>NC_046293.1:64345807-64662876 GCF_004115265.2 Rhinolophus ferrumequinum
CACAGGAAGCTGCCTGCAAATTCAGGTAACTTTTCTGACTCTTACTTTCAGAGAAATGCCAGCAAAAGCTGTAGTCATTTGGGGAAGAACAAGTCTGGAAGGAAAATACACAGCGGACTACCACCAAGAGGGTGAGAACATTTTTTTCCTGTGAAAATGCTGTCTGTGAGTTACATTTTTAAACAAATAAGTGTGTTTTCTTTAGGTTTGGGCTCCTGTGGGTGGCATTAGGAGAACTGACTGCAAGTGGGTGATGTCTGTCATTTTGCCGATGTGAGGGAGGCAGAGAAAGGCAGGAAGGCTGAGGTGGAGAGTAGGAAGGTGGCCCATATGGCTGGAATGCCCCAACTGAGGTCAAGGGAAGAATTACTAGAGGAATTTTTCTATTTCAGGAAGCTCACAAGCTTTTCCTGAGAGTTCAGAACCACTACCTTGAAATGAGCATGTACAGTGTTAATTAAATTGCTATAGTGTTCAAGGAAGCTTTAATTGAACTCTTCTGGAGAATGTCTTCTTAACATGGCTGCAGATGGACTAGTTGAAATCAGAATGCCAGGCTCTGTGTTTAGTTTTCAAATGGATTTAGAGAAGAAGTTGTTCAAGGTGGTGAGTCTCAAGTCACATATTATGGGTCTTGGATACCCTTGAATAATAGATTGATTTTGTTACATAATTAAAATTCAAAATGGGGGAAATTGGTAATTTCTGGTAATAATACTTATTCAGCTTCCAATATGTGGTCTTATAGTTGCTTTTGTTTGGTTCCATTTTTACCAGTCCATATTGCCAAATTAAGTTAAATTGCATAAATGCTTTTGTTTATTAAATTGACTCTTTGATGCTTTTTTTTTTTCTGAAATGAAATGAAAATCAATAACCACAAAGGTAAGCTCCTTTTCAGTTAACCGGCAAAAGTGCTGGATGGGAGAATTTTCCTCTGCTGGGATTCAAACAAGTATGTGTCACACAGTGGTCAAAAATGGTCCATGTACAATCCTAAAGAAGACCACCCTTAACAGTGAATTAAGGAAACAAAGCTAAGATCTGTTAACTTCGTTTTGCTTGTAATACAGATGGAAGCATCTGAACATATTATATAACAAACATAATTTTCTAATTATGGAAAACTATACACCTAAGGAAGTGAAAAACCTTAGTGATTTTTTAAAAACTGTAAAATCTCTTCTGCACAAGAATTTATTCTTCTTTTAGTTGTCTCATGTAGTTTGGTCAAGTATCATGTCACTATGTGTGAATATCTATTGAGGATCCCCAAAAGTAAATGCTCTAGATTCAAAGAAGTGCTTGTCCTGAAGAACCTGACATACTCTCAGGACACACAAATAATACAGTAAAAAGATCACCAAATAATGACAAAGGTGGGCTGGACTCTAGTCTTGGTTCTGTCACTTACTAAGTATCTCTGGATTTTAATTTTCTCATCAGAAATATGAGGGAATTTAATTAGGTGTTCTCTGAAATCGCTTGTAGTTCCAAAATATATTAATTCTTAGGTCTTAAGAAACCCTGGAATAAAAGACAGCCCATACTAAGTGTCAGATGAGTTGCTGTCATGATTCTGAGGAGAAAGACATTGTATGGGGCTGGAACAACTGAGAAAAGCTTCATGGGACTGAGAGACATGCGCTGGGTCTAGAAAATGGACAGAAGAACTTAAGAAGGCAGATAAGAGGGGCAGGAGTTCACAGGCTCCCTCAGAAGACTAGAGGATGCTCAAATAGAGCTAGATTCAGACAGAACCCCAGATTCACACGTGAATGCTGGAGAAAATCCTGTTTCTTGTTGTCTTAACATGGAAGGATAATAATGGTCACTTAGGGAAAAGTTTTAGTATCTGAGACAGATGATCCAGTAGGCACAGCATCCTGAGAGGAGAGCCACCAAGGTGGGCTGGATTTTAAACGCAGAGCTCTCTTTTAAATAGTCTGGTGGTGTCCCTTAAAGAAGCTCAGAAAATAAATCTTCCTGAAAGAAAACGACACAGAATCATAGGATAACAAGACATTAGCTCTAGGCAATGGAGCAAAGTCACAAAGGACAGAGTGATACTATCCACCAACTGAAAAAATTACAGCTTCCTACTTACAAAGTAAGTCTACATGACTCCTGTTCCTTGCCCTCTGACCACATTCTGTTCTTTCAGTCAGTTGGCTCCCTTATGATCTCTCTTGCCTCCAGAAACTCAGGTCCAATGGCCAACTATTCCTAGTATAGCTACCTAGGTCATGTATTTTTTGCATCTGCCACATTCTTAGCCATCCAACAATTCCATTATTTGCTCTCCCCAATTCTACCCCTCAGCTACTGAGAATTGTAGTAGAAAATAAAAATGGTGCTGAGTAAATTTGGTGCCCCATAAATTTGTTCTTTTCATCCTCAACTGGACTATTACTGTTATACAACCATTTGTAAAAATTCCTCTATAAACACCACCTTTAAATTTTCACCACCATTCATTGTTGAAACTCAAATTCTTATTGCTCTACCTTTTACTCTTTGAAGGTATTCTACCTCCTATATTTTCGAGGATTTTGATATTATTAGCTGATGTATACTCTGCCACTTTCTCTTTCATTTCATTTCAAATTTATGTGTACCTTCACACAGATATCTACTTAGCTAGCATTTAAGTGATATATGTTGTCACTTAATGTTTTCAACAACTTTATGAGTTAAATATTATCAACCATATTTTACAGATGAATAACATGTGTGCCCAAAATCACTCAGCCAAAAAACAAAAAAAAAATTAAATTTAGGTAATCTTAGTTCAGAGCCTGCATTCTTTCTCTTCACCCTGAAGGGAAGTGGGGGAAGGAATGAGTGTGGGGAGATTCAAACATAGATATGTATGTATTCTCATATCCAAGATTAATCTGTCCCTTCTACCTCTGCCTTCTAGCCCATCCTCACTCACCTACTCAAGGACTTTGTATCAGTTAGATTTTGCTGTGTGACAAACCACCCCAAAACTCAGTGGCTTAAAAACAACAATCATGCATCATTGCTCAACAAATCTAAAGGTAAGTGGATGTTTCTGCTCCTATGGGCCAGCTTTGGCTAATTTCAGCTACACTTACTCACACCTGAATGGCCAGCTGGAGGCTTGTCTTGTGCTGCATGGTTTAGAATGGGCTTGTCTGGAAATTAGTCTGATGTCAGCTGGGGTGACAAAAGTAAGTAGACCATGGGTCACTCATCCAGAAGTCTAGCTTGGGCCTGTTCACATGTTAGTGAGTGCAGGAATCCCAAGAGTCACAAAAGAACAAGCCCACGTGGGCAAGCACTTTACAAGTTGTGTTTGTAGTCCATGTGTTATTGGTCAAGCAAAGTCATGGTCAAGCCCAGAGGGTGTGAACAAAAGGGAACCACAACTACAAAAGCCTATAGACTTTGATGCATTACTTATATACCACCCCTTCTCTTTAATCTCTCCCTTTCCATTGACTCCTTTCCTTTAATCTACCAATTTGGTACAATCATCTACCCTGTTCTAGAAAACTTCCCTTCAATCCCATTATTCCTGAGATATTATGTAGGTGAGCCCATGAGTGTCAGGGATTGACTGCATAACCAAAAATTCTCTGAATTAACTTCCATGTAGACAACAATGATAATTAAAGGATAACTAAAGTCGATTAAAAATGTGCAAGAACCACAACTGTAAAAAACTTAGACAAATAAAATTGTTTTTTCAGAGAGGAATATTGTTTAGAAATGTTGACATATGATGATAAGACAGCAAACTGACTTTTCATGGGTTATAGTTCTGTTTTTAAAATCTCTCCAATGTACCTTCTTCTTACCTGTGCATGAGGTAGACACTCCCACTCTTCTGCCCTTGTGAGCCGGTGCTCCATAACCTATCTCTTTCCTGAGCCTTAGGAAGGAGGCAGAACATTTGACCTTGACATTTCATCATCATGTATATCTCATTATGTTAAAAAAACCCTCATTTTTCTGACTTTCCCTAACCTCCACTGGAGAGCACAGATACTTTTAGCTTTACAAGATGTTGCATAACAACTGTGTTCCTCCCCAGCATTGTGTAAGAGTTTCCATCCTTGTCCACACTCAGTATTTTAATCCTTTTCAATATGATAGGTATAAAATTGCACACAATATTTTAATTTGCATTTCCATGCTATAAAAGTCTTGTGTGTTCCATTGCACAGAATACTAAGTGAAGTTTTTCTCTTATTTCTCTTACTCCATTTCCCACTCTGATTTCTTTTAGAAATAATCTCATTCCTTTCAGTTTCTGATCTTCTGGCTGACAAATTAGTCACCATTTTTCTCTGGGTAAATATATCTCAAAGCAGGTGTTTACTTCTCACAGTATCAGAGAAAAGGTAAGTTATTTGCATAAGTAGAGGTAATATCACTGTGCCAATTTGAAGGTTCAGAAAACAACTCTTGATTTTTGTCTCCAATTTTCTTCCCCGTTCATCCGCCCACCACTTGATCTACCACAAGCAGCCAAAATACTGCATGTAAGATTGTACTTGTGATATTTGCAGCTTGGCTTAAGAAAATAAATTAGCTGAAAATCTGATAAAGATGTCCTATTGTCCTTTTCCTGCCCTTGCATGGTGGGGAGGGATTTCCGAGACAAACAGGACTCCCTTGGACTTGAATCACTTTGATAAAGTTCAGATAAGCATCTAGGTTCTGAGGCCTTTTACGAAGAAAAGGATTTTTTTTCTTTATGTTTTAATTCCAGGATTTTATTGAGCAGATGAAGGTGGCTTCATTACTTAAGAAAATCAACCTCTGTCTCTGTGACTTTCATGATGTACTTTCCTCTCCTATTCAGGTAAGACTAGGAAGAGCAACCTGCTTCACTGCTGTTTATCTCAGTGAAGGCATCAAAATACCCAACAAAGTCAGATCATTAAATACGAAATTATGTAGTTGCATCATAGACATTATAAGCCTTTTTAAAGGTCATTGAAGAATCTTAAGTGATTGGAAAATTGTTCTGTTCATGAAATAAGATTCAGTCAGTGGAAATTATATATATATATATAGGTATATATATATATATATACACACACACACACACACACACACACATATATGTATATATATACATATATATATATGTAACAGCAGTTATATTTTCATCTTGCAATCTATTAATGCATCTATTTTGACAAAGGAAATATACCAAAACATTAACAGTGGGTATCTTTGAGTGAAGAGATTATGAATTAGTAGACACTTAAAAATGTATTTTTGATTTTCAATAGTTCTACCATACACATATATTATTTTTGTAATTCAAAATAATTAGAAAAATACTTATTAATAAAAAGATAATGTGACAAGACTTAAAGGAATACTTGGTCTTTTAGAAGCTTTGATGACGAAATTTAATATATAGAATTATTTTCCTTTTTGTTTTCTTGAGTTTGAAGTTGGTCTGAGAGAATAATGAAATTGTAAAATTCCATGTATATGAGTATATTTTACACATACATTCAGTAAATTCAGACATGCAGGCAAGTTTGGTAGCCTGCTGGGGTCTGCTTGCACGAAGGACAGAGGGTCTTGGTAATGAAAAGTTATTATTTTCTTGAGGCTAATTGTTGGTATCACTGTGTTCCCAAAACCTCATCCATTGTGACATGGATGAATATTTTAACTTCCCAAACACTGGGAGGCATTCTTAAGCAAGGCACTCATTATTACAGGAGAGTTGGAGTACACAAGCTGAGGTGGGGGTGTCCCTGGGGCTAAAGAGGGACTCAGCTGCCCCTTCACACAGTGACAAGTTTCCTACACCTCCTTCAGAGAAGAGCCACGGCCATCAGGAAAGGAAGCTATGAAAGAGGATGAATGTTTTATTAATCAGTGTTGGTACAAAGCAAATAGGTCACAAGGCACCCAGTTTCATTGGTTTTCATCAAAACATATTTACATCCATCTGGAAGCCTGACAGGGAAGAGAAGCTGTGGATGGACGTTATCATGGGGATCCCTCCTCTTCTTGGTTTCCTATTACGTCTCTTATAATCATAATCATAAATTCCTCTCTTGGACCAACAAATTTAGAGATTTTTAAAAATATGATACTTCATCTTGTTAAAATTCCCTATATACAATTTCCTAAGGCCAGGGGAAGAATTTAAACTTTTCAAAGTAATGGAGCACATGTTTATAAAATGGTCACACCATGTGTCCAACACTGCACTAGATATTGTGAAGGTTAAAGAGATACCCAATGAAGAAAGATCCTAGGATCTTACTTAGGAGATAATAATAGACACACATGCAGCACACCAAGAACATTACATATTCTAGCAGGAGAAGTAGGATGAAATATAAATGGAGAAAGTGGTCTATTGCAATTTTCGAATATGGACTTTGGATTGAGCTCCCCTGAAAATCTAATCTCAGTTTCTTTTATTACTGCCTATATCTAAGGTAACTTGGGCAAGTTACTTAACCTATGCATGCCTCAGTTTCTTCATCTGGAAAATGCTTCATAAAGTAATCTGTATGTAATACGCTTAGAAGAGTTTCTAACACAGACGGAGCTCAATAAACAATAGGTCTTATCACTGCCAAATGTCAAGAAAAATGGTCCAGAAAATACATCTGATATTTGTAAAATATCGATTGCCAGAGTTGGAGTAGGCTTTTGACAGAAAGTGATGCCTTTTAGAAATGGCATGGTCAGATTTCAAAGAACATTTTCAGGTTTGCATTTTATAAAAGGCTGGGGATTACTCATCTCAATGACAACTGCAAATTATTTCCATATTTCATATGGAAAAGAAAGTAAGTGAAAAGAAAAAAATATGTCAGTTGATTATTTTCTTTTTAAAAAATCTTACATCATTGATTTGAGGTTTCTCTTGAGCGTCTGAAAAGTTCATGACAGCCCACAGCTCATGATGGTGACAATCCTGAGGATATACAGGAAAATCATTTCCCATGCACGGAAGAAGACAACATAGTAAGAAGAGATAAGAGTATGCAACACATGGATGGACCTTGAGAATGTTATGCTAAGGGAAACAAGTCAGACTGAGAAAGACAAATACCATATGATCTCACTTATACATGGAATCTGAAAAACAGAATAAATGAGCAAACAAAACAGAAGTAGACTCAGAGACATAGAAAAACAACTGCTGGTTGCTAAATGGGAGGGGGGAGGGAGTGGGGAAGAAGGCGAAGGGATTAGAAAGAACAAATTAGGACACAATAGAGTCATGGGGATATAAAATACAGTATGGGGAATATAATCAACAATGTTGTAAAGATTATGTAGGGTGCCAGGTGGGCACTGGACTTATCAAGGGGATCACTACATAGATGGTGTAAATGCATGACCACTGTGCTGTACTCCTGAAGCTGAAGTAGAATAATATTGCATGTCAACTATAATTATACATATATATATATATTTAAATATGTATCTTAAGTATATATATATACACACACACACACACACACACATATATATAAGGTCATGGGAGGGGGAGTATAGCACAAGCAAGATAGTCAAAGGTATTGTAACAGTTATATAAGATGTCAGAGGGGTAGTAGCTTGGGGGAAGGGGGTTATCACTTTGTGAGGGGTGTAAATGTCTAACTATTATGTTGCTTTACACCTGAAACTAATAAAAAAAAAAACAGAGAGATAAGAGTATGCCATAAATTCAAAAAAGGTAAGGAAAAAAAATTAACTCAGTCAACAAACATATATTAAGTGCCTACTATGTGAGACATGGTAAAAAGGATCAAATATATGATGACAGAAGGAGAACTGACTCTGGGTAGTGAACACACAATGTGATATATAGATGATGTATTACAGAATTACAGACTTGAAACCTATGTAACTTTACAAAACATTGTCTTCCCAATAAACTATGATTTTTTAAAAAAGCAAATAGCCTGGTCTGTACCCTCAAGAGTTTAAAAGACAGGCAGTAATTAAGTGATAAAAATGCAATGGAATGAACATTAGACCAAGGCAGTACAGAAGGCATGGAGGGGATGTACGAGGCAGGAGATGAGGAAAGGCATCCCGGAGGAGATGCTGTCTGAATGGGATGCAGAAGGATGAAGTACTGCAGATTGTCAGTGAGGGAAGGTGGGAGTGGAGCGGAGCCTGGAGAGTAAAGCAGAGGCCGAGTGAAGGAGTTCTGGGCTTTATTACCACACCACTGTGAATTCATTGAAAGATTTAAGGAAGGGGAATGACAGTTAACGTATTTTCATTTTTGAAAAATCGCACTGGTTGCACACTGGGAACAATCTGGAAGGTAGAGCAGAGCTGAGCGTTTATGAATTTCATAGCTACAAGAGCTTGTGTAGCTTCCTGTGTTGATGTGGCTGGTTGGTCCACTCCAGTGCTGTTACCACCCAGCAGTCCTCCTAGAGCTCCCCTCAGTTCCCTGCAATGAATAACACAGCTGCCACAGTAAACAAAGAAAAGGAGGGTGAGGCATGAATGTGCTTTCTCTCTTTTGCAAATGGAAATGAATAGCAATACCCAGGAAGTCCAAACCTTGAGGAGAGAGTATTATGCACTGGTTAATAACACAGGATCTTGATTAAAAAGCCAGTTTTACCCATTGCTCTCTCTGTGACCTTGAGCAAATCCGTCAATATCTCTGGCCTCAGTTTCTTTATTTTAAGATGGGAATAAAATTATGATAGTCTTGTATTAGTCTGAATTGGCTAAGTACTATAACAAATAAATCAAATCTCAAGACGTAACACAATAAAAATTTATTTCTGGCTCAAGTAAAGAAATGGCATTAACTAAAATGATAAAATAAGTTAAAGATAGCAGGATAAAAACATTATATGCAGAAGTTACTTTTCATATATACATATAATAACTAGTTAGAAGACATAATAACGGGGAAAAATCCTCATCCACATTACCAACAAAGAAGATTAAATACTTCAAAATAAATTTTAAAGGAAAGATGCAAAAACTACATGAATAAAGCAGTCCTGAAAACTATAAAAGGAGACAGACTTGAACAAATGGAAAGACACTCCCAGTTTTTCAGTAGCATGACTCAAGATCACAAACTGTCAATTCACTCCAAACTAATGTAAAATTTAACACAATCCAAATAAAAACAGGAATAAGCTTTTTATGGAGCTAGACAAGTTGATATTAAAAATCATGTGGTATACTCACTTTGGCAGGCCTTATACTAAAATTAAAATGATACTGAGAAGATTATCATGGCACTGTGCAAGGATGACACCCAAATTCATGAAGAGTTCCATACTTTTTCTTAATTATGTGGAAAAATGCAAAAATAGACAAGAATACACTTAAAAAAAAAAGACTAAGAGGAAGGACTGGCTCTGTCAGACATAAAACATACAATAACGTCTTCATAATTAAAACAGTGTGGTATTGGTGCATGAGTAGATAAACAGATGAAGAGAATAGATCAGAAAACGCAGAAACAGACCTAAATACAAATGGAAATTTAGCGTATGACAAAGGTGTCATCACAAATTACTAGGAAAAATATTGTAATTTTAATAGATGATTCTGGGACAGCAGGATAGCCATTTGGAATAAAATAGATTTATACCTCACACCATACATAAGCCTAAACTCCAAATAGAACAGGAATCTAAATGTAAAAATAATTGTGGGGGAGGGAAGTACTAGAAGAAAACATGGGTGATTTCCTCTTTAACCTTGGTATAAGAGATTTCCTAACTACGAGGCAATTAAGAAAAATGATAATTGGCTACATAAAAATAAAAATTTTCTGCATGACAAAAAATAAACTCAAAGACAACTGAAAACTTTGAAAAATGTTTGCATCAAAGATCTAACTATAAATAAAATCTAATATTGCTAATATATAAAGAATTCTTAAAATTGAGGAGAAAAGGATTTTTAAAAATCTATTAGAATGGGGAAAAGACACAAGCATACAATCCACAAAAAGAGATATAAAAATGACCTTTAAAGACAGGAAAAGATGTTTAATCTTACTCAAAATTAGAGATCAGCAAATTAAAACTATACTGGGATAATATCAGATTGACAACAATTAAAAAGTATGATAACACATTCTGTAGGGTAACAGGCACTCTCATACACTGTTAGTAGGAAAGCAAACTGGTACAAGCTTTTTGGAGGGAAATTTGGCAATATCTAAGAAAACTGCATATACATTTACCTTTTAACTCAGCAATTCCACAGCTGGGAATTTACCCAGAAGATACACCTCCAGTAACACAAAAAGTACATTTGGACAGGGTTATTAATTACAGCATTGTTTGTTGTTACAAAATATTGGAAACAATGCAAATATCTAAATATAGGAGAATGGTTAAATAAGGAATGTACATCTACACAGCTGTCAGAGGAAAAATTAAAAAAAGATTTCTATGAACTAATATGGATTGTCTTCTGGGTTACATTAAGTAAAAAAAAACAACTACTTATTATGTGCCACCTTTCATGAAAGAAGGAAAGAGAAATAAAATATACATGTATCTGCCCATTTGTGCTAAAAGAAACAGAAAGGATACATAGGGGGATAAAAGGTAGGGACATGGGATGGAAGGCATGATGGGGATGGGGGAAGGAACAGTTCTGAGTGTAAGTACAGTTCTGACTTTTAGAAACCATGATAATGTTTCATAGACAAAAATTTATAAATGATTCAAATCAAGTAAGATGAGAGAATAACCCTCATTCAAACATTAACAAAGGAGTCTAACGCTATTACAAACTACACTGAAGGGGGTGGGGATAAAAAGAACCAATTGAAATATGTTTGAAAAACAGCATTTTGACTATGTACTCTAAAGATAAAAAGAAATGCACACAAACATTCTACACCAGTTAGTAAATTCCTCCACTCCCCTAGAGTGGCATGGGTTAGTAATTCTGAAACTAATTTGTATATGTTTTTGGATTGTGCAAATAAGTAAACAAACTTTGAGTAATGAGAAGCAGATTTCTTACTGTCAGGGAAAGGAGTTACAGATAAGGAAAAGGGGAAGTCTAGAATGAACCTTGTGGTATTGGATTGAATTAAAGGGACTCATGGTAAGAGAAAGAGAGAAGATAGATGACAGACAGAAATTCAGTTTACATGTATGTGTGCATGTTTACACGTACAATGAAGTTTGTGAACGTGTTGCAATGATTTTGCTAACGTTTTTTGATATCAAAGGGATTATTCATTATGAATTTGTACCAACTGGACAGTTAACCAAGTTTACTATTTGGAAGTGCTGAAAAGGCTGCATGAAAAAGTTAGACGACCCAAACTTTTCGCCAATAATTCATGGCTCTTGCATTACAACAAAGCACTAGCTCACACAGTGCTGTCTGTGAGGGAGTTTTTAACCAGTGAACAAATAACTGTATGGAACACCCTTCCTACTCATCTGATCTGGCTCCCCGGTGACTTCTTTCTTTACCCGAAGACAAAAAGGAAATATTGAAAGGAAGACATTTTGATGACATTCAGGACATCAAGAGTAACACAATGACAGCTCTGATGGCCATTCCAGAAAAAAAGTTCCAAAATTGCTTTGAAGGGTGGACTAGGCACTGGCATCAGTGCACAGCTTCCCAAAGGGAGTACTTTGAAGGTGACCGTAGTGATGGTCAGCAATGAGGTAGGTAGCATTTTTTCTAGGATGAGTTCACGAACTTAATTGGCTGGCCTTACAGATTTTCTTTTTAGCTTGTCTGCTGAGAGGGTCTAGAAGTAATGACACCAGTAGCAATCAACACAGCAAGCACACAGATTTTGGTTTTTGGATGCATTTCTCTAATAATAGAAACCAGGGCTCCTTGGAGAAATGAATGATCCCAGGGCTGGGGTAGGGAAAGTGTAAAATTAACCTAGAACATCTTCTACTGCAAGAAAGAAAAGTGCTTAAAGAAAAAAAAATGATGGACAGACATGTTGAAAGGACACAGAAGTCAACTTGAAGAGGTTTCCAGTGGTCAAGTCTGGGCCAATTTGAAGAACTCAGAAAATGATGATCATAGCAACAGATTATAGAACAGAATAAAATAAATATATAGAATAAAATAAATATCCATTACTCCATTCCAGTATACATATGATTGAATCACCAATAAGTGGAAGGGAAAGGAAAGCTTTCTTCTTTACACTAGAATTCCAGAATTCAATAAATGTCAAAAAATGATGGAAATAAAAAAATCACCAGTTGCTGATTCGTGGACCAATATAGGATAAGAAACAGGATATTTACACAGTCTCAAAGCATCTCTCTATAAGATATAAATTTAAATACACAGGGAAAAATGGTTGCTTCAGTGGAGAAATACAGCAGACACTACCTTACCCAAATGGTCAAAGTTAGCATCTCCCATATGAAGATATTAACACAATGGACTCCCCGATGTGATATACTAAGAAACTGACAACCTCACTGCTGAGGTATTCTTATCAAACATGTATAATATGAATTTAATCACTATGAATTTGATCATAATCCAGATCCTGGACCATAAAATGGTCATTAATGGACAATTGGCAAAATTTGAAAATGTCTGCAGATTAGTTAATAGTATAGTAGCAATGTTAATTTCCTGATTTTAAAACTTGTAATTAGATAAGAAGTTAACATTTGGGGGTGTTGGGTAAAGGGTACATGGGAATTTTATATTATATTTTGTACAATTTTTGCAATTTTTATTAGTCTGAAATTATTTCAAAGTTAAAACTTTTAAAATAAAAAATATTAAAAAGACATTTAAAAATCTTGCCATCTAGGCTTGCAAACTTTTGTTTCAAAAGGGATAACTTAACATCCTCTCAAAATAAAAAGATATTTTCCTCTCAAATGTTAAATATATTTTGCTTTATAAAAAGCTAAAACGTGTATATAAATATATTTTTATATAAATTCTCCCCCAAATCAATATGTTTCCTGCCTTAGACTCATTATTTTAATTTTCCAACTACTGTTCATATTTTTAGAGGATATGACCCAGCTAATGATGTAATTTTTTTGTAAATTAACTCCTAAGGATAATTTCACTCCAGTGGAGGATATTGAGTGTCACACAGTCTAATTATATATATATATATATACACACACACATATATAACAAGTATTCATGTGCAATTATGAAGTTTCCTTTTGTATTTTAAAAAGGAAGTTGGAGAAATGGAGACCATTTCTCCATAAAGGCCTGCTCTAGAAAGGTTAGGCCTCTTTTGCTAACCATAAAATTTTTCACTACTCTACAGTTACTTCACATGCATATTATCAAATAAACTATGTTGAAGCACTTTATTTCCTTAAAATATATTTATTTACGGTAAGTAGCTAATCACGATGACTGCTTTTTTAAATTCTATTTTAACAAAATGTGTTGCTCTAAAGAATTCAGATGAAAATACAGCAGGTCCCCTGATTTTACCACCAGAGGGCATAAGACATTAAGAAATACGACAACCAAAACCCACTTGCTTCTGAGATTCACGGATTTCATGGTTTGAAATTTCTAGGTAGCTACTTCCAGAAAGGTACTCACTGGAAAGCAAATAAGGATAGGAAGAGATTAGAAGGGAAAAACTATCCTTTTTTATAAGCATGAAATCCTCAACCATGTTCTCAAGACTGCTCACCCATGTACATTTATTGATTATATTATTTATTTAGGTTAAACATTCAATTAAAAATTAAAATAGATTGGCAGTGATAAATTGTGATATTTCCTCTCCTGGTGATGTTTGAGAAAAATATTGGCTGGTTAATGCAATCGTACCTAGAAAATGAGGAATGAGCTAGTTCAGAATCAGCGAGGCCAAGGTGTTGAGTTCGATTTGTGTTTGGATCAGTGAACATCTCTCTAAATCGGGGCCACCTCCTCACTCTACCCAGCAAATGCGTGTTGTGGGGTGCAGGGGGAGTGGTGAGAGAGTACATAGGCAACCATCCAGCTCCGCACCGGAGAAAAGATTCAAACGCACATTCTACAGATGTTGGGTGGATGCGATCTCCTCACAAATGGACAGTATTTTGACCTTGAGATTAGCAATGGCTTGGAGTAAAATAATTCAAACTTCTCTTGTCTCTCCTACTATGATTCCCCCAACACTCCTTTTTCATTTCTATTTCCTTTCTCACCTAAGCCCAATCCCACCACCACCACCCCCTTTTTTTTTTTTTTTTTTGGCTGGGAAAGGTGGTGAATTATTGACTTTAATGGTTTAAAAAGTTATTTCAATCCTGCCAATAGTTTTCCTGAAACAGCCTGAATGGGCAGGTGATATTAAGCTTGAACTTGAGCCCAAATGATCTGTCCCTATCCTCTGCATGAGTTGGTACTCTAACCCTGACATTGAGGTCATTTCCTTCCCATTGCATAAAAATCCCCAGCGCTCATGTCATAGATGAGGAATTTTGAAGGAAACTGTGCATATCACTTATACTCAATCTGACATTTCTATATCCAAAACAGTGCTCATTGGCTTGAGTATGAACATGACTAACACTGCATTTGTACAGCTGGACATACCAGTACACTGAATATTTCCCCATGCTGCTTCCAAATCTCTCTAAACAGGTAAAAGTAAACTAGAAAGCTGAGATAATCATTTTAACAATTTAGCCAAAATACTGTGTAATTATTCTCAATATAAGGGCTAAGTTTCTGGAAGGAGGGTGTGCATTATCTACAATGTTTATTTACATTGTTCTAATATGTTTGAGATAATTGCCATGTTGTTTTTCATTTTTTCAGAATAGTCCCAGAAATAATTGCATTATACAAGTGTTCTGCAAGTCTTACAATTATTAAAGCCTATTTTTGCCAAATATAGTTCATTATTTCATTCCTACTTCCTCACCTCCAGCTTTTTAATCAGTCTTTTATTATAAGATTTAGTTTTCCTCTTTCAATGTGGGTGTTGTTGAGCCACAATTGTGTCAAACTGATACACGAATGAAAACCATTTGAATTTTCCAATCCTGACTATTCTTACTGCTGTGACCCCTTTGGAAGCCAAATTCTTTAATGGAATTGAGTGGGTTTCAGAAGCAAAGCCTGCCTACGTCACATTTGGCCCACCCAGGACCCGCTGAGTGTAGAGCCGTAGAAGTTGATCCCATTCTTTTGTATTGAGCATCTGACTAACCTCTATGGGTCCATATTGGAAACGACACAGAGAAAAGAACACACCATGAGCTTAGCACAGTTCGCTTTTCCGTTCTGTCACTCCTTTGTGTGCCTGTGTGCCCCTCAGGGATCCCCATCACAGCCTTCCCTTCCTGAACTCAGGTGACATGGATGTCTTCCTTTCCAAAACTTGAACTCTCCCTTGCTCTGATAGTCACAGAATTATACTGTTTGGAGGAATAGCTGAGGCTATGTTAATTTATATGTACGTAGCAACAGTTTGTAGGACAGCCAGGCTTTGCTTACATCTGAGAACAGGAGGCTGAGTTATACTAGAAAACATCCTGCCCCAGACATACAGTTGAGATGGAGGTCACGCCCCTCACACTTGAGTGGGCTCGAATATCTCCCTTAGGCAGCAGGGGTGGAAACTTCAAATACTACCTAGATATATGAAGAAAATGCAGCTTCTTTATTTTCTATAATAGATTTACTCTTTCTCATAAAGGTCTACCTCACTGGGTACCAGAAGGTGGAAAACATTTTTTTAGGTATTAAATATTAGGTATTAAAGTCTCTTCTCTTTTAAATGGACTTCTTCTATGATGCATTTTCTTTTGGACAAATGCTGAATCTTTCCAGCTTCCTCTCTCTTTCCCTGCTCTTTCCAGAGATGGAGAGGCTAGGGCCGATGTGATTGTGTGGTGGCAAGGGCAAGGCATGCCAGAGGCCCCTGGATCCTCAGTGAATGGTCTGGTCCCCTCCCATCTGATGTGTCATGAGTCCACATGGGTCTCTGGGGTATTTGGCTGACACACACGCTCATCCTGACCCTTTGCCTCTGGTTTGCCTTCCCACACTGCAGCTTCTTTGTGCGCCCTCAGGCCTCTGCCAGTTCTCTGGTCTTCCAAGCACCAACACATCCACTCATTGAGGCATCCATGACCTTCCAGAACCCCTAGGGGTCAAAGTTCTGCCTCATTCATCTGGCCACTTGCCAAGGCCACCACTACACCATTACCTCGTGTGTTGACAAAGAGCCTTCCAACATGGCCTATTCCTCCCAGAGTTTCAGTACTGATAGGGGAAAAACTGAATTCTTCTTTGAACTTTCTGATCAGAATGCATGACCTGAAAATCTACTTCTCTAATTCTCCTGATAAAGATCCTGAGGTCCACCAGCTCAGAAGGGTAAACAACCCACTTCTTTTCAATACCTATAAGGGACTTCTTTTTATATCCTTTTCATATGTCCTCTTTTTATATCCTTTCTGAAGTGGTGGTTTGTAGTCTCTTTTCCTAAAGCCAGAGCACAGAGAGGAAAGTTTATACTTTCCCAGGGTTAAATAACCTTTCACCACGAAGAAAATAAATATTGCCTCAGACCAGCTAAGTATGCAGATTCCAGGTTACTGATCAATTAATTCTTAGTCAGGATCTGGGTCCTGGTTGAAACTTCCAGAGTGATTAAAACTTAATCCACTAACCACTTTCTGCCTTCCTCTTTTTAGAGTCCCGGGCACTTATCACATCAGTGGATGTTTTCAAGCCCACAACTTTCACACAATTTTGGTTTCTGGCAATCTGGCATGTTTTTCTGAAACGATGCATTCCTGAAGGTTTACTTGGCCAGCAAGATGTACTGTCGTCCTTTCATTATTATAATAAGTCTGGCATGATCTGCTAGCATTAGAAATGATGATGCCTTGATAGCATCTCTTGATAATTGGTCTAATCATCCACAGAGGTTTTGTTTCCTCAAAGATGAGAGACTGAATTTACTCTCGGGCAATGTGGCAAACCTACCCTCTTTCAACACATTATTTCTACACATGTATTCCTACAGTACTGGCCACAATCTCTTATTCTTGGTATGCTTCTGACTTTTTCAAAACTCCTGGGATTACTCATAATCCTCTTTACTTTGCCTACATATAAAACTGAAGAAGAGTATATATCCGTGTATTATAAAGAGCCGTATATAATACATGAGGAGAAACAGAACACTCATATATGTCAACACCATCATTCTCTTAAAATTAATAAAAATTAAGTATATCTATGTTCCACTTCCTTTTGTATGATAATGTCTTTTGTGAACTTTACCTTTTCCCAATTTAAATATCATTATGGTTCATGGAATCATGAACTCAATCAACTTGTTTATGAATAATTATTTTTAAATGCTCAAATGGTTCCACATTGGGTGGTGGAAATGCCTCAAAGCTGATTCTGTTGTTCTTTCATCATCACCCCAGGTATTTTTAAAGCATCCTTGCATTCAGACAAGAGTGAAATGTTTATCTAGTCTTCAAAGAGCTCTGGTTCCTTTTACTGGAGAGTTAGAAGAGAGAGTGACGTACTAGACATTAGAGAACACTTGAGATTGTTTTATTGCTCAACCTCCTTGGTGATAGAACACGTTGACAGTGCATATTTACTGTTTACTTTAGCTTTGATTTCCTAAATCCATTTTATTTTCTCCTAAAGTATTTTTTTCTACAACATACTTAAATCCAGAATGATACGGGGCTCTTCAGAAGGGTTCAGATCAGTATTAACCCACATTTCTACCCTCCAGTTGAACCTAGAACTCAAAACTTTTTTCTGCAGCTTCTACCCTTATCTTTCAGCTTGGAAATTGGAGAAAGTTTCACAAAAGAAATGACATCAGAGCGATAGGACTTGAAGAGCTAGAGAATTTACCAGCAAACTGGTGGTGATGGAAGTGAGTATAAATGAGTGAGTATAAATCTTACTAAAGGTAAGATTAACCATGTATATGGGTACAGTATGTACAGAGATCAGAGTCATGAAAGGGACTTGAAGCAAAATGATAGGAGAAGAAGGCAGTGGCAAGAGATGAGGGCAATATGGTTAGTGTATGAGGGATCTTGACTGGCCACACTATGGAGTTTGATTTTTATCTAATAAGTGACCATAGGACAAAAGTGATTAGGTGACTTTAAGAAATATCCAGGAAAAATAATCGGCACAGTAAATTTACGCTAATTTCAAAAAAGTAATTTATTTATACCATCAACCTTCCTTTACTGTCAAAAGAATTCTAGAAAAGTATTAAAGAAGACACATTTTATGTATAAAACTTCCTTGAACAAATCCTTGATATTTTTATAAGCTGAGATTGATGAGTCAAGTCCTAATGGAAATATCATCTCATTGTATAAGAATTTATCCATCTTCACCTGTGGAAGAAGGGATCAGACATACCCATTGTACCATTGTGGTAGGCAGGAGTCTAAGATGGCCCAATGATTTCTGCCACTGTTGTTACACACATGATTAGGTCACATCTTTGGTTAGGTTATATTACATGGCAAGAGTGAAGGGATTTTATAGATGTAACAAAGGTCTCAAATTAGCTGACAGTCATCAAGATTATCCCAGATGAACCTGACTTAATCAGCTGGAAGCTCTTTCAAAGAGAGTTTCGTACTTCACTGGTGTCAGAAAGAGATTTCTCTTGCTGGCTTTGAAGAAGCAAGCTGCCATAATAAGTTCTACAGCTACAAGGAAAGGAATTCTGCCAACAATTATGTGATCTTGAAAGATGAATTTGAACCTCAGGTGAGACCCCAGACCTTGACTGCTGCTTTGTGACACCATTAGCAGAGGACTCCCCTAAGCTGACTCTGGACTCCTGACCAATGGAAACTGTGAAATAATAGTATACATGGTTTTAAGCTCCAAAATTTGTGGTAATTTGTTATAAAGCAATAGAAAACTAACATACCCACAGAATGGCATGGAAATCACATGGAATCGATACTTACCTATTAAAATATACAGGGTGTATAATGGTTAAAAGCACAGAGCCTAAAGCCAAGCTACATGGGTTCATGTCCCAACACGATCTCCTACTTGCTATGTAACCTTCAGCATATTCCTTCATGCTTCCATGCCTCAATTTTCTCATTATGAATGAGGATAAATATAAATAATCATAGGATTATTTTGAGTATTAAAGAATGTAATTTATGTAAAGTCCCTAGATCACAGTAAGTACACTATAAAACATTAGTTATTCTTATATGATGCTTCTCTACTAATTATCAGTAGACTAAATATATCACAGGTTTTCTTCATACATCCCTTTAACAAATAACAGTGTCATCCTATTATAAACACTTAAGGCATTCGATAAAGAGATCAAATTTATCACTGTGTTGAGTTTCAATAATCAATTTCAGTCAGAAAAAAAAACATTAAAATGGATAAAATAATGTAAGAAAATATGACCACAATTTTAAACTACAAAAATACCTGGAGGAGGCCTTGCCATATCTGAAAATATTTTAATGCTTTCCCTCCCCTAAGATCTGGAGGTCAGTCACAGTTCCAAAGTAATTACTAAAATGCATCAACAGCTGCTAAACTCTTATAATTATTGCATATTTTTTCCAAGGAATTATACAATGCAAAAATTCTATATCTGCAAAATAAAACTAAAGGAGACTTCTTTGGGAAAAGCTATTTAGCTGTGATAGGTAGAAAGACAGATGGATAAGGAGATGCACAGACGGAAAACAATAGGGTGGGAGGGAAGGAAGGAAGGAAGGAAGGAAGGAAGGAAGGAAGGAAGGAAGGAAGGAAGGAAGGAAGGAAGGAAGGAAGGAAGGAGGGAAGGAAGGAGGGAAGGAAGGAAGGAAAAAAAGGGAGGAAGGGAGGAAGGCAGGAAGGAAAGAGATGAACTGGAATCCTGATACATGAGAAATACATCTTAAATTCCCTGGGTCAAATGGATTGAGTTTTAAAGAAAATATCAAAAATAAGTGAGATTTTTCTGACTCAATAAAAATTGTTGATCTATAACTTTTGTTTTAATTCAGGCAAAACTGAAAATGGTAAAACCTTTCCCTAAGATATCCAACGAGAAGGATTTAACTAGGTAAAGGGAAAAGTCGGCTGTGGAATGAAGTATATTTTTGTAAAAGACCAGATACATCAGAATTACATGGGAGAACTTTAAAATTATAGATACTTAGGCTTCATTCCAGACATTGTGACCTAGGAGGTCTGGAGCACAGATCAGGAAACTGTCTTTTTGTCTGTATTAGTTAAGGTAAGGTAGACTGAGTAACAGACAGATTCCAAAATGTCAGTAGATTACTACAATAGAAATTAATTTCTTGCTCACAATATGGTTCAGAGTGAGGGCAGGCCACGCTTTATGCAGTCACTCAGTAACCAAGACTCTTTCCATCTTGTGACTCCCTCCTACCCTACATTTTCGTTATTTGCTTCCACCTGACAGGAGGAGAAATAGCATGGAAAAGTACTTGTGAGAAGTTGTAATGGGCCAGACTAAAAGTAGCATGAATTTTCCCTTTTGTTCTCATTCTATTAAGGAGAACTCAGTCACTGGGCCACCCCTAACTGCAAGGGAAGGAGGGAAAAAAAACTATCTTAAAATAGTAAGGAATTGAAAATGTTGGTAGTGCAGCTCTCAAACTGAGATTTACAATAATTTGATATCACAATTTCAACCCAGGGAGTTTGAGATATTTTCAGATTTAACTTTTGCCACATGTAAATGTGTTCCACTACACCTGAGGACACTCAGGTTCAGAACTGGACCTGAACTGTGCAGTGCTTATCGTTTGAAGCAAGTGATGCCATCACGCAGGATTCTGTTAAGATTGAAAAGACTGATGTACAGAGCAGTTCTGAAGTCTGGATTGGTGTGAGGACCCTATATAATCAATGAATTTATCTATCAGAAACAGAGAATATCGCTTGTTTAGGCATTTCTAAGAGCTGAGTATGTACAGATGTATAGATTTCTTTTAAAAATAGCTTATGTACACAGACTTCTTTTACAATAATTTTCACTAAACTACAAGAATATATTCCTGGTCTTCTCATCTTCAGATTCCAGAAATATATCCCTAGTCAAAATAACTAAGAGCAGAATATGTCCCTGCATGCCTCATCCTCTTGGTTTCTCTACCATTTTCCAACTTCTCTGATTTCAAAATCCACCTCCTCTGTCCCCTTGGCACACTGACACATTGTGTGCTGTCTTCCCCAATAAGCATCTCAGAACACGTCTACTTCAATCTGACTTCCTTGAGTCCACACAAATTTGCCTTGTTCTTGTTTTAATGAACTATTGCTGATCTGAGAAACCCATAGAACCTGCCTCCTTCCTACACCCCACATATTTCATTCACAATATGGTAGTCAGTGTTCTCACATCAGTGGGTTCTCTGCTTCCGAGTTCTTGCTTTGGGTAGACCACTTACTAGGAAAGGGGAAGGAAGGAGGTCATCGGGGCTGTCTTCCGTGTGCCAGGCCTCATGGAGTCATTTCATTTATTACCCTGGTGCCCTTGGGATCTTTACTTGAGCACTTCGTCCTCCTTTTCCTTTTCTGAGAAATAAGATGGTGATAATTTACTAGGCTCAAATAATAACTGTCATTTATTTAGGTCCTTACTAAGTGCCTGGTTTTCTGTCAAGTACTAAACGTATTATCTCGTTTAATCTGTACGACATCATCAGGAGATAGGTTTCAGTATCACGTATACATTTTTAAGGTGAGGAAATTGAGGCAAAGGAAGGTTAAGTGGCTCAATCAATTTAGGCATAGTCCTTGGAGCTTTAGAGTTTCCAGATAATATTGACCCAGTTGATTACTTGCTTTCTAAAGCACAGTAACAACAGAAAACTGTAATGACTCGGGGCACATTTAGAATAAACACCCTTGTCTTATTGTGTGCTCAGTTTTGCAGCACTTCTGTGGTAGTTCTTTGCCACACCAGCCCACTTTACCAAAAGACAAGCAACACAAATTTCAATTTGACCTAGTTTAATCAAAATGTGGGTTGTGGTTCAATTATTCAACAATTGATTACTAAGAATTTAAACAGTTTTTAACAACCACTATAAATGCAGTCTTTCTCTGTGGTCTCTCTTAGAAACTAACATTGCTATTTTCACTGCCATGTACACCCCGTAACTCCTCCCAAATAACCTACAAATGCAGAGGGAGCTACGTTCCTACAGACACGTTTCAAGTGGCGTGGATTTAAGAAGGGATCGTAGAATGGAACTGGAGATGACGTTCCAGCTAATTCAAGTTCCAAATGTCATCCCTTACCTTTGTCTGCAGCTTACTGGCATTAGTGTTAGAGTCTTGATTTTGCTCCATAATAGTATATATTGTTTATCACCCATTTAATGAATATACAAACTTAATTGCGGAGAAAAGCAGACTGAATCCAGGAGTGCTGGTGTCAAAGGACAATCAGACCACAGCAAGCCAACACCCACTGGCTGTGTTTCCCTTCAGCACTGGTACCATGTAGCCCAAGCGAGAAGACCAAGAGGTGGCCCCGACTTCTGGGAGCCAAGAGTCACCCCTGCCCTCCCCTACTAGCCGACAAGGCAGGAGATATTTCTAATAGAGAGAGACAATAATTATACACCAGATTCCAAAGCATGAGTGAGCTGCTGCCTTTCTGTTTCCTGTTTGGGTTTCACAGCCCTCCTTCACCTACTCTGGGATGCTAGACCAAGTCATCTGTTTTGAGTTTGGAAAGGTTTGATGTTTCTTTATGCGGGGGTGTTCCAGTCATTAGAAAATTTAAGAAGCCAGCCTCCTGCTCTCAGTAGCGCAGCATGGAAATCTAGCACATCCCACTCTGACATTTCTTTTCTGCCTCCTTAGCCCCAGTCGCTAGATTGTGGTTTCCATGTTGTTTTGCTTTTTCTTTCTTTCTCATTGTTTTTATTCTTCACGCCAAGTGTCTTACATTGCATTAGCTAAAGATCTAGTATTTTTGAAGTAACAGGAAAAGCTGGTCTCAGCCTCCTGCCAAGACTGGACAGATGGGTTTGCCAACGCCACACCTTCATGCTTTGCCTGTGTGAGGCCCTTGCTAACGCTCCCAGCGTGGTGGATTTTCATAGCATTTCCCCCACACGTGCATGGCTCTGGTTCCCCAACTTCAGAGAGTGAAACCCACTGCCTCCTATTTATCTCTCAGGGGAAGTTAGCCTGCCCAGACTCATCTTTTCTGACCATGGTAGCAATGCCATGAGGGATCCCGAGAGTGCCTGACATGGGAGGTTTTGAAGCTTCGACTCTGGCCATATCCCCCTGGCAGTTACATCTAGTGGGGGCCCTCGGGCATTTGTAAGACCATTAAAAGTGTGAGAGAAATTTTAGAAGTGTTGGATGCTCCATATCAATGCTTGCTAAAACAAAACAAAAGGAAAAAAAAACAAACACTTTTCTGTGTCTATGTCTATCTTTTCAGTCAAATAACATTGTCTGACTCATTTAACAGGGACTTGTTACCTGACTGCTTTGGTATCTATCACCATAAGAGAATAAAAGGAAAGCAGTGGCCATGGCATTCAACCCATTTTAACACTTCCCAACTTGTTAGTATTTGTATTTCAGTTTTACAAAGGAGGACACTGAGGCCAGGAGAAATAAAGGCCTTTACTCAAAGTCACACAAAACTGTCTGGCTCCGAAGTCCACACTGTAACCACATGCTAGGCTGCGTCCGGAATCTTCCAGCGTCAGAACACTCTTGATTCCAGGGCAGGGCATCAGTATTGAATCCTTGCCTCTTGTCCTACCCTAGTGAACTATAGAGAGTGACCCAGAAGGAAACCTACTTTGCCTTAGCTCTCCCTGAAAGTCCTGAGCCATGAAGTAGCAATAAGCCACGAGGTTCCTGCTTCCCCTTTTTAGTGCTGTACCTCAGCCTCTACTGTCAGGGCCGCCTGCTGTGCCTTGGTCCTGGTGCTAACCACCACCAGCTCTAGATCTGGCCCAAACCAGCAACCAAAGGATCTTTGTTCCACCCCAAAGCCTAAGGAGACTTCACCCGTTTTGATATCTGCTACTTACAACCCTCAATCCTCTAAAACAACTTCTACTTCCAGCACTCTCTTTCTAGCCTGGGTAGCAAAGTGGGGCAGAAGAAGAGAAGGCAGTGAGAGGCAAAGAGCCTGGTCTTTCTAACCTTCTGTCATCAGAAATCGTCATTGCCACAGAGGATTTTTGTTCTGATGTCTCCATTGCAACTCTTTGATAGTTATCTCTTCACCTATCCTGGAAGATGTTGGAATGAGGGAGAGTGAAAGATCAATAGTTATCCTCTGAGAACAGTGTGAAGTGTTAAACTATTTAGGAGTATCAACATGTTTAAAGGAAAAATAAGTACAAGAAAACAACCTCCAGTGAATGAGATGGAAGAGTTCTAGATGGTTTCCAGACACAGGGTCTGATCACAGCTGCTACATTTTAGAGACGGGAGGCCTCAGGAACCACAGGGTTGGGTGACTTATCCCCATGGATACTGAAACATCCAGGACAATGGACAGAGCTCAGATGGAACATTCCTCACCAGACAGACTTCAAGGTCTTCTGCATTCAGAGGAGTTACCTTGAGTTCTGTATATGACAGCGACTGGATGAGAAGAGGAAACAAGTATATGCAGATGTGCCAGCCCCAGCCAGGAATTTACTATTGAAGGAGGGTGGAAGAGGCTGTATTAAACCAAGGATATGCTGCCTCCACTTCTCCCTAAAATGGAGGGGAGGGCCGGACTGAGAGGAGCATACACAATCAGCTTTCCCCTCCTGAAAGTATTTCAAGGGAAGTCATTTCACAGCCATGGACATAACCTGAACCAGTGGTTCGAGGAAGTAGAGTCTGGATTCCCCCAGTTGATATATCGTGTACAAACTCAATTAAATTAAACAAGCATATATGTGTACACTACTGACAATATCTATTATCATCACTTCACGTGCACAACATAATTCCAGCCTGTGGGTAGTTTAATTAAAGACAGACAACGTGGATGGTGTGTAGCACAGGATGAGAAAGTCTTTGCAATCAAATGCAGAAGGAAAACAGTATGCATTATACAAAAACAATGAAAGCTTTGCTCTTTCCGTGACATAACTCGTTTCAGTTTTAATGAGGGCTCCTTTAGGGATAGACAAGAAACATGAAATAGCAAAAGAGGGAGGTTAAGTGGTATAGGGGCACAGAAGTAAAAACAAAATGGAAAGGAGCTATCACAGGAGAAAACTGTGAAAACAACTGGAATGGCCAAGCCCTGCTCATGACTTTTCAGCCTCACCACAGCACAGAGGCCTTCATCCTTTGCTTGGGAGTTATTTGAAATCTCACCAAGAGCTGAACATAAAGTGGTTGTCCTATTTTACTGGATTAGTTGGGAGCCCATATTTTTAGCACTTAAACAAATATTTCTGCGCAATCTAAATCTGAGAACCAGGGTTCAGGATTGGGGATTTATAGGGAAAGAAACCCAGCCCCACTTCCTACTAATGTGTTGACAGAAGTGGGGGCTGCCAGGAGAAGAACCACATAGGGCTGTCCTGCCTTCCTTGGGCAGCAATTATACAAAGTAAGGTGTTTCCTTGACCTCAGAAAATTTCAAAGTCTTTAACAAATGAACGGAAAATACGACACTTCAAAAATGGAGGGACAATAGGTGATATGTCACAAATATATTTCACCATTAAATTTCTGTTCCTCTTTATTTTTTTCTGATAATCTATTAACATTTAGAATACCGTTCTGCAGAGGCCAATTTAAAAAACAATTAGTATGATGATGGTTAATTTTGTGTCAACTGATTGAACCACAGTGCCCAAATATTTGGTCAAACATTATTCTAGACGCTTCTGTGAGCATGTGTTTGGATGAGATTTACGTTTAAATCAATAGACTGTAACAGCTATATACAATGTCAGAGGGATAGTAGATAGGGGGTGGGGGGTTATCACTTTGTAAGGGGTATAAATGTCTAACTATTATATTGATTTGTACACCTGAAACTAATAGTAATAAAAAAAATAAATGAACTTTAAGTAAAGCAAACTGCCCTCTTTAATGTGGGTGGGCCTCGTCCAATCAGTTGAAGGTCCGAATAGACCAAAAGCTGACCTCCCCTGAGCAAGAAGGAACTCTGCCTACAGACCACCTTGGAACTTGAGCTGCAACTTTTTACTGACTCTCTAGCTTGTTGACCTTTCCCACAAGATTTTTAACACCCCAAGCCTCCACAATCACATGAGCCTATTTCTTAAAATATCTTTAAATGCATTTACTTAAGCCTCAAAAAGAGAGATGTGGAGTTATGTGTGTGTGTGTGTATACACACACGCACACACACACACACACACACATGCACATTCTGTTGTGTTTGTGTTCTGTTTGGTTCTGTTTCTCAGGAAAACCCTGACTAAAACACTTAGCTAATGTAAATTTGGAAAACATAATGGAATCTATTTCCAGGTAGTCAGACTAATTGTTATTCATGGTAAAAAAGAGCAAGGGGAACACATATATTTCTAGTGTGATGCAGAAACAAATTTTGAGACAAAGGGCAGTTAAAAACCCAGGCACGAAGATCAAATATGAAACATATCAGAACAAAGTGAATCTTAAAAGCAAAAGCACCAACACAAAAACTAAGGGATCAAAACATCAAATGAAACAAAATCCTGGACTCTTAGTAAGGCCTTATCTAAGGCAAGCCAGATGGACGTGAAGCTTTTAGCTGATGTGCAAGCCGAGACATCCACTCAGGGCTGGCTTTTGTGTTCATGCACTAAAAGGAAAGCCACAGAGAGAGGGATCACGTGGGGCCACGTGATTCTGCATGATAAAGGCACAGCCTGAGGAAACTGGAGAAAAGCCACCTCTGAAGTACAGAGTCTGGGTGAGGTTTGGAAGGGGATGGCCCCAGTCTAGGTCCCAGGACCCTTGCTGATCTTTCCACCCAAAGTAAGACAAGGTACCAAAAGCAAGTCATGACACCCTTCTGGGCAGAGGTACACTTTCTCTTTGTACGTGCTACTCTGAAGCCCCTCGAGTTCTTACAGCTTCCATTATCAATTTCTAAGTATCTGAACACCACTACTGTGCTTAATGGGACTATGGTCCACCCATTGCCTGACACACTTACTATACTTATTTGATTTGAATTCTATATGGTCTCCTAAAGAGGACTTGATGTTTATAATAAAAAAAAAAAAAAAATCAATGGCATGCATTCAAAAGGAGTCAAAGACAAAAGTCAACAAATAAAGGAGGAGGAGGAATATTACAGTCTGTTTCCACAGAAAAGCAATAGAAAAACAGCTAAGTTTGAAATTCAACAATTCAGCATTTACTGCGGACTTTTTTCCAAGTCTAATTTCTTTACCAACATAGCATGGAGGTCAGAGGGCTGCCATTTCATAGCTGTGACCTTGGGCCCAGTTACTTAACTGCCCTGTGCCTCGGTGTGTCTATGAAATGGGAGTAATAGGTGGGGGAAATAAAATGTCCTAGAAATTAACACTGCTTCACATTATTAGCTGTTTCTCTCCTTCCTTACCTAGTGAAAGTTTCTAAAACAAAAGGCTAGCAGAGAGAGAGGAAGCCAACATCCACTGTGTGTTATCTCATATAATCATCATAAGCGAATGAGAAAACATTTTTATCAATATGTAGACGCAATGGAGTCTTAGAGGCGCTAAGGCTTAGATCAGAAGCTGCGAGTGACCTAAAACGCACTCTCTTATGAAGCATAGCATGGAGTGATGCTCCCCAGAGCAGAATCCCTGGATCAACCTGACTTAGACTCACTTGAAATGCTTGTTAAAACTGAAGATTCCCGTACCTTCGTCCAGACCTGTTTAATATCAATCCCTTAATGATAGCAGTTGTAACGCGCCACCCACAGCCATGATTTCTCTGCACATCCAAGAGCCATTGTCTTATTGGTTAGGAGCATGGACTCTTAATTCAAACCTGGGCCTGTTTTTGCTATGTTCTGGATATGTGACTCTGGGCATATCACTTAACCTCTCCAAGACTATTTACCTTATCTAAAACATGGAGAAAATAGAACCTTGTAAGATTACTGTAATGATTGAATAATGAATGCTTAGTGCCAAGGTCAAAGTCTGGAACATAGTAATAATTATCACTTCCTCCACACGA
This sequence comes from Rhinolophus ferrumequinum, assembly GCF_004115265.2. NCBI lineage: Eukaryota > Metazoa > Chordata > Mammalia > Chiroptera > Rhinolophidae > Rhinolophus > Rhinolophus ferrumequinum. The sequence continues at coordinate 64,373,960 of NC_046293.1, forward strand.
CATTCACTGTACTTGTTCTTTGCTTTCTCATTCAGTTTCGGGATTCACTGTGCTTGGTTTCTTCCCCATCACTCAACTGAAAACAGCCAAGCGAATATCTGAAGTGGCCTCCTTGCCAAATCCAAGGACCTCATTTCCAACCTCAGGCAGCTTTGCATCCATTTTGTCCATCAGTTATTCGTTACAACTGTGCTGTACACCAGGCTGGGTACGAGGTACACCATGGTGAACACAGCAGGTGCAATCCCTACTCTCATGGAGCTTTCAAGCTTGTGTTGGAATGTTGATTCAATACATAACCACATAGAAACGTATCAACAAATTTTACAATGAAAGAAAAGATCAGCATGCCCTAAAAAGAGAATGGCAGAAGGGATGTTTTACCAAAGAGGGTCAGGGAAGGTGTGAGACCAAAGGTATGGAAAGAGTCGTTCCCACAGAAAGCACAGCAGCATGTGGGAAGACCCTGAGGTAGAATAGAGCATGTCACATTGAAGAAAGTAAAACAACATCCGTGTGACTGGGTAAGAGGAAGGCTGGCATGAAATAAATAGGCATGGAGAGTCCTGTAAACCATGATGCAGATTTGGACTGAATTCCAAATGCAACCTAGGGCCATTGGAGGACTTTGAGCCAATCACTGTGGCTGTAATTTGAAGGATGGATTAGAAGGGGCCTAGAAGAGAAGTTGAGTGATCAATTTGTTTGGGGAGTTTGGATTTGGGTACTGAAATTGGAAGTGGACATACAAGTGAGAGAATCTGAGATAAATTTTTCATGGAGAATTGAGAGAATTTGGAGATGAACTGGATGTAGAAAATAAAGAAGGAAGAGGTGCCATGAGTTACTTTGAAGCTCAGGTTTGAGCAACTAGCCAGATTGTAGGCCACTTACCAAGAAGAGGCACTAAATCAGTCTCTGCAGGAAGGAATAGGGTAGGTACAGTCCGAGAAATCTCCCAGGTTTTTCTGATGGCTAACCGTGTTGAGAAGAGACAGACTAGAGAGGTGATATAGAGAATAGTTAAGCTTAATGGCTAATGAATATCTTTCTTTGGAGGTAGCTTGCCTTGTTCAAATCTTGTCACTGGGTGAGTTGATTTCCTCACCTGTAAAATGGGAAAAACAGTAGAACCTACCTCACAGGGTTATTAGAAGGTATTAATCTTACAAAACATTTGGAACCCTTCCAAGCTACCATTTTTAGATCAGTCAGTTGAATAAGCCAGGTGCTTATACATCTCTAAGCTCTTGCCCTGCCCTTTGCTTGATGTGTTCATATGTCCTTTCTCCATGTGGCAATTTCCTATATTCTCTTCAGAGACAGCTTTCCTTGGCTGTTCCCCTATCATCACTGACCCCGGCCAGTCATCTGGGCCATTTCTTCTGCTTGCATGATCCGAGAACTTAACATGTCATGTTAGAGTTTCCCTCCTAAATGAGGCTTGAAACTCCTGGAGATACCTGGCCTTACCTTACACAAATTTATATCCACAGAACATGGTCTGATGTCATAGCCTGAAGTTCAGAATGAATTTGTTGGATTCAATTGAATTTAACAAAATTCAATGCATGCTACCCTCAGGGAACACGTCTCACAAATTAAGTCTCTTGTTTAATTACATGGTATCATATGGATGCAGACACAGCAAGTTAGACCCAAGGGATATAAAAAGTTTACCCTAAATGTCTATTGAGGCCCATCCTGAAGCCTAAACCAGTCATGCCAAATATAGCACCTTTCTTATCTACCTCTCACCTCTGCTTTCTTTCTGACCAATGCGGGGCCTGTGACTTTCTGAGGAACAGAAGAAGGAGGAAGGGGGTTGGAGAGGAAGAGACACACTCCTACAACTTTACAAAATCTTCCTTCACCCCTTAATGGGGGAAGGAAGGTGGCAAGACCTGCTTTATGTGGTAGAACAAGCACGCTCAGGATGGTTTGAATTCTTTCTAACCATGTGGCCTGGTACAGATGGTCCAAACACCAGTAGGGAAGTATCAATAATATTACAGGCATAGTGAACCACCCGAGAACAACCTTTGTAATAGGACCCATGATTTTTACCATGCCCTTCCTTGTATGGGAACAGAACTTGATCTCTTTCATGCTAATGCTCCTCATGAGGCTTCAACCTCCAGAAAGTATGCACGACATACTGACCATGCATTGTAAACCAAAACTATTTCAGAATTTTACATCATTCATGCTAATGCTTCTGGAGTCTTTAACCTCTGGAAAGTATGCAGAAGGTACTGGTCATGTATCTTAAACTAAAATAATTTGATAAAGGGTTTAGGTCCCTGAGGGAAAAGTTGGAAAGGACTTTTTACTCTTTAATCTCAAGGCAAATGGGCATAGCAGAAGTACTTGGACATGTACAAGCAGACAGTTTTTGGAGACAAACATACTTGTCTCCAAATACTGATTCATTCCCTTTTTAGTTCTCTGCTCATTAAAGTAAAAAATAATGATGATGATGATGATGACACTTATATGTATTCACTACAGGTCAGACTCTAGGGTAAGTGCTATACACATATTAACTTATTTTATTCTCAAGAAAAATAAAACCCACAAGGAAGATATTACTATCATATTTTACACTGAAGGAAACTGAGACAAAGCAAAGTTTAGTAACTGGTACAATCTAGTAAACATTCCAGACACCCATGCTTGTGTACACTGCATTTCCCTGCCCTTATAAACCACAAGAGCACAGCATCTGACTTGGGATCTGAGTTCCCTCGCCTGTAAAGTGGGTATAATGAGGCTAACCTCGGTGAGGCCTGACGGAGATGATGTAAGCAGAATCCTAGACACCAAAAGTGTACCCAGATTAGGTCAAATGCCTTTAATTTTCAACTTGTAGACTCATAAAGTATTTCCAGAAATCTAAGTAAATTCTAATGACATTCTGAGGTATTTAGTGTGCCCAGGAAGAGCAAATGGATGGGTGGACTGGACACAGCAGAGGTTTTAAATTTTCCTTTTTAGAAACTCTCACTGATCCAGAAGACAATCTTAGCCTATGAAACCAGATATCTCAATCCTTCTAAATAAACTGCAGCTTTTGTTACCAACAGAAGCCCACCAACAGGAGACATTCATCAGGAGATACAAGTCAAAAGCTAAGAGAGCCCAGAGGGAGACCAATTATTTAGGCCTGAAGGGGCCAGTTAGAAAAGCCCTTGATGAGAACATTTCCAGGAAGAGAAAAGGGAAGGCCAATGTAAGGAGAGAAATTTGCATGATCAAAGGCACCCAGATTCGAGAATTTACTTCCCACAGGGTTACAGAAGGGTGGGTGAGCCCTGAACAATAGCAAGAATGAAGGAGGCCTGGGAAACTGGACTGAGAAGAGACTCTGACAGACCTTGAAGGTCACACTATGGAACTTGTGTTTTATTTGGGAAGCCATCAAGAGTTTTGGAAAGGAAAGGACATCATCGGGCCTATGATTTTTCATAAGACAATTTGTGTAGTGCTGCATGTGGATTAAAGTGGAGAGCATAGGTATCAGTGAAATTGCTTTTGAGGTAGAGGGCATAAAGAATCATTTGGTTTTCTTTTACACTAATATATTAAAATACACACCAAAATACACCAATATATTAAAATCTTGGGAGAGAAAGGCCAAAAATTATTTGTTACTAGACTAAAAGTGGAAACAAATCATTACAGCCTCTAAGGAAGATTAAACTAAGAAATTGTAGCTGTAAGCAAAACTGCCACATAAGATTTCAGACATGCAAAGAAATGTAAGCGTAGAATTATGCATATATTTCCACCAGAGAACGGAATCTGAACACAGTGTGTGAATTAAGCAAAGAAGAAAACAAAGTGTTCAAAGCTTAAGAAGTGCCTTGTTTTTCACCAAGAAGAACCGACATAGTTTTCTTTGAATCAGCTCTCATATTACCTTAAAGAGAATTTGGTAGTATTGTGGTAAACTCACCTATTGAAGTCCCAATGAAGACTTCAACCCACCATGAGTAAACTGGTATTGTGTCAAAGAGACAAGTCACTGAACTTTTGACCCACACACCGAAAAAAGTGGAGTGAGAGAGTGTTTCAGAAGAATCGAATTTGAATCCTAGAAACTAGCATACCATTTGCCCACCATACACATTTGACCTTGGGGAAATGGGAGCTTGGGTAACTTAATGTGGTTGTCCACGGTGGTCATTGATTCTGTCACATAGGCCAAAACCAAGTATCATTTCTTCCAGGACCCTCCCAAGACCCTCCTAAGTGACATGCCCCCTTATTGATCTCTTTCCCCATAGTGATCATCCTCGATATGCATAATTAGTCTAAGTATTCATTTTTCTCAAACATGGCCTTTTAACATGGCTCTTTAAATATTTTATGTATACCTAGTTTGTTTCCCCAATTTAACTGTCAACATTTTAAAAATGAGAATGTTTGCGCATATTTCTGTAATTTTTTCATCATGCCTTATGCGACATGTAAAAATCAAAACCAACAGAATGGTAACAACAATAACCCAGACTTTTAGAATGCTAACCATGTGTTCAGCATTGTTTTAAGAGCTGAATGTGTATTAACTCATTTAATCATGACAACTACGTGAGGTAGACACTGTTACGTCCCTCAGTTTACATCTGAGGACTCTCAGTCACAGGAGAATTAATCAGTCACACAGCCTGTAAGTGTGTGAGCTCAGGCAGTCTGATACCAGAGCTGTGCTCCTGGGCATGCTTTAACATATTTTTTCCCTTGAATTCAAATTCCAAAAGGAAAACAAATTTGAAAATCAGAGAGATCCTAGCTAGGGACTGCAGAAAAGATTTGGGGTCAAGTAAGGCTTGCCTTTTCAAAAGTTTGAGAAAAAAAAAAAATCTTCCCATGGTCTCCACAAGATTCTGTGGCCCATCATAGCACAGGGTCATCTTTGAAATGGACACCAAAAGAAACATGGCTTCCCAGACCTCTGTCTCCACTGAATTGCCTCTATCTTAACATGATGTCACTTACTGGAATCTGAAGATCAATATGAGTAAAGTAGACACAGTGGTGGTAAGTAGAACAAGCATCCCAAACAGAAAACATATCCACTTCTTACTGAAACTGTGAACCCTTCTCTCACTTTCTGGTTAGCTAATGGCTGTGAGTGGTGTGTGAAAAGAGGGAGAAGAAACATCCTTGATGGCCCAGAGGAGTTCGGAGCAGAGAAGAGGGCCTCAGCAGGTCTGGCATCATTCTTTGGTACCAAGCCCCCTGTCAACCACTGCAGTAAGTACCTGCCTTCCTTTGGGTCCTTTAAGCCAGCACAGAACTCCCAACTGTAAAATGGGGCTGAGCTATGAGTGCCACAGTTACTGTCTGCACTCTGCCCCAGGGTTTGGGGCTTTGTGTTTCTATGTGGTCTGCTCACTGTGTTTTGACTTTGATTTCTCCAATATATAGCTTTGCCTTGGCTTCTCCTCTCTAGCTCTCAGGTCTCAGAATACTCCCTTCTCTGGTTCTATTCCTTAGACTTGGTCCATTTGGCCAGCTATCCATATTCCCATGAAAGGAGAGTGTGACCATAAATATCACATCAGAATGCAAACTCTGCACCAACATGCACCTTTACTCATTCCTGCCCTTACCATACCCATAGTCCATCAGACACAAAGCTTATTCTGGACGTAATTGGGAGTAGGGAGAGGTTACAATCTGAGGACTTATTTGGTAGGCCTTCAGGAATGACATGAGAAATGTGCCATCAGATCATTTTTCAACTGTTTACAAAGATAGCTACAATTCTTCTGATTCTTGTGTCTATGACTCTTTGTAATGCAACTTTGCCACTCCTCCCATTGAGACATAAAGTCTATTTCCTGTCCCCTTGAATATAAGCTGGCCTTATGATTTGCCTTAAGCAGTAGAATGCAGAGGAAGGGACATCATATGACTTCAAAGCCTTGGCCTCTAAAGGCCTTTCTGCTTCTTCTCTCAGGCTCTTGCTACCCTGAGAATACCACATAGGGAAGCCTGGGCCAGCCTTTATGAGGATGGGAGACCATACCCAGCCAACAGGTAGAACCAACCTGCAAACGTGTGAGTGAGGTCCTCCAGCCTCACCTGTGCTACCAGATGACTGCAGCCAGGTCAGTGACCCAGACAAGACCAGCAAAAGAATCAACCAATTGAGCTCCATCCAAATTGCTAAGCCAGGCAATTTCTAAGCAGATGAGTTGTTCATTTAAAGCAGGTTTTGGCAAGGTTTGTTATGAAGAAATAGCTAACTATTTAAACTCCAAATGCAAATTGAGACAAGAAACTCAATACTTCATATATTACCATGACACCAACATGTTATCTTCTTAACAGTCACCAGTAAAGCTTTAGTGTCTAACTGCCCTTCTGCCACCACTAGTACTACTTCTATTTACACACACACACACACGCACACGTTAGTCTCCCACCTGCTCTCCTCATATGCTCTTTTGGGTTTCCGTTTCTCAGTGTCCATATTGCTCTATTTCCAGGTCAGTTGTTTTAACCAGCCCAATTTTCATATATCCAGCTCTTCCTGTCTATGAAGAGAAGCTATCACTTACTGTGTGCCAGAAACTATTCCTCACCTTCACCTTATCAGACAGATCGCCATTTGACTCGTTTTATTTATATAGAGCGAAAGCGGAGGTACAGGAGATTGTCTACTGAAAGTCACCGAGCTGATAATAGGTGATGGAGCTAAGATTTAAATCCAGGCATGAAGGCACAGGCCCATGCCCTTAAAACCACATTGTCCCGTCCTTATAAATATACTCTCTAGGTGACCCCAGGCACCCCAAAATTTTCGTGTTCAAAAATCAAACTTGTTATTTTCTCTCACAGACCTCAAATTACGCATACTCCCAAATTTGATAAATGGTTACCATTAACTCACCTGCTCAAAGATGAAACTCTCCCCATATGCTATGAGCAACCACATCCTAAGAATCCATGCCCTCTCCTGCATCTCGCTGTCACTGCCTCACCTAGGAAATCATCATCTTTATCTCCAACAATTGTAAATAGGCTTATTGCTGGTCTCCTTACCTGTGACTGGATGGGTCTATCACTTTTCAATTTATTGTCTTTTTCTTTTCTTCCGATATGTCCCCATCACTATGGAGAAGGATATATGTAAATTGTCAGCAGAGTAGCTTATCCTGAGTGGGGCAAGATAATTAACCACACCGGTGTGATCGTGATTATGTGTGATTGTTAGTGCCTGTGTGTAGAAGGGTGTGTTTGTAGGGGGAAGTTGCTTGAGGATAGGGTAACCAAGTCTTCCCAGTTTGCCCCAGACTTTCCCTATTTTAGCACTGAAAGTCCCACATCCCAGGAAACCACTCACCCCCAGGCAAATCCGGCTGACTGGTTGGTTACCCTTCTTGAGGAAGACGTTTAACTAAGTGATTGAGTGTGTAAGGAAGGCTATCCTGATGTTTTGCCGTCATTGAAGCCAGTTGGAATGATGGCTTTTCTCTTCCTTTCACAAAATTAACCAGAAAGAGAGGTGGTCATACCACCAATTTCACATACCCTCAATTAAGTCAACCCATCAGTGTCTTCTGAAACGCGTGACCATCCCTTCCTTGTTAAAATATTTTTTTACTTGGTTTCCAGCCATCACACGCTCCTGGTTTTCCTCTAATCTTCATTTCTCAGTCTCCTTTGATGACTCCTCTTCCACCTCTCTTAATATTGGAAAGCCCTCACTTTCTATGTTGTACCCTAAGATTTTCTTTGTAAGTACCCACTAGATAGGTGACTCCATCTAGTGAAGCCTCAAGTTTGGAATTAACTGCAGTATAGATATAGTCAAAAAGAGATCAAAATGTCACCTTTATGACAATTTTTAAAATATTTATATTGGAGAATGTCATGCACGGACTCTGGTCCCGCTCCCCACACAAGAACCCAGGACATGGTGAGGCCAAAAAGGAACAACAACGGAGCCATAGATAGGGGAGTCATACCACTATATTCTCGCTGGTGGCTGGGTTGGAGACACAAAAGCCAGTACCCCAGCACGGAGTCTTCCTGCACCAGTCTCGCTGGCGGCCAAGTGAGACACAGGAAGTAGAATTCACACGATCTGCAATCCGCCGTCCACACTTGCTAACCCCACTTGCTAGTCGCAATCTGCTGTCCGCTTCTCCGCCAACCAATCAACCAACCCCCCAACGTGGCCACGGTAGTTATATTAGTGGCTAATGGCTAACCAGAAACAGCTGGTGGCCACCCAGCCCCAGCGGATGGCCATCTGATTATAGTTGATGGCCATCTAATAATCGAGCCAGCAACTTTCCACATGAGGCCAAGAGCCTGGAAACTGCTCTCTGGGACTCTGTCCCCACAGAGAATATGGTTAAGTCACAGGATAACTGGATTTGTTAATATTTTGCTGACTATCCCATTTAATCATAGGAATATTTGGACAACTACAGACCTCTCCCAATGCAAACTGACTCCTGAAAAACTCACAGCATGGAAGATTATAAAATTCTCTGAAGACAGACATCCCAAAAAGATACAAGAAAAATTAATGAACCATGAATACAGGTTCTTGCTCCCAAGCTGACCAATCAGTTATGTCAATCCTTTCCCCCTGGGGAAGAGTGACTTAGGAAACAGTGAGAAATCAGCAGTGTAATAATACTCATGGAACATTAGTTCCTCGTAGGAACACAGAGACTGGGGAATATGTGTTCCCTTATAACAAATATCATTTTACGCTAATGACTTTCCATTATATCTCTAGCTTCAACCTCTTCCCTGAGCTTCAGACTTATATATCCATCTGCCTACTCAGCCTCTTAGCTTGGAAATCTAGTAATAGGCATTTCAAACTCAACATGCCTAATAGAGAACTCGATTTTTTCACTCTTCTCTTCACTTCTGCATTAGTTTTCTAGGTTTGCAAAATAACATATCACAGGCTAGGAGGCTTAAACTCCAGGAATTAATTTTCCCACAGTTCTGGAGGCTAGAAGTCTAATATCAAGGTGCTGGCATGACTGGCTTCTCCCAAAATCTCTCTCCTTGGCTTGCAAATGGCCTCCTTTTCACTGTGTCCTACCTTTTCTCTGTACACACACATCCATGCTGTCTCTTCTTATATGGACCCTAACTATACTGAATTAGAACCTCAAATAACCTTACTCACTTCCTTAAAAGCCTTATGTCCAAACACAGTCACATTGGGGTTAGGGTTTCAACACAGGAATTGGGGTTGGGGAAGACAGACAATAAAGTCCACAACTCCTTTCACAATCTTGCCCATTTAGGGAAGTGGCACCACCACTGACCAACTGCTTGGGCCCAAACCTTAGAAATCATCTAGAAATCTTTCCTTCACATCTCACATCCAGCCCCTTAGCAAGTTATGTCAACTCCCACAATTCCCTGTCCCACCACCTCTACTACCAACTCCAGTTTCTACTACCCTCCTATGCCAGCTCAACTGCAATAGCCTCCTAACTGGTTTTCCCTCTTCCCTTCTTGCCCTGCCACAGTCTATTTTCCATACATCCACCAGAGGCATCTTAAAACGTAAGTCATATACCATTGCTTCCCTGATTCGAACACTTTGTGGCTTCTCATTACACTCAGAAGAAAACCCAACTAGAGTGTATGACCTGTCATCATCTATCCCTGCCTGCCTCTGTGTACGCACTGCATACCACTCTTCCCCATCATTCACTTAGCTCCAACCACATGGCTCCTTGATTGTCTTAGAGCAGGCAAAGCTCCTTTCTGTGTCACAACCCCTGCCTGTGGTTGTCCTTGATCTCCTGCCTGGAACTCCGTAGACTTGTCTTTCCCCTTTTAATTTCATTTATATCTCTACTCAAATGTAACTTCCTTAATACAGCTTTCCCTGCTTCCTTATTTGAAATACACTCCACTCCCATGACTCAATTCCCTTACCCTCCTTTATTTTCCTTCAAAGCATTTACAACTGCCTGAAACTATAGCATATTTTTATTTGATTACTTGTTTATTGTTAGTCTTTTTTACTAGACTATGAGCTTCATGAAGGTTTTTTTGTTCTATGCTGTACCTCCAGCGCTGAGAATGATCCTTGGCACAGAACAGATAGTCAACAAATATTAGTAAAATGAAAATAATGTATGCAAGCTAAATCATTCTAATTTGAAATTTTGACCGTGCCACTTCCTTTCTTAAGTCCTCCAGTGACTTCTTATTGCTCTTTAGGTAAAACCCAAGCATTGGGCATAGCGTACAAGGCCCTACAACCTTTCAGTTTTACCTCTAGCTTCTCTTACCATGCAACGTGAGCTCCAACCCTTAATCAACTTTTTAAGGTCAGAGCTCTGCTCACTCATCTTGAAATCCTTATACTTTAGCACAGTACCTGACACAAAATGGCTACAAAACAGCTGGCATTAAGTGGCAGGAATTAGTATATAAAGCAGAGAGCATAAAAAGTCTTGAACTTACATTTTACAAGTTGCTTTCTATGTTGATAAAATGGTGGTAATAAAATCAGGTCTACCTATCTCACAAGTTTATTGGTTTTTTTAAAAAAATTAAATTAATTTACTATTTATAAAGTACCTATTATGTGTTTGTTACTGTTCCAAGTACTGGGGATACATTAATGAGTAAAACAGACAAAAATTACAGCTTTCATGGAGTTTATGCTCTATTCAAGGAAAGATGTTTAATTAAACACATGCACATGTAATAAGTGAAGCAGAAAAAACTAAATTAAGAAAAGAGGGTGAATACATACGCACATTTTATATTTCGTAGTCACAGAAGATCTCATAGACATAATGACGTCTGAACAGAGATTCAAAGGAGGGATTGATAAAACAACTCATGTGACTATCTGAGGGAAGAACATTCCAGTAAGTGCAAAGGCCCTGAGGCAAGAGCATGTCTACAGTTTTCAAAGCCACATTCTGGGCCATAAAACAAGTCTCAGTATATTTAAAAGGATTCAGATCACACAAAGTATGTTCTCAGACCATAGCTGAATTAAAGTAAAATAAATTTAATAAATAAATATACATAAAAGAGAGCATCTCTAGTTAATCTCCAAATATTTGGAAACTACATAACATTTTTAAACTACCCATGAATCAAAGAACTCAAAAGGGAAATTAGAAAATATTTTAAACTGAATGAAATTGAAAACACAAAATATCACAATTTGTATAATAAGATGCACTTAGATTTATAGAACTAAACATCCATATTAGAAAAGAACAGGGGTTTGAAATTAATGACCTCAGCTTCTATCTTAAGAAACTAGAAAAGGGAAAAGAAGAGAAACCCCAAAGTAAGGAGCAGAAAGGATACGATAAAAAACAGTGGAAAATAATGAAATAGAAAACGGAAAAATAATAGAGAAAATCAATTAAATAAGAAACCTGTTCTTGAAAAAATCTATAAAACTGATAAACCTCTCACAAGAGAGATCAAGAAAAGAAAGAAGATACAAACTACCAATATCAGGAATGAGAGAAGTAACACTACAAATTCTACTAATATTATTAAGAAAATATTATGAACTTTGTGCCAATAAACTCAGCAACTCTGAGGAAATGTATAAATTTCTTGAATAGCATGAGATACTATAGCTCATTCAAGAAGGAATAGATAGATATTGAATAACCCTGTATCTCTTAAGAAATGAGATCTACTTTTTAAATGCAATCTATTAAAGAAGTTGAATGAAAATCCTTTCCACAAAGAAAATTCTAGGACCAGATTTCACTGGGAAGTTCTCCCAAACATTTAAGCAAGACATAATACCTAAGTTTTCTAGAAAACTGAACAGGAATGAACACTTCCCAACTTATTCTGTAAGGCTAGCATTACTCTGATACCCAAACTGGGCAATGATAGTAATGAAAACTAAAGACCAACATCCCTCGGAAGCACAGATGTAAAAATTCTTAACAAAAACTTCAGCAAGTTGAATGTGACAATGTATAAATAGGATGATAGTTTAGGACCAAGTGGGGTTTATCTCAAGAGTACATGTGAGAAGAAGAGCATGGAGGCTGGTGTGGCTAGAGTGAAAGAGCCGGGAAAGTGAAATGTGATCTGAAAAGTAAAGGGAATTAGATAATGAGGGCCAGACTGTGCATTCCAGATCATCTGACTTAATTGGCTCTGATGACCCTAGACTAAATGGGCAATACTAACGGGAAAATTTTAGTATGGCCCCTATGAACGGACCATCTTTATAGGCAGGCAGGGAAGAATTGCAGGAAAGTGAACACCACAGAGAGAATGTGTCACCCTCATTGTAAGGACTTGGATTTCAAATCTGAGTGACATATCTAAGAAGCCATTATAGGGTTTTGAATACTGGAGTGATTGATCTCATTTGACTGTGTTTTAACAATGTATATTGTTGAGAACATATTTTAGTAGAGAAAGGTCAGAATCGGGAAGGCCAACTAATAATATGTACATCAAAATATTACATAAATTACAAACAAGTCAAATAATAATTAATCAAATATTGCCATGACTTAGTCATTTTCTTAGTCATTTCTTAGTGCACAATTTCTGACAAGCTGCTCTATATATACTTTGTACAAATAAGCGTCTTTTGATAAAATACATTTTGGTGGGGAGGGCTCTCAGAGGAATGTGGGGATCCTTGTTTGGTTGTGGGGTGATTGTTGAAGTGCAATGGAGTTTGCCAAACCTTTTTATTACATGACCCTCAGTTTTAGTGTCAGAAAGAAAACGTCATGCTGAATGATAGGACCCTAGAATGATAAGGCTTCCTTTAATGTGATGTGCTTGGACTTTACTTGACTGTGATGCCAGAAATACGTGCTATTTCACATTTTCCCAAAGAGCTGGTTTCCCATGAACCAGCCACCTGCAGTCATTGCTCTCCTGACTAATAGTGTCTGAGACCCCTCGGGGGTTTGATTTCCTGCTTGTGCCAGAGTAAGCCAGAAGAAGTCCATCTACTACTGAGCACAATAGGGCAATGAGTTCCCAGGGCTTAAAGACATTGGAAATGACATCCATCTACAATGGCTGGAGATAACTTAAAACTTCTAGAAAGTAGAGAAGCAGAAAGACTGAAAAAGAAGAGCCAAGGCTATAACCAGGTAAATGGAACCAAAGATCAAGTCCCAGATGTGAACCACCAGAGGGTAAAAAGCTCATGTCCAGGAGGGCTGGAATCAGGATTGTGTTCGTGGGCAAAGTGGTGGATATGGAACATGCAATATAGAGTTTTCTTTTACAAAAGATTTGGAATACACTGTGGGGTGGGGTGGCCATTTGTACTAAGTTGTTTAAAAAATGTACATAATCCGACACGTGCTTAATATATAGATCATAATGGTTCGATTTGTTTTAATACTCCTAAAAGAACAATACAATGGCAGGACAGTATTAGGTCCCTTTGCAGGTGACAGGAAGATATTTTTGGTGGAAATAAACACCACGTAGAGAACTGTCAACCTCATCCACACATAAAGTCAATTCCGCTGACATGTAAAAGTTTTTCACAGGTAGATTCTGCAGTTTCTATTTAGCACACAGGCCTTCTACCTGGGAAAGTCCAGCTTGGTGGTGACATTTCAGTCGAGCTCACAAAGTCACCTATTGGCTGCTGTGTGCTTTACAGAGATGTTTTCTATAGCTGAGCATTATTTGGAAAACAAAAGTGATGAGCCAACTAACCCACACGTGTCATAGTGAGATTGTAGGAGGAAATTACTGCCTACAACACACACACACACACACACACACACACACACAACCAGCTTTAAGAGCTTTGAATTTCACCAATTTCTATGAAATAACTTCAGAATGCTTGAAACATATCAAAAATTTCTGAGAAAATGTTTTCAATATTTTTCCTATAGAATGTTGTGAAATATAAATGTCTCCTTTTATTCATTTATATATTCATTCAGTAAACATGTATTGAAGGCTATCCTTAATACTTGGCACTCAGAGAGGCTATAATGTTGAAAGACCTAGGTTCCAGCACTGAAGAACTTCAATTTGGTGACAGATAGAAAGACGCCTATGTGAATAGCTACAACTCAAAGAGACAAGCTGATCCGAGAAGTATAAACAAAGTACTCAGGATTAAAGAGAAGGAAGTGACTAACTGCCAGGGATTTTTAAACATTAACAGGGAACGTTATATATGCCCTAGATCTTGATGGATAGGAAATAATTTATGAAGGGGAGAAGCAGAAAGTGTGACATTTCAGGCAGAAGGAACAAAACCTGGAGGTATAAAAAGCATGTTAAACCTTATAGACAGACCATACTGCAGAAGCCTTCTAACTTCTGGTACCCCTGATATCAAGCACCTAACCAGTAATTAATTTAACCTGTTGATCTTGTGGTTGTAGTTGAAAATGATATGACCATTATATGCTTATTCTGAAATTATGATGGTAATAATAATGATGACAAAGTAGGATCTTGCTATGGAACTTGACCAAAGTGTCCATGTGGCTGTGCTAACGGTTATTCACTATATTAATCAACTTGCTTGCATATTCCATTTGTGAACCTTTCAATGTACTCTGAGTAGTGTTAACATATGTCACAGCTATTTGTTAAGCCTAAAAGATAATGGGTTTTATCTTTGACTATTATAAAGATATCAGTTCTTCTGAAATAAATTTACATATTCAAAATAATTCCTGTCAAAATTTCAGTGATATACACACACTCAACTAAATTGTTCTCAATCAGGAATGAAACAGAGATGAGAAAATAAAGAAAACTAGTATAAAAACTAAGACTGGATTAATCCTACCAGATGTAACCTATTGTGATATGTTCTATAGCCTCTGAAATAAAAACAATTTGCTCCTAGGCTAAAAATAAACAGAGTGTGTAGTGCAGAAGTAGAACCTATTATACATAGCATTACAGTATTAAATAAAGGAGATACCATTAATCAATGAGGAAGTGAAAGGTTTGTAAATAAGGGCTGTGTCAGTGATTAGCTAGCAAGTTGAAAAAGATCTATTTAGAACTTCATTTCATTTCACACACCAAAATAAGTTTTAGAAAAATTAAAGAAGTAAATATGAAAAATCAAACAATAGAAATTAATGGAAAAAAGGAGACTATTCATCAAATGTCTAGAAGCAAAAGGACTTACTAAGTTTGAAAGTGAGAAAAGACATAGGGGAGAAAATCAAAGATTACACTATATGAAAATATAAAACTTTAATACATAAACTCTGAAAATCATGAGACATATCAAATTGTGAAAATATCTGCAGAAAATACTAAAAACATCAATAGCTTTACTATATTATGAGCTTGTATTACTTGACCAAAAACTCCATTGGAAAAAAAGAGGAAAGTATTAATAATAAATACAAAAGGAAATTAAAAATTATTACATTTATTGATTATAGCTAATCAATAAACATACAAAACTCATGTTCATTATCAGTAATAGACACACAGAATAAAACAACACTAAGATAGCATGGTTGTGCTGATACAAACAGTATTTTTCTAACTAATGGTACAGTGGAGAATCTTTGTGTTTGGATAATGGAGCTGTCATTACTTTTATCTTCCAGGTTTTTAAAAAATTACTTGAAGGATGACTTATTACTTTTATAATTGAAAAAAGTGACAATACATATAGCAATTAAGAAAAATATCTTCCCCAAATTGGGGTAAATTTATAATTCTGTACCCTGGGCCAACAGGCATCAGAAATCCCACTGCTTATTGTTAAAGAGTCTGCTTGAGAGCAATAGTATCTCTCAGTGAAGAAAAGTGATCTCCATCCATCAGCAGCTGCTGAGGCAGCAGAGTAGAGAAGCATCAGTTGTCTGTCAGTTTGAAATGCTTACTAACAAAATAGGTGTTGTTATACGGCCATTATAAGTCAAAACCAGAATTCTTGTTTTATAGAAAAGAACGTACAAAGAACTGAAACACTGTATATCCAGCAGAGATATGTGCTACAGAATTCTAGGTAATGTGATTGAAGAAACAGTGCGATTGAATTACTAGGAACTTTGCCTAGAGAGGGATCACGTGTGTGATAATGCTTCAGAAAAATTTTTTCATTCATTCCTTTTCCTTAAAAAAGGAGTTTTGGTGATATTTGAGTTGATTTCAATATAGTTTTAAATACTTATAAAATTACTCCATCTCCGCAATTTTTTGTTGGAGATGGTAGAGGTGGGGTGTGTTATGAGGGTGATTTTTGACAGCTCACTGAAATCTCTGTGAATGGATGGATAGAATAATAATGGTGAATACAACATGCTGATGGGACAAAAAGCCAAGAAGTTCAGCATAGGTGTTAGGGGAAGAGAAGTGTCATAAAGGGTCAAAGAAAACTCCACATACTTGTTCATTCCTTGGTCTAAAAACAATTAAAGAGTTTCCCTTTGTCTGTATAAAACATGTAAGAAATAAAATCCAGCAAGAACTAATTTCTTTTTAAATCAGTTCACAAAATTGTTGAGCCAGCTACACTGAATAAATTTATACCTCTCTTTTTGCAAAATCTTTTTAGAGAATGCTGTCTTGTGAAGATGTTTGTAGACTGTATGACTGTCAGGATCAGGTCACTATAATCCTGGTTATAACTGGGGAGTGGGGTGTATTGGGGTGGGTAATGCTAGCCTCCCAGTAGCTAATCTGACTTTCAAATCAGTTCCACGAAATCGAAATGAACCTGCCTTCCCCAGCTCCTATCCACCTGATAGCATATGTAGAGGACTTGCAAAGCTGTGGATCCTCATGCATCAGCTGCTGGTTTTTTTCCTCTACTGAGCATGGGAATTTTCAGTTCAGAAGTTTCATGGTTATGCTGTCCTGGACAAAGTGAGAGCAGGAAACCCCAATCACACAAGTGCTTATATATTGCTTTTGTTTCTTCCCTTAGACGTTGGAAAGGGGCTTTGGGAATGGTAATAACAGAGAATAAGAGTGAAATTAATGTAAACTTGATTGCAAAATGTGTTTCATTTACTACATCTTTTCTGTATCTAATTCAGAATTAAGAGAAACCACAAAAATGTTCCAACAAAGCTGAAGGAGAATCAACAAAACACTAAAAAAATATATCAGAACATCATACATAGTGGGGGCGGTCTCAACACATTAAAGACGGTGGCATGTGTGATGTCAGAGGGGTAGTAAACTTGGAGGGTTATCACTTTGTGAGGTGTGTAAATGTCTAATCTATTCTGTTTTGTACACCTGAAACTAATACAAAAATAAATAAATGGTGTTAATGATTGTTGATTCATCTAGAAGGAAACAATGTTTGTTTAACCTCTACCTCAAAACTCTCACAACTTTATATGTGTGTGTGTGTGTGTGTGTGTGTGTGTGTATAAATTACATACATATATAAACTGTGTGTGTGTGTATATATATATATATATATTCTGACAAATTTGTAAACTTGTTGCACTGATGTTGCTAACCTTTTTTGATATCAGAGGGATTATTCATTATGAATTTGTACCAACTGGACAAACAGTTAACCAAGTTTACTATTTGGAAGTGCTGAAAACGCTGCATGAAAAAGTTAGACAATCTGAACCTTTCATCAACAATTCATAACTCTTGCATCACAACAATGCACCAGCTCACACGGCACTGTCTATGAGGGAGTTTTTAGCCAGTAAACAAATAACTGTATTGAAACACCCTCCCTACTCACCTGATCTGGCCCCCAAAGACTTCTTTCTTTACCCAAAGATAAAGGAAATATTGAAAGGAAGACATTTTTATGGCATTCAGGACATCAAGGGTAATATGACGACAGCTCTGATGGCCATTTCAGAAAAACAGTTCCAAAATTGCTTTGAAGGGTGGACTTGGCTCTGGCATCAATACATAGCTTCCCAAGAGGAGTATTTCAGAGGTGACCATAGTGATATTCAGCAATAGGTATGCAGCACTTTTTCTAGGATGAGTTTGCAAACTTAATTGTCCAGGTTGGACAATGTGTATGTGTATATGTATGTATGTATGTATATGTATATATATATATATATATATATATATATATATATATATATATGCCAAAAAAATGTATACACATTTTAAGAAAGGAAAAACATATATTAAAATTATGCTGATGGTAACCACTTTGAGCACCTCTTGTAATTGCAGAAGTCAAATGTGACTTGTGTTCATTTTTTGTTATCGGTATATATTGAGGATTACAATTTTAATACAGTGTTTTCCTTTCTTAAAATGTATATACATTTTTTGGCACCCTCTGATATATACATATATATTTCCTATTTTGCCTCCCTCTCTGTGTTACAGGTTTTTCCTGAAGAGCACTGCCTCAGTGAGTCACTTGTCCTGACTTCATGTCAGGCTTTGCTTCTAGAGACCCCAACCTAAGACAAAAGGGATTTGAGATCCTGGTCAGATGTCCATTTCTCACACTTAATTTCTAATCTTCACAATGACTCTTCAAGGTGCGTGGTATTATTCCAATTTTTATGAATTGGTACGTTAAGATTGGCACACTGAGCCAGATTCAGCAAAGAGGCATATCCCAGAAAGAATAGGAGTCAATTGCTTAAATAGTTCGCCAAAAGGAACTGCCAAAGGCTGCCTTCAATATGGAGGCATTTGGCTATTCCATTTTAGGGCCATCCATTCTAACTTTCCACAAACTTCCCGTTCAGAAGAAAGTCATACATGAGAGGACACAGGCTGTATCCTTTTCAATCCATGTGATAAACTCACTGCTCTACCTCTTTAAAATTGTCACTTATTTCTGATGTCTAACATATGGAATATGCTAAATAAATATTTTCTCAAATTAAAATATATCTAAAGACCCAGGATCTAAATAGGGGTATAATTTCTGTAGGCTTGGAGTCTTTGTTATTTGTACTTTCTTAGAGCTAAATTTCATATCCCTGTCATAAGACTTTAGACCTGAATGCTGATAACATTTCTCTACCTCACCTTCCAATTGGTGGGTCAGGACCAACAATAGATTCATAAATAGACAAGCCTGCAAATCTGAGACTGAACTCTGAATAGGTTGGAACTTTCTGGACCAATCTTCCAGACTTGAGGTAAGCCTTCATATGACCGATCAGAATGGCAAGTATGCACTAAATTGGTAACTGTGTCAAACTTGACCACATGGGAGAAAACTTAATTGAACACAGAGTGGAATTGTTAAAATCTAGATTATAGTGTATAATAGTCCACTGGTTGGCTAATATTAATGAAAGGATTTACCTATTGATATTGATAATGAAATCTGAGCTGCTCTGTGTAGAGCTACCCAATTAAGTCCTACTGTTTGAATTTCTTAAGCCTCAGTGACCCAACGAAGGACTGCCTCTAAATCAAACTAGGTGTCTTGGAACTGTGTGGTCTAGAAAAATGAAGTGAAGTGTAGTAGCTGGGAAGAATACTCCATTATGAGTGGAGCCAAGTGTCTATAGAGATAACCCCCACACCCCCAGGGCTGGCTCTCAGAGCATCACATATTTCACCAATAAGCTGCAGATTTATAAATGTATTGGGACACTGAAAACAATTGCTTAATAAGACTCAAAAATTCCTCATAGCGCTACATTCGTAAGGTAGTGACCCTGTCTTCAGCCTCTTCAACATCTCAAATTTTCTGAGACTTTCAGTACATTCCTGTTATGCCTTTCATCCCAGAACATGTGTATTTTCTCCCTTCCATATTATTTCCTTACAGATGTCACCATGGAGCATGGGTGTCAGAAGTGGAAGCAATTATATTGTCACAAAGATACCACCTTTCTCTTCCAATGCTGGAAGGCAGAGGCAGGAATGAGCCACGGCCTCAGTCTAAGAGACGTGAGATTTATAACATTTTTAAAGCTCGTAGTGGAAAATTAAGAGGGGGGAAATGGCATAACAGGTGAACGCATTTGGGGTGTATCACAGAATGAAGCAAGAATAAGTCACTTAGGTCTGCCAGAACAGATGGTTTTGAAATTGTTCAATCCTCAAGGCCAATGTAATCATAGTAATTTGTTTTTCCCACACTTCTCAAGCCTCTGTTTAAAAAGAAACACACACACACACACACACACACACACACACACACACACACTCAAACTTAGGAGTGACTCAAATGACCAATATTAAAAGAATAATACAGGAAATTATGTTAATACTATTTAGTAAGTTTCAATTTCTCTGGTAAACCTGATACCAGTGTTGCTTGTATGAGACTGGCTTGCATTAAAACCACCCTGAAGGTTTCCTAAAACAACAAAAACAGGCAGACACATACCTATTTAATCATAAGGGATTATTCATCTCAAATCATCTCCCCCAGGGATTTAGATTCACACTTAAGTTGAAAAGGACTGGAAAGACGGGTGCTTGGAAAATGGTACAAGTTGATCTAAGAACCTTTATTGACTTTCTCGCTATTGTGACTCTTTTGGCTCTTTTTAATATATCAGCTGACAAGTCAGCAGGTGCACGGCTCTGATTCCATAGAAGACCCCAGAGGGTACACTTCATAAGCTGCCTACTCATATGCACCTTCTCTCCTCATTCCCACCCATCAGCATGGAAGTTTATACCTCAGGAGAGTCTCCTGATGCTCAACCTGGAGTGGAAAACCACCTGAGCAAAGCTGAAGGTCATGTCTAGAAGGCGCCGCAGTTCCGGAGCCCCCCCACCCTGACCCAGGAAAGTCATATGGTAACTTGATGGGAATTTCGACATTTCTTCTTTTGCTTTCTCTTTGATGTGCCATAGAAAACTTGAATGCCCGGAGATAGAGGAAGGAACTGGGGAATGTTGGAAATAAGTACAAATATTGATTAGAGGTTTGTGATTGACAACTACTCAACACCCCCCCCCACCACCACTACCACCACCACTGTCTCCATTGCTGGTAATGGCTCTTCACCACGCATGCTATACAGAAACATCCAGGAATGTTTTTGAACCTGAGGCTGAGAGGTTTCTCAACTGTGCTTCCAAAGTCTTGCTGGTGGCTGAGCATACACCCCCTACATTTACTGCCCCTTATTCAATTTGAGCAGATTTATCGGTTTTACATAGTAACCTTCTGTTTTAGGTTATATTTAAGAGATTCCACGGCACACTCCTGATTCAGATTTTGAAAACCATTTAGGTTTCAGGAGTCCCAATTCTACTCTAAGTAACATTCCCCCTCCTGTGCCATGTTACTTATGTGACTTTTTTGTCACACAAAAAACAGAATGCTGTTTTGTAAGGTAGAATGTCTTCTCATAAAACAGAGAAGATGTGCTTTCTTCCTTGCAGGATAAGTGTGATGGTGAACAATATAAAAGCTAAAGGTACTTGGAGATAAACATTGCATATTATAAGTGTTATAACCAACACACCAATAGACTCTATTTTAGATTGTGGTTTCAGGGTGTTAGGCTATTTCAGCCGTTTGCTTAGCTGACTAATCTACCCCTTTGGTAAGACTGGTTCTTATATTTTTTCCTGTGTACAGAAGACATGAAAAGATATTCTTTAGCTCATGTATCAACTTATCACTTTTTAAAAGATTACTCTGGTTACTGGGGAGAAAAGATTAGGCAGGAAAAGACTATCAACGGAGAGACCAGTTAGGCAGGTAGTGCCATAATCCAAATAGGAGGTAAAACAACCACACGCAAAGCAAATCTATTTTTACAAGTTATGGAAGTGAACGAGTATCACATGAATGCCTAATGGATCCATTTTGCCATAATGAAGGAGGCAGGGATAGTACAACATCTAGGCTCTAGAACAAGACCACCTTGGTTCAAATTCAACCTTTAGGCATTGTGGGAGCTTAGACAAGTTACTTGATTCATATATCTCTGTTTTCTCATCTTTAAAAGGAGGCTAAAAGTAGTACCTACCTCATAGGATTATCAGGAATAAAAAGTAAGTATATATGAAGTGTTTAGAGCAGTTTCCTCCAGGCAGAAAGTGCTAAGTGTTACTTGCCTGGCACTGAAGGATCTAAACAAGGCCATGTGGCTTGTGACCCCTAGAGGGCAGCAGAGGAAAAAGAACAGAGTAGAAGCACATAATGTGAGATTCACAGTAATCAAAGATGTTTCTTCATTTGTTTTTCTTGTTCCTTTGTTGTTTTCAGTTTTATATACCACATATTAGTGAAATCATATGGTTCTCAACTTTTTCTGCCTGATTTATTTCACTTAGCATAATAATCTCAAGATCCATCTATCTTGCTGCAAATGGCATTATTCCATCTTTTCTTATGGCAGAGTAGTATTCCATTCTGTATATATACCACATCTTCTTTATCCAATCATCTATCAAAGGACACTTTGGTTGTTTCCATGTCTTAGCCAAAGATGAAGGAAAAACGGGGAAAAGTTCTGTGAATCACGTAAAATGAAGGCTGAGCTCAGGGCCACTAATAGCCTGCAATTTTATTCTTGCTAATAGTTCAAGATACCAGTGTAGACAACATCAATGACTCAGGCAAGTCTAATAATGAGAAGGCTCTCAGTTCATCTGGGAACATACTTCCAAGATGACTCACTCACATGGCTAAAAAGCCAATGCTGGATGTTGGCTGGGAACTCAGCTGAGGGTTAGGGGCTTTGGTTTGTCTCTATGTGGACCTGTCCATGTGGCCTGGGCTTCCCCACAACATGGTGGCTGGGTTACCAGCGTAAGCATCCCACAGAGAAAAACAGGCAGAAATGGCATCACTTCTTATAACCTAGCCTCAGAAGCCACATTCTAATATATTCTACCATATTCTAATAGTCAAAGCTGTAACAGAAGCCTGCCCAGTTTCAAAGAGACAAGACATAGATGCCACCTGCTGATGGGGCAGTGGCAAGGTTCTAGAAAAGGATGTGGAATGGGAAACATTCTTATATCCATTTTTGTAAAGTACAATCCACCACAAAGTAGATTCCCAGAAATTCATACTGGATTCTTTCTGTCTCTCATTTCCACATGCAAAGCCAACCTGTTTCTCTACCAGAATTACAGCAACGCCTCCTAAGAGGCTTCCTTGCTTCCCATTTAGCTCTGCATAATTTATTATTTACACTGCAGTGAACGCTCTTTAAAAATGTAAATCTGATCATGTCACACTACTTATCTTAAAATCATCCAATGGCTTCCTCTTATCCTTAGAATAAAAACCCAAACTGTAATAATGTCCTGCAAGACCCTCCATATTTTGACATTTATTTATCCTTTTCATTTCATCTTCGGCCTTTCTCTCTACTACACTCACACTGGTCTTCTTTCCCTAATTCCAGCACCAGGGTATGTTTTTTTCTCAGGGCCTCTGTCCCCAAATCTCTTCATACTCACTCTGTCCCATTACTCAGATTTTTGCTTACCCAAAATAAACAAACATTTTTTATTCCTTAACTCTGCTTTATTTTCCATGTCATGCTTATCACTATCTAAGATTATGTGATTTTTGTATATGATTCCTTAGTCATCTAGAATACAAGCACTTTGTGCACAGGGTTTTGTTTTGATTTACTGCTTTTATTAACAGTGCTTAGCTCCATTCAATGAATAGCTAAGCTAAATATTGAATAAAGAATTTTAAAAAAAAGAAAACAAACAAACTTTGTATGGCCTTTCTGATTGGTGGTGGCATAAACTAATACTTTCACTGCAATGAAAACATGTTCCTGCACTCTGTTAGTTATAGCTGATCCTTTCCTAGTATCCTGTGGTTTTACAGCCTCTCGTTTGTGGAGGGTTGGTTGTTTCAATGTGCACACGTAAGGAAATTTCAGCTTGAGCCTGGTGTTTGCACTGCTGGGGTTGTCATGTCTGGGCATGTTTAGTGAGTTGGTGGTGACGGGCCTCAGAGAGTTCAATTCTAATGAAGTTTTTGGTTTTCAGTATAAAGAGAAAGGAGACTATGGTGGTTGTGGGTGGAGGAAGTAGGGAGTGGGGAGAGGAAGAAAATCTGAGGGTAGCAATGGCCACATGAACGTGTTGTCACTCTTTGGGGCTTCTCAGCACAATGGAGCATGCTTCTTCCTACGTTTGCAGAATTCCCCACCTCCTTTACAGCTAGGACACTGGGCTGTGACACAGGCCCCAACAGTCACATCCACCCGAGCAAGGTTTTGATTCAGAAGCATGTGTTGCAGAAAAATAAGAACCATCTGGGGTCCACAATGGTGAGAATAGCAGCCGTTAAATCCAGTTTCCAGAGTGAGGGATGGCCAAGGCCATGCACCATCCGTGAGTCTGTGCCCAGTAGAGGCAACAGAGCAGTTTCTACAGAGCAGTTCTTTCACGTGATTCTGGGCACTGGTCCCGGCCAGGGAGCCGCCCAGCCTGGTTCCTGGCATCCGGGAAAATCTTGTATTGTTTAATAACTTCCTTTTCTGCTCACACTATATTTCAATTAGTTGCAACTGAGACCTCTGACAGATATAGATGGGTGTTTATTTCCAGTCTACCCCCAAAATCAGCCCTGACATCTCTGGAGAAAGGAGCTGGAAGCCAGAATGGCAGAAATATTTTAATAAGCAGTTTCGTGAGACTTGGGGTCTGAACAGCAATTCTGTTTCCCAGCTGACAAAGTTCTCCACCGAGCAGGAAAATGAGCCCTCCTCACCCACTTTTCCCTGGAACACAGCACAGTCCTCGTACAGGGAGGCTCTGAAGAAATAGTCTTCAAACAATTCTTAGAAGTTCAAAGTCTGCTTTAATGAAATCCAACACAGAAACAGCCCCTTATGAACCTGATAAAAGTGGACTGCTTTGGTTAAGTTGGGACTGGGAGCTCCTACCAGATGTCACTGCAGGGGGTAGAGGGGTGCTTATAGATCCCTATTTCTACTTTGAAATCAATCTCCAGGACTCAGTGGTGGTGCCTGGCAGTTGGTTCAGAGTCTGTGACACCAGAACACCATGGAGAATTTCTTGAGACAACACTTGACATATGCATGACAGAAAGATAGCAGGTTCCAGGTGAGCAGATTTATGGTACGTCTGATTTCATTCCCTGAAGACTTCCCAAAGGCTAGTGGGGAGGGAAATTTGGGGGGACTTCAGGCTCTACTTCAGGAAGTGGGGACAATTAACCACTGGAATTTGAGTATTATATAATTAATGCCTGGGGAAATTTTGGTTGCAGTACCTTTTTATCAGCTGTATCTTATCAATGGTACATTATACATGTTTAGATTAAGTTGCCCTAAACCGTAGTAAACTCGTTTACTAATTTCTTTTATAACTGCAACTTTATGGGAGAGCAACTTAAATTGATCACAACTGCCTCTCTGCCTGGATCTTCAAGGGTTGTCCATGCCCTTCCACCCACCCCACTGGATAGACCTCTGAACACTTCTCAGACATCCCTGGGCATCTCCTGGCACAACATTCTCCTGATTCAGTCTTTGCCTACTGGGCTGGATTCTCTTATATCACCTTAGCTGCCTTTTTAAACCAAATCCCTGTGGATATTAGAGTGGAAAGAGCATGAGTATGGGTTAAATTTTGAGTTCATAACCTAACTCGCAATGGGATTTTAACAGAGTTGTTAAACTCTGCGCATCCAAGTGGCTATAATTATACTAATCTTGTTATGGAATAAGGTATTTAATGTAACAAGTCAGGAGCTTTGGACCTAGAAGTTATACAAAAATATTATCCACTTTTGGGAGGGTATTTCATTCTCAGGACCACACTCACCATCCATGTTTTACCCATGTCACTACCTGTGGTCTCCCACTCTGATAGCCAGGACTGGGTGACAGCAGATCCTAGTGACTAAAATGAAATTAGATCAAGAAGATCTAATGCAAATCTGAAAAGAACTAAAGAGTCTAACAAGGAAGTTTGCATGTCTGAGGAAATATAGAAAATCTTAAATATACATTAAGACAGAGTTGGGGGATCAGAAGCTTCTCAAGTTGTTTGTAGGAAGCAAACAGACACAACAGACAAAATAAAGTGCTCAAGATAATTCTGAGATGATGACACGTCACCACTTTCCCCAGAAACAATCCTGGTTTATCCTTGAGGCCCAGAGTAACTGCTAGTAGCACCTGGTTCCACTCTCAGATGAGCCCCAGTGTGAATGATGGATGATACGGTCATTCTAGTCATAATGCAGGCAGGCCCAAAGAGCACACAGATAGTCTAGCTAAGGAAGTGGGTTGGAAACTAGACAAGGAGGTGGGTAAGGCCAGGGCTAGTAAGCAACTGGAGGAACAAAGACCTTAGAAATGAAGCAGATTATGACTCGGCCAGGAAGGCTCTTATAAGATTCCTTTAGTAGCAGAAACTAGAGGATATAATTAAATGTAACCTGCATGTATAAGGTGAGGGAGCCACATTCAAAAGTAAAAGATGGGTGGAGAACCAAGTGTGGGTACAGAGCTAGAACTCTGAAGGCCCCTCACTGCCTTATAAAGTCCAGACTCCTTAGTATGGCATGATCCAGCTCCTGCCTACTGCTACAATTTAAAAAAAATAAAATAAAATAAAAATAAATTTCCCTATACCCCAAACAGCCACTGGTCATGAAGAAGCAACTGCTGTGTGTCAAATGCAGCAGCAGGCTCGTCGCTTACGATGGCCTTTCCAAAATGTGTATTCTTTGCCTAAAAAGACCTTTTCTACTCTTTCTTCTCCTGGATAACTTCTGCTTCTCAAACTAGGAATGTTCCAGAAGGCTCCCACCATCAGACTGGATTAGGTGGCCCTTCTGTGCACTTCTAAGCACCTTTGTGCTAATCCTCATTATCATCTGACACTGAACTGTGGTTGTCAGTAACTTGATGTTTTTCCCTTAATTGAAGAGAAGACTTCTGTATTTCATCTTTATATCCCCATTGCTTAATATAGGTAACACATTACGGGTTCTCAATATATTTTTATTGTTTAAATAAATGAATTCCAGTTCAGGCTAATGATGCTGGAATTACATTTAATGTTCTCTTCCTCCTTAATAACCAAGTACAATGACTGAAATAATTGGTCAACCAAACCCATTGCTTACCCTCTAAATTAGGATCTTAATTCAAACTTGGGCTATTTTAATAGCCTTCTTTTTGGATTTTGCAATTTGAGTCTCTACTACTTCAAATCCATCTTGTGTATAAGTATCAGGTCTCTTCTCAAAATGCCACTTTGTTAGATCATTCCCCTGCCCAAAACTTTAAGGGAAATACAAAGCTTTATAAACTGTGTTGGAACAATGGAACGGTAACATCGATGCTGGAAAACCATTTTACATTATCTCATAAAGGTGAATATTCACATATCCTATGACCCAGCATTTCCATTCCTTGATGTATACCCTAGAGAAACTCTTGCACAGGGCATAGGAGAAAAACATAAGAACACTTAGAGGAGCATTTTTGAAATTAAAAAACAACAAAAAAGAAAAAAAATCAACTAGTATGAATACGCACCAATAGAATAAAAAATAAAAAGTGGTACGGTCAGAAAAGGATGTATCCTACAGTGGTGAAAATAGACGGCATCTGTATGAATATGTCTTAGAAAGGCAATATATGGAAAAAGCAAGTTCCAAAAGCCTACAAACAGTATGACATAATTTTAATACATCTCAAAACAAGCAAAACTGCATGGTTATATATGCATATTTGCTAAAATTATCAAGCGAATGATAACCACAACATATAGGAAAATGGTTGCCTCTTGGGGAGACGCAGAAGGGAACCACGTGATAAAAGCAAGACATTGGTAATATGTTATTTTCAGTTGGGAGGAAGGGCCATTGGTGTATATTTTATTACTATGTATTCTTTTGTATGTCTCAAATGTTGTATAATAAAAATATTTAAAGAGTGACCAATAAAGCCAGAGTAGTTAATTAAAATCAGTAGGGAAGACACAACCTCCTGGAAATTGCACAGATTCTATGTCCTCTAAGGGAAGACTGCCTGGATCCAGCCTTTCACTTCCAGTTTCGAGATTTGCTCTTGACTTGTTAGCAGAGATTTGCTCATGCTCACTAAAACATGCATAGGCCAGAGCAAGACATCAGAATGCCAATGGAAATACAAAGAGAAACACAACTCTCACATATTGGACGCACTCCTCTATCATGCTTAACACATCCTTTCCCTGTAATCAAACGACATAGTAAGTGAAATCATACTCAGAAGCCTCATTACTGATTTTTCACAAGAATTCTAGGTCAGAGCGGCAGGCTTACTGGTTTTTAGCAACATATCATACAAGAGTGAAAATAAAGTACATCCACTTAGAAAAATATGAGTATATCTCAGTAACGTAAGCAATACAAAAAGCTAGCTTCACCCTCATATCTATGTAAGAAAACCTGCATGGGAATCAAACATTGACTTCATGAGCATGCATTACAATTAAAGGATTGGGCAAAATGAGACTAAAACAAAGCAAGGCCTGGGCTTCCCATTATCTTCAGTACGGTCCAAAATACCACAGCACACATAATGCCACTCTTACTTCTCATACCTTGGACAGACACCATTCACTGATCATGATGCTTTTTTCCCAGGGTTTGCTTCACGGTCCTTATTACAGACAGCTATTATCAACTGGGTTGGCACACGAACTAAAAGCAATTGTTTATAAGTCTGGACGAACAGCTAACATTAAAATTATTTATACCATCATAAAATGTCTCTACAATCTGGTCACAAACTACCCAAACTCCCTTGGCTGCATTTGGAGTGATCTCACTGCCCCCTGAAATGTTCTGTACTGTTCCACGTGCTCATCTGTGCTCACTCAGGTGCCCCCTTTACACCCACACACCTACCTGGAATGTCTTTTCTTTCTTCTCTGTCCTGTTTGAATCCAGCCTCTTTCATTAAACTTCCCTGACCACCCCTGTCAGAACTGCTGCTTCCCCTTCAGAAATGTACATGTTCTTTGCATTCACTCTTTGGCATGGATATTTACAAGATTTCTGTGTTATAATCCAGGTGGGTTTTAAGCTTCTTTAGGACAGGACTATACTTCTTTGTATTTCCTACAAAACTAGCATGGCTTCTCACAGAAGAGATGCTCAATGGATAACGGTTGATTGATTTTTCCTGCACTTAATACCCAACCTGAAACATGAAAAAAAAGTAATCTTTTTAATTATAAGAAAGTCCCATGTAGTCTTCTACTCTAAAAAGAGAAGACAAAAATGAGTAAAAAAAAAAAAAAGAAAAGAACATTTCAGAGAATATATGTTCTAATTACATTTTTGAGTTATTCATTAGTAAATTGATGGTGGTGTTTGGGAGTGTGTGTATGATGGATATGAAATTTATTAAGCATTCAAAACAGTAAATGGGTCCAGTCTCAGAAAATTTTGCATAATTCCCCCATTTTCTTTCCTATATACCGTGTAATATATTTTGAGTGAAAATATCAGGATAATAAGTTAGGTAAGGGGAAGTTATGTTAATTCTTTCATATCTAAAGTATTTATGATCTTTATAATATGCACTATAAAAAATTCAAAAATATAGAAGAAACAAACAAACAAACAAAAAACCAAAACAAGAGTCTTCAAAAAATCTCACCATCCAAAGGTAACCATAGTTTGCAATACACCCTTCCATTCCTTTCTAAATACATATGTGTATCTGAAATATATACTCTTTTCCATATAGGATTATTTTTATTTACAACTTGCTTTTCTACCCAGAAATTCATTGTGGAGTTTTTTTCTACGTCCATGAATCATCCTTTTCTAATACCTGCATTGTACTATGTTGTATGTGCATTTTGTTTCACGTGTCAGAACCCAAATATGAATGGACTTTAACAAAAAAGGAGGCTAATCAGATTGTGAAATCCAGGGAAAGGTTGCATAATTGAGGAAAGGGCAAGGATGCAGTGGAACCCCAGGAAAAACTAGAACCAGGTACTCAAACAACATTAAGACTTCTGGTCTCCTGATCTGTTTTCTTCTTTGGGTCTATTTCATGTGCTTTCACTGTAGCATGGATTTCCCCATGCAGCAAGAAACATGGCTCCAATTGTACTATCATTTTTAGGGTACAATGTTCAAAATCTCAGAGAAGGGGCTCATTATTTAATTTCCAGCCCTGCGGCAATTAGCTATTAGAATACAGCAACTCCCACAGTGAATGGGCAAAGGTAGGTCCTATGAGAACAGAGCTACTGAACAGACAAAATTATAGATGTTCACCATAATTCACTTGATCAATATCTTGTTAATGCACAAATAGGAGGCTTATAATTTTTATTACTTTAAGTAATGTTCAATTAATATTTTAAGCTACTACGAACATTCTCACACATTTAATTTTTTGCACATATCTGATAATGTCCTTATGATATATTCCCAAAATTGGATCCATTCAATAGATTTAATCATTCAATAAATCTTTTTTTAGTGTCTACTATGTGCCAGGCTCTATTCTGGGCACTAGGAAAACAACAGTGAACAAAATGGAAAAACCCCTGCCTTCATGGCACTGAGATTCTGGTGGGAAAAGACAGATAATAAAGAAATAAAGTAAAATATACTGGGGAGGATGGAGAATTGGTATTTTTAAATAGAGTGGTGAGGGAGAATAACATTAAAAAGAGATAGTTTACCAAAATGTTCTTTGATAGATGATTGGATAAAGATGTGGTACATATATACAACGGAATACTACTCAGCCATAAGGAAACATGACAAACTGACATTTGTGACAATACGGATAGATCTTGAGAACACCATGCCAAGCCAAATAAGTCAGATGGAAAAAATCGAGACCCATATGATTTCACTCTTTATGTGCGATATAAAACTGAAAGCAACAAACGAACAAGACAAACAAACAAACAAAAAATCATAGACACAGATAACCATATATAGTGGTTACAGAGGAAAAGGCAGATGGAGGAGAGGTGAAAAAGGGTAAAGAGGGTCAAATATGAGTGGGGAACACACAATGCAATATACAGATGATGTATTATAGAATTTTACACTTGAAACCTATATAATTTAATTAACCAATGTCACCCTTATAAATTTAATATAAAATTTTTTCTTAAAAAAAAAGGACATTTATTTCACCAGTGACCGGAAGGACATGAGGGAAATCCAAGTAACTTTCTGAGAAGAACTCATTCCAGACAGAGGAAACTGCAAGGACAAAGCCCTGAGTGAGAAGATGCTCGGCTTCTTTTTGGAAAGAGCAGGAGGCAAGTATGGCTGGACGAGAGGCAGGGTTCCAGAGAAGAGGGGGACGAGGTGACAGGAGGCCAGATCATGGAGGCCTTTTAGGCCACTGCAAGGCCATTGGCTGTTGCCATGGGTCGTGGGAAAGCCACTGGTTGGTTTGAGCAGGGAACTAACATGACCTAAGCTAGCACTGCTTAAAGTGGAGACCAGGGTCTATGCCAGTCTGTAAGCAGTTTGTTACAGGTCAGCAACAAAACAAGTACAGAAATTAAGAATAAGCATTTAGAACTTATTATAGAAAATTTCTTATGTTTCGTCTCATCATTGAAATGTAATTCTTTGTTTATTTTGGCACATAGCTCTAACTTAATTTGTACCTTATTTGGGGTATGGATGGAGGAAGATGGATTCAGTTTTCCCCCCACAAATGACTCTCCAGTGCCATAAGCCCATTTTTGGAAATAAGCAACTTTTCCTCTGTGATTTGAAATCTCAGTGGGGTGGGAAGCAAAGGCAGAGACATTTTATTCCTATTTTATAATTAGGAAATCCAATTTCCAAAGGGTTAAATAATTTTAGATTGCCAAGAAACACTGGTGGAGCCAGGACAAGGGTTCTGGTTTAAAAAAAAAAAAAATAGAGAGAGCATATGTCTATAGTTTCTTTTTAGCAACCAATGGCCCATGAAGATGATGGAATGGTGTGATATGTAGCCTTGATTGGCAGTCTTAGAGCAAAACACAGTATCAGTAGCAATTTCTCCTTACTACAGATTCTCAGAAGATTCTCAGAACCAATTCCAAAGTGACTTTGTACATTTCTCCTATCTGTAAGTTGTTTCTTCCAATGGTAAAACTTTAGGAAATTTGTAAATATATAAATAAACCACGATGGCTACTTAAATATAGATTAAAGAAGAAAATGGCTGTCAAAAACAAAAACTTTTTACATATAAAAAGTAAACAATTTTTAAAATAATTAACCTATGA
Source organism: Rhinolophus ferrumequinum (assembly GCF_004115265.2). Lineage (NCBI taxonomy): Eukaryota > Metazoa > Chordata > Mammalia > Chiroptera > Rhinolophidae > Rhinolophus > Rhinolophus ferrumequinum. The sequence continues at coordinate 64,406,093 of NC_046293.1, forward strand.
ATTATGTTTTTCCCAAGGACCATTATTCAATATTCTCTAAAAAAATGGAATTCTCCCCGTGACCAACTTTATACAATCACAAATACTTGATCTCTATTGTTTTATTTTTTAATCCTTAAAAATGTATTTAACAGGTCAGATGAGTTATTTAAGGACCACCTAAGATTCCAAGTGAAATGGAAAAAAGCACCATGAAAATGTTCCTGCTCCAAGCTGAAAGCAAAGTATGTAGGGGACACCTACAAAGCAGAAGCTGAGACATATGTGTACTTAGAAAATACCATAGCCTGTCGAAATTCACTGGTAATCTGAGTTGTGGATTTGTGGAGACTACCATCCATTTGTGCCTCTATCCTGCCATTTTAATTTTAACTAACAAATGATACGTATGCCTGGTTAGTTTTTTCTTTTCGTTTTCTATTTGTTCAGACAACAATATAACAACATTAAAAAACGTATTAAATTAAATGGAAAAGGTGCATACATACCAACCTTATAACATCATACAGTTGACCCTTGAACAACGCAGGGGTTAGGGGCGCTGACCCCACACAGTCGAAATATCCATGTATAACTTTTGACTCCACAGTTCATCCTTACCATTCATGGATTCAACCAACTGATATCAGAAACAGCAGTTTCCATCACTGGTTGGTAATCTGCGGTTGGGAAACTGAGGTTGGGAACGTGAAAATACCGTTTTCCACCCACAATTGGCTGAACTTTTGGATGCAAAACCCACCGATAGGAAGGGCCGACTGTATATATTGAAAAAAATCAGTGTATGAGTGGACCCGTCCAGTTCAAACCCGTGTTATTCAAGGTCAACTGTATTTCTTTGTGTTTTTAACTCATTCAACTTGTGTCATTGGGCACTCGTTTTGACTCATACTCATTTATGGTATATATTTTATATAGTTGTAATTATAGAACACAAACAAAATGTTTTACTCATTTTCACTTAATATTACTTTGAACATTACATTTTCTTACTGGCTATATTTTTTATTTTATCATAAATTCAGTGTGATAAAATAATCTATTTTGTTATAACATAATTTGCTTAACTGTTTATCTCTTGTGTTTATTTAAATTGATCTTAGGTCTTTGCTAATGCAAGAAACACTACAGTGTGCATTAAACATATTAGTCCAAATAAGACATTTTTTGCATAATTAATTAGAATAAATCTTCAAAAATGATATCAAAGGGTCAAAAGTTCTACACATTTTCATGGCTCTTAATAACAAATTATTTCTCAAGGACTCAATAACCATTTGTATCGCAACCAACAAGGTATGAATATACATATTTCCCTCCTAAATAGTTGACTTTGGATTTTAATACTAACTCTTGAAATTTTAAAATAATTCTTCATTGTCTGAATTAATCTTTTTTAAATTATTGGCAAACTTGAATGCTTTCCCAAATATTTGATTTTCCAAACTTCATTTTAAGTGAATTGTCCATGTCTTTTTTTTTTTTTTTTTATCATGTATCTACCATGGTATTGTTGGGGTTCTTATAATGTTGTATGAGTTTTTCACATATTAGAGCAGAGTTTCTCACCATTGGCACTATTGACATTTTGGGCCAGACAATTCTTTGTTCTGGAGCTGTCATATGATTGTAGGATCTTGACCAGGTCTCTACCAACTAGATGACTGCAGCACTCACTCTGTCAAGTTATGACAACTAAAAACGTCTCAGAAATTGCCAAATGTCCCTGGAGGCATAATTGCCCCACGTTAAGAAGCACTACCATAGATCATAAAAGAAATAGCTGTCAATTGCAAAACAGTTACTACATGTCTGACACTATTCTATGTGCTTTATCTATCATCATGCATCTCAGACCTACAACAACACTATAAGTTAGATACTATTAGTCTCCTTTAACATAAGGAGAATCTGAAGCGCAAATGAGTAACTTGACCGTCTTCGTTCACACATGTAGTAGAGGCAGGATTTGACCCACCAGTCTGACTTCAAAACCAATGCTTTAATCACAACTCCTTCCCATCATAGGCTGCGAATTTTTTCATCAAATCAAATCATCCTTTTTGCTAGTTTTAATTTGTTTTTTAATTAAAGTTTATTGGGGTGACAATTGTTAGTAAAGTTACACAGGTTTCAAGTGTACAATTCTGTAATACATCATCTATATATCACGTTCTGTGTTCACCACCCAGAGTCAGTTTTTCTTCCATCATTATATATTTGATCCCTGTTATCTTCATCTACCATCCCCCGACTCCCCTACGCTCTGGTAACCACTGTGTCTATGAGTTTTTATTTCTTCCTTTGTTTTAACTTTATAAACAATTTGCATAATCAAAACTATTCATCTTTCCCCCATGATTTCTTCTATTGTTTTAATTCTCTCAAAAGCATCCATCCCTTTGACATATCTGGGAATTATTCTCTTTCTACTTTAAAAAAAAAAAATAATGTTTTACTCTCTTATGCCTTATTTTGGCACATAGCTCTAACTTAATTTTTCTTCATATTACTATCTACTTATAACATTTAATAAAGTTTCCTACTTAATTTTATTATACATGTACTATTATAAATTAAATTGATTAGAATCTCTGCTACATTTCACTAAACACTTACATCTTTATACAATTGTGTCTTATTATCCAAAAGTACTGGGCACTTTCACAAAATAAGAGAATAAAATAACAGTGTTCACATAATACATGAACTGAAAATGGATATTTTTCTACCTAGAATTTTAATGTCCACAGTGAGTCAATACATATAAATACCCCGACTTAGAAATTTGAGTTCAGAACACTCATTTGCAAGTTGACCTTTTAGACATCAAAAAGTTTGTTCTGCAAAAAAGAGTATTATATAAATGTTAATTGGGTTCCTCGGTAGCCCACAAAAAACGAAAAAACAAACAAACCAAAAAATCACCTCTCTCTTAATGTAAGGAAATACCCAAAAAGGACCATTACTCTGTGAAAAAAGGCACTCAGTGAAATAGGTATCATTTGGACGTTTCCAGAAATGAAAGTCACGTTTTGAGACAGAGGACACCTGTTGTTCATTTTTTGTTGCCCCTGAGAACTCCACGAACACTGCCTTAGCCAGACAGGTTAGAGACCTCCACCCTCCAGACTCAAATCAAAGAGCAGAGGTCGGATAGAGCTTCTGTTACACTCTTGGGACCTATCAGACCAGGACATCTGACTGGAAAAGTTTGATGAGGCTTCATAAGCTTTGTAATTGCTCCATATTGTATTTGTTATCCTCCAACTTTTTCCTTTTGTGATTGAAGGAACTGTGAAAATGAAGAAAGAGTTTCACTGGAGCGATTACGTCTCCCCTCTCACGGCAGGGTCAGAAGAGACTGAGGAGCAGGTGAAGCTCTGGAGGCCCAGTGAATGGGGCCTTCAGTGGTCTTCATTGAAGATGGAAAAATTGCTGTGCCTCTTGGGCCCATGGCCAGCAAGGATGATGATTCTACCCACCTCATAAAGTTGGAGTGATGATTAAACTGGTTAACATATGATATCCACACTTAGAACAGAGCTTGGTGCATAATTGGGGCTCCATAAAGTTAGTTGAAGTTCCTTAGGAGTAATCATGAGACCTTCAGGGCGGAAATATCTTCCTGATTTCTCCCCCTAAGATAACTGAAATTAATATATACTCACCCTTTAAGCTGACCCAGCAGAACCGTGGCTTCTTACGCTAGAGGAGAGAGAAGGCAAAATGAACTCAAATGTATTGACGTGTCAAGCTCTGTAGTAGGCACTGATATTTGTTAGCTCATTTGTTTTCTACGACCTTACCTCCCGAAAATGCCTCATCTCATCTCTGAAGCTTAGCAGCATCAGTCCTGCTTGGCCCTTGATAGGAACTCAATCTTACGGGAAGGTTATATTGGGTTAGTGGTTAAGTGCAGCTGTGTGGCCATCAGTAAGTTACTGAACCTGTCGGCCTCAATTTCTTCAGCTGACAAATGGGCCTAACTATGGTAACCACTTCATGGAATTCTTGTTACTAGTAAGTGAAACAATATACATGCCTGACATAGTTTATAGCCAGTAAGGGAAGGGTTAGCTATTATTTTCATTATCATCATTCCTACAATTCCAGGAATTGGAAATCATTATTTCCATTTAGAGGAGAGGCAATATGCTCAGAAAAGTTAAATAAATTAATAAAGTCACATAACCATTAGGACGATAAAGCTAGTATTTTACCGCAAATCTGATTTTAGAATCAGGTATTTTTATTTTATTTTTGGTAGTTTTCTTTACTTGAAGCTTCCTTCAGAGAAGACTTACAGGAAGATGTGAGCTCTCTTTGCAATGCTTTAAGGGTAGGCTTACGGATGAGTAGGACTAGACTATCTTTGTTGTTTTCAAAAACAGATCTGTATCCTATGAGTAGAAGCTGCAGAGAAGCTCTTTTGGTCTTATTATAAGGAGAAACGTTTTACGAAAAGTAAAGAAGTTAAAGCAGTTTGCTCTCTTTAAAAGGGTCGTAAATCCTGCTACGTACTTCCTTAACCTCCTAACCTCTCTTGGGATGCAAACATAGCTTACATGACAGCTTGTTGGGGATGTCACAGAAGAGATTCATGTAACTGCCTTCAGGTCACCCTGTTCCCTTGCCTCAGTGAAATCTTGCAGACAAACCTTCTACCACGCCAATACACCCTCTGTCCCCTGTTTCAAGAACAGGTGGACTTCTTGGCCAGCATCTAGGACCAAGAATGACTGAGGCTTCACTGGCATCTCCAGGAAAAGATAAGTCTTTCTCTTTTGCTCATTAGATCATTTTTGCGTATCACTTATCAGATGACTGAGTTATTGTATCCAAATGTCCAAGGATCCTCTAAGTCACGCATAAAAGTCTTTATGGCTCTAGTCTCATCAGCACAGCTGCAGGATCTTTCTTGTCCTGACCGTAGCTTTGACGCTTAACTATTAGGTTGGTGCAAAAGTAATTGCAGTGTTTGCAATTATTTTTAACCTTCTAAACCACAATTATTTTTGCACCAACCTAGAGGAAGGAATCCTCAGATCTCAGGACCAGTGTATTCCTATACTTCGTTCTCTGTCCAACTCCTGCCAAGGATCTCATGGGTGGCTGCTGTGGTGCAGAGAATGCTGCTGGGTCAGACAGGGCTGTCCTCTCTTCCTTGAGTCCCCAGGAAGCTGCACTGTGATCTGGGGCAAGATAAGAGCAGGAAGAGAAGGACCCACTGCACAGCTCAGTATTAATCTTTGTCACTGATACCCCAAAGTGACACTGTTTGAGCCTGGATTCTCACAAAGCTATTACATTAATGTGGCATCTGATTGTTCACAGTGTGTTTTCTAATATTTCCTCTCTTATTCCTCTTCATTCACACAGTATTGTTACAGATTAAAGTATCTGTCAATTATAATTACATTGGATACATATTATAAGAGAAAACCAACAATAGCTTGGTCAAAATAGGATTGTGTTTTTATCTCATTTAGACAGGAAGCCTAGGAGTGCAAGGCTGATCTGGTGGCTCCATTGACATCAGAGACCCAGACTCCTTCTTTCTTTCTGCTTCATCATTTTTAGTGTGTGTTTTGCTTCCTGAAGGTGACCTCATGGTAACCTTATGGTTGCAGGAGTTCTGGCTATCACAGTCTTGCCCTGGCTAGGAGGAGGGGAAAAAGAGAAAAAGTATTATCTCCCAGCTGATGACTTTTGTTTAGAAATTTCCCATTGGCCATGTGCAAGGAACACTAAAAAATGTACTTTGATTTTTTTTTTTTTTAAATCTGGACACAAATCTATCCCTGTTAATATAAGGGTCTCTTAATAAGGAATTACGGGAGAATGTTTATTGAGTAGGAAAACAGTAGTCTTTAACCAAGGAAATCAAGGCTAATTGGGATTAAACGACTTGATCAGGGTAACACAACTAGTTAGTTTCTTATACACGTCCTAAGAAATCTTTATGACACTGCTGTTGCTACACAAACCTCAGAGACATACTGACATCATATTCTATGTAAATGAACCCCTTCTACACCTTACAGTGGTGTACTTCATGACTCTTACCATCATATATGATGATGACCAGTCTCCTTCTGCACTTGGTAAAATTTTGTAATACTGCTTTCCCTACTCTAACCACTTGTGACCTAATATTCATTGCTGCATATTTTACTAAAGAACTTAGGTCACTGTCCATTTGTTGGAAGCCCTTTTTCTATGCAAGGGCAAAACATCCTCTCCAGGTTTCTACACAGCTGGTCAGGGCCTGTCCTCATTAGGAGTAGAAATGGGAAGAGGCCGCCATCTTTTCACTTTTTATAACTAAGTGGGTAAGTCAGGAATTTCACACTGCAGGCTTCAATTTGTATGAAGGAAAGTATATATTAAACATTGGGTTTTAAGATCCACACTTGTCAGGGTGGCCGGTTAGCTCAGGTGGTTAGAATGTGGTGTTCTTAACATGTTTGCCGGTTCCATCTCCACATGGGCCCCTGTGAGCTGCACCCTCCACAACTAGATTGAAACAACTATTTGACTTGGAGCTGATGAGTCCTGGAAAAACACACTTAGAATAAATAAACGTTAAAAAAAAATCCACACTTGTTAATTAGAAGCTATCCGTTTTTGGCATTATAAAGCTTTTGCTAACATCAGTAAAGTAATACTTTGATTTTCAACTGAGTATGAAACCTGTGTGCATGTTCCCTTATTTAGAACCCTAGAGGATTGGAGGAAACAGCTAAGAATACCACTTTACTATAAATAAAAGGAACTAAGTTTGGAGTCTCATTTTTTAAAATTAATTATTGTATTTTATGACTGTATATCATAATAGAACATTTTAAAAGTAAAAGTAAATAAATATATGCCTGAAACAGTTACTATTCTTCTCTTTTCCAAAAGAAGAATTTAAAAAAAAAGAATTTAAGAGGGCAAATACTGGTTAATAAAGATTTGGGTTAGGTGGGTTCAGTTATTGTAGGTTTCACTGCATTAGGTCATAAATGCAATAAGCTGGGATCTTGCTTTCCTGGTAGACTAGAACACGGGTATACTTTTCTAAGTATAGAATTCTATTTGTGAAGATGAGATCACTGCAGTCCAAAGTCAGGAAACGAGGAGACCAGCAATCTTCCTCAAGTCATCTTGGGGTCTTTCAGTAAACTGAAAGTAACTGAGTGAGAAAGGAATCTCCCAAAGAGGCCAGGGGAGTGCCACCAGCCCACCACTACAGAGAAGTTCAAAGCAAGCCACACACTGAAAAAAATGCTCAACCACAGGGCGGATGTGCTACTTTTCACACCCAAGTCATTTACTTGAAAAGCAAAGGCAGTAAATTCTTGAAGTCTACACTATGTTAGAGTTACTCCAACAGAAAGGAGATGATAAAGAAACACTTAGCTTTCCCTTCCACTGTTGTCCTTGCTCACTTGTTTTTCCCAAGCAAATTCTTTAAACGGCATTTCCTTACTTTTCAATAGGAAACTATAAAATTAAGACAATCATTTTTAACCATTACAGGTATTCATTTGACTAATATGCTCACTATTCTGTCTACTGTGAAAATAAGAAGTATTCCCTGGGAAGTAAGTGCAAATCCCACAAATGACAAAAGTATTAATTTTTGTCATTTACCAAAGTCTTACATACCACTAAGACTTTAATTCTAATAGTGTAAAATAAATGAGTAACGAGAGATTTTAAAAAGAATTACACTGTGCTTCAAAAAGCCAAAGTAGTATAATGAGACAATTAAGTAACAAAAACCAGAACTATCCAAATGACCTTTGGTATGTTGATGTCATCAAGAGTTCACTGTGTCTCCTTACTCATTGCCTAAGAATTAACGTAGAAACATCTTTAAGGTCATCCCAAACCTGCATCTTGTTTAGAAAGGGTAGATGTTTGCTAAATTATTGACCCGGTTTGAATAAGGCTTAAAACCTACTCAAAATATTTCTGTTGCAAGCAAATTCAAATGAGCTGGCACTGGAAAAAAAGCTGTCTGGGCCGGGTGTTTGGGGTATAAACTATCACCGGACAGTTTTAGCACCATTCGACTCCTTCCACAACCACACCGATGGGAATGGAAACTCTATACATTCAGTTAAATGAATCTGCGTGCTGGAGCAGTATGCAAATAATGGAACAGAGGCCCCCAGCTTAGGTCTCTTGCATTTCCCACACTCTTCTCTGAACTCCTGTCTCACTTATGGTCAATACCACACAACTTACTGCTTAGTCATATGGTGCTCTGTTGTTTGGGCCTCCAAGCAGGTTGGAAGCTCCAGATGCAACAGGGACCATTGTTCTATTTATCATGTAACTCCCACAGTGCCTTTCACAGGAGTGGCCGTGCTTGTATGCATTCATTCATCCATTCATTCAACAATGTATACTGCAAGCCCATTATGTGCCAGAATCCATTCTGCATATATGCTGAGGGTGTGAACTGTACAAGGTCTCTACTCCTGTAGAGCTTACATTTGAATGAGATGAGATGGCAAACAAAGGAGAAAAACACCCCAGGTGACAAACATGATAGAAAGACTTAAAATAGGGTAATATGATAGAGAGGAACTGGACAGCTACACTGAATTGAGTGGTAAAAGACCTCTCCGAGAAGGTGGTCTCTAGGCCTAATGATAAACTGAATTGGCATGTACAAAGTAACCAGCAGAAGCCCTGTGTGGCCAGAGAACAGGGAGACAGGAGTATGATATGAAATGAGGTGGGAGAATAGCAGGGAAGGATTGTTAGGGTTTCGGAACCCACAGTTTGGCATGTGGATTTTATTCTAAATGAAGCACAGAGTTTTACCCGGAAATATTACATGATCTGATCTACAGTTTTAAAAGTTTGCTCTAGCTATTGTACATTATGCAGCAGAAAATGAAACAGGAAGAGTAATTAGGTTATTGTAATAATCCATGAGAAAGATGATGTTACTTGAATGAGGGCAGAATGAACAGAAATGGAGAAATATAGATGGAGGAGATATTTTTATGGGTATCATCAAGAGGATTTTCTGATAAATCAGGTGTGGGGGAATGATGAAAAGAATGAAATCAAGTATTACTCAGATTTTTGGCTTAACCAACTGAATAAATGCTGATGACCTTTATTGAATAGATGAGGAATAGGTGTGTAGGAGATGAGGGTAGAAAAGGAATCAAGAGTTCTCTTCAGTTTGAGATGCTAATTGAAGACATCCACATTGAAAGGTCAGTTAGGCAGTTGAACATAGAGTTCATGACAAAGGTCACGGTCAAGTTATAGATCTGGGACTCATCAGTCTACGCATGGTACTTAAAACCATAGGACTGGATGAGATCACCCCAATAGTTAGGTAGAGAAGCTAAGAGGCCTGTTTACAGGCTGAGGTCCCTTCCTGTTTATATTAGTTATTAGCAGAGGAACAGGCAAAACAGATAAGAGGGCAGGGCAATGGGTTTTTACGACATTGATATCAAAAGGTAAAGAATGAGTATCATATTCCCTTCCCCCTTTTAGCATGAAAGGACACTGATTAATAAGCGATGGTTTGCTATCTTCACCAAGACATTCAACAAGAGAAACTCTGATCAAAGTCACTGAGTACTGGAAGAATGAACATTATATATTCATTGGATTTCTGTTTTAGTAAATACATGCATATGTTTCTCATCTTTCACAAATTGGACTGTGAATAATGATCACATTATTATTAAACAGAAAATTGAAATGACATCTGCCCAAGAAAGACTGTTCTGTAATTGTCTTGAACTATGAAATACAAGAAAATAAAAACTCACTGGAATCTTAATGTGTTCCCTTGAATAAATTTTATTTGTAATAAATATAAGAAAGTCAGAGAAGATTTGATGGGGTAGGGTAATGGAGTGTTTTTTCTATGAGGGAAAGTAAAAGGCTTATTTTTAAAAAGCTTATTTTCTAACTACATAATATAACATACTGTGGTTATTTAAAAAGCAAATATAAAACTAAAGCCTTGACAACACCCTTCAGTCTCAGACTTGTTCCTAGAAGTAACCATTTTACCAGTTTTGTGTAAATTCCTTGAGTCTTTTACCCGCGTGTGTGTATTTGTGCACATGTGTGCGTGTGTATATGTGTGCACACACATATGTGTACGTGTGTGAGCATGTGTGTAGTAGGTGCTGCCCTGCCCAGGTCCCCTTTGCTGGGCTGCTTGAGTTAATTGATAGTAACTCAGAGCTTCCTCTTTCTCTGGAGAATTGCCCTTGGCCAAACCGGAGCTAGAACTACTCCCCCATACATCGGGGGATAGGAGCAGTCCGCACTTGGTCAATAATGGACTGACACAGGGATAAAAAATGGCCTCAACGTGGGACCCACTCTGGTGCAATGTGTGCTCCAGAGCACCCTGCTGAGTCCAACTGAGCTGGTCTCCACCCAGGACCACATTCTAGTTTTGCCTTCTTGCCCTGTCCTACCCTGCTTCTTTCACTCACCTTCTCCTGAGAGCACTTTCCCAATAATCTCTCTAATAAGAATCACCATCTCAGGCTCTGCTTCTATGGAATCCAACTAAGAGAGTGTATTTCTATATACCCATATCTGTGTGTCAGAGCAAGTTTTACATAAAGGTTAACATAATGTCCATATCATTAGATAGTTTTCTTAAGTAATAATTTTCTCGAAAAGCTTTTTATCAATATGCATAAATGTATTCTATTGTTTTAAACTGCAGTACCACATTACATTGTAGGGAAAAAGAGATAGTTTATCAAAATTAAAAAACATTCCAATGCGGTAAACGAATGTCATCATTGTTGGTTACATTTCCTTGATTACCAGAAGTAGAGTCATCTTGCATGTTTACGGTCCATTTGTAACTCCTCTGTGAATTTTCATATCCTTTGCCTATTTTGCAATTGGATTGTTTGTCTTTTCTTTATATTTTATCATTTGTTCTTTATAAATTCTGAATAGTGTCCATTTGTCTTTGGAATGTTGCAAATACTTTTTTCTAGTTATCATTCTTAATGTTTTGTTTTTTAAAAAAATGGTCTTTTGTATTATTCAGAAGTTTGGTAATTTGTTGAAAAAAATTATATTTTATTCTTAATGCATTTACATATTTACTTTAAACAATCACTCCACCACAAAATTATAAATATATCCACCTGTATTTTCTTCTAATATTTTACAGTTTTTAGAGTTATGCATTTAATCCATGTGGATTTTTTTATGAATGGCATTCGATGTTGATATAGTTTTATTGTATTTTCTATAACAGATAACTAATTGTCCCATGTAGACAGAGGCTCATTCCTGACTCTCAACCCTATTCCATTTATCGTTTTGGTTTTTTCCTTACTGGAATACAGTATGATTTTTATTATGATAAGTTTGTTAAATATTTTGATTCCTAATAGGGTATCATCTCCTTTTATGTTCTTTTGTTGTTGTTTTTAATTTTCTTGCCTATTCTTGTGCATTTATTTTTCCATATTAATTTTTAGAATTAACATATAAAATCCCATGAAATTTATTTTTAGGATTTTGATTGGGATTGTGTTGAAATCACGATGTAATTTTGGTAGCTGTGACATCTTTCAAATACTGAGTTTTCCCATGCTCAAACATTGTATATGTTTATTTATTTTTAATATATCAGATCTCCTTTGTAGTCTTCAGTAAATTTGTATTAATTTTTCCCATAAATGTCTTGCATATTCCTCATTGGATTTATTTCTAGATATGCCATTTTTTTTCTGCAATTGCAAATTAATTTTTTTTAATTTGTCACTGCTGGTATTTTTAAAAGCTGGTTATTTTTATGTTGATCCACACCCCTTCTTAATCTCTCCAATTAGTTCTAATAATTTTTTATTGGTTCTCTTGGAATTTCTACATAAACTATCATACATGTTACGTAAATAACAATGTCTGTGTCTTTCTTGATAACAATTACGTTTCTTGCGTATTTTTATTTTGGTATTACATTATACAGTCCTCAAGTACAGTATTAGCAGTAACTGTCATACAAGGCATCTTGACATTGTTTCTAACTAATAGAAATGCTTCTAGTGTGATATCATTAGCTTCTAATGTGACATCATTGAGCACAATGCTAATTGCAGGTTTTCAATGTACTCTATAAAAATTCTCTTTTGTTTCAAGTTTGCTCAGTAGTTTTTGCTTGCAAAAGTTGAGCAAGTGTTGAACTTCAACAAATATTTGTTCAATAGTGATTAAAATGGCTTTCCTCCTTTCATTGAGTTAATGTAAGGAATTTCACTAGTAAATTGTTTTTTGACAAAAGAGTTCATATAATTTATTAATCCATCAGCAATTTTTTTCAAGATCTTAACATGGCATTTATGGTCTTTTTAAGTGGTTACCCAAAATATTGTGTTCCCCAAATGTTAAATAATTACCTAACCCTGTAGGTATTATGGATCATTACCTGCCTTTTCTTCTTTACTGTCTTACAGGAATTTTCCAAATCCCCCCTTTGGAATGAACACAAAGTTTATTATAGGAAATGTTTTCCCTGCACGCAAGTAATTAGAAGAAAGAGCTCAAGTGAGTTAACATTTTAACTTAAAATTTTTATTTTTAAACCTCCTATCAATTTGTTTAAAAGAAATTTTGTAAATTCTATTCACTGATTTAAGTAAAATTAATGAGTAACAAGACCTAGAAACAGCATAAACATTTTATTTAGAGTACTGAAGACAGACAGCACAAGAGAATTAATTTAAAGATCAGTTAGAAATCTGCATTCTCAGCTTAGCCTCTAGAAGTGAACACTACTGATACCTGGCAAACGATTTCCAATTTCATCCAAATGTGTTGGTGTCTGAAGTATCATTGTTTAGACATCTGCCAGCCAAACTTTCGCATTCTTTTATTTCCCAGTCAGTCTTTTCTTCTTTCATTTCAAATCTTTTTCCTGAGAAACACTTCCTTACTTCCTGAAATGCATCTTTTAGACATTTACTTAAGCGTGGTCCACTTAGGGTGATAAACTCTCTCAGCTTTTCTGGAAAATGTCTTTGTTTCAGCTTTCTTCTAAAAATATGGCTTTGCTTTCTTTCTTGTAGCACTATTTCTTCTGGCTTCTACTGTTGCTCTTGAAAAGTCATCAGTAAGTCTAATAGTTGATTATTTATAAGTAATTTGCCTTTTCTATTTGCCTTTAAGATATTTAAACATTAGAACACTCATGTCTCAGGCCTTAGGCCCCTTCTTTTGTCACCCCCTCTCCTTAAGTAGACCCCTCTCCAGTCTCAGCCAGTCTCATGACCATAAATACCACTTACATATTGGTGACTCCAAAGATTTTATCTCCAACCCTGACCTCTCTCACCACCTACAGACTGGCACACCCAACTTTTTATTGAAGAGCTTCTCCCTCCTTAGGCATCTCAAACACAACATGCCCAAATCTGATCACATGATTTTCACCCCTTTCTCCAAACATGTTTCTGCAACAGTCTTCCCCACCTAAGTAAATGGCAACATTATTTTTCCATTATCTTAAGACAAAAAATATTCACCATCCTTAGACCCGACATTTAGCGTTTCAGAAATTATGTCGGCTCTACATTCAAAATTGATACAAAATCCAATCACTTCTTGCCACCCCCGTTGCTCTAGCTAATCATCATCTTTTGCTTGGCTTGTTACAATCGCTTCCTAGGTGTTCGCCCTACTTTTATGCTTGACCTCCCTCCAATTAGCTTATTATCAATGTAGTAACCAGAATGATGCTGTTATCTGTGAATCAGATAATATCACTTATTTACTTAAAAACGCCTCCAGTGGTTTTCTTTTTGGCTCTGAGTAAAAGACAAAAATCATTCAATGGTCTATAAGACTCTTACGTGATGTGGCCAACTCTACGTTTCTGATTTTCTCTCTTATTTCTCTTCCCCTAATCATTCAGCTCTAACAACACTGATGTCCTTGCTTATCCTCCAACACACAAAGCATATTGATTCCTCCGGGCCTTTGCCATGCATTTGTCTCTCACATAGTCACATAGCTCACTCCCTTACTTCTTGCAGGCCTTTGCTCAGTTTTCGGGTTCTCAGAAAGACTGTTCCTGATAACTATATTTATAATTACAACTACTACCTCTCCAGCACTCCCTACCTTTTTTTCCTCTCCTGCATATTTTGCATAGTGTTTAGACATACTATCAGACATACTATATATTTTAATTATTTTTTTTTATTTAATGCCTAACGCCCTCCCACACACACACACTATACGCACACTAGAATATAAACTCCATGCAGGCAAGGTTTTGTCTCGTTTTCCCTTCTGTCCCTTCATTGTTGTATCCCTAATGCTATAAAATTGACTGGCACATACAGTAGTCCCACCCCTTATCGTTGGGGATATGGTCCAAGACACCTAGTGGATGCCTGAAACTGTGGATATTACCAAACACTAATATGTAGCACTAATATGTCAGAAATGTAGCAGCAGCTTCTTCATTGGCAGACACAGCCTCTCTAGTAAGTTTATATAGAGTCAGTCCAAACCTATTCCTGAATCTGTGTAACCATCCTTTACTTGCAGTAAAAGGCTTAGTGTCACTCATTTCAGGGTATCCCTTGCTGAAGTCTCAGTATAGGCTTAGTGCTTTCTGCCACAACACGTTGTCATCAATCTGAACATGTTTTCTGTTCATGTCTTCCACCCACCAGGTTAATGCCATTTTCCTCTTAATTAAGCACTTACCAGCCACTGAGGCCATAACTTTTGCAGTTTGAGATGTGACATCAAAACTAACATGAATTTCTTTTTCTTTCCTCACAATTTCATAACTAGAAGATTCTTTCTTACTATAGGTCTTAGCACTGCAATACTGACTGGACAGTCGATCTGATAACCGACATGGCTAAGTGACTAATGGGTGGGGAGCTCATGCAGCGTGGAGAGACTGGACAAAGGGCTGATTTGCATCCCAGGGGGAACGGAGCAGGACGGCATGAGATTTCATCATGTTACTCATAATGAGGTGCAACCTAAAACTCAAGAATTGTTTATTTCTGGAATTTTTCATTTAAAGTTTGGGACCACAGTTGACTGCCAGTAACTGACACCCTGGAAAATGAAACCAAGGATAAGGGGGGACTACTATAGTAATTACCCAGTTCAGTATTTGTTTAATGAATGAATGAATGAATGAATGAATGAATGAATGGTTTTCTGCAGTTTCTCTATAATTTCTCCAATTACGAATTTTTAAAAGTTAATCTTTTTGCAAATTACTGAATGCAAATCTATTTTATCAAGATTACCAGATGATTCATATAAACATTAAAATTTAGAAGCATTTCTCGAATATATATTCCTGTGAGTAGAATTCCTGGGTTGTGAAATATGCACAGCTTTACAAAATAATGCTGAATTGCTTTTCCAAGTGATTATGCTACTTCCACCAATAAAGTGTTAACATACATTCTCTGTAACACTTTGTACTATGAGACTTCTTAGTTTTTCTCAAATTAGTAGATGTAAAATAATATCTCACACTGGTCCTAACTTGCCTTTTCAGATTACTGATGAGGTAAAACATCCATTTTTTTTTCCATAGGTTTATTCACCACAAATATGCCTTCTTTTGTAAAATGCCTACTTTTTCCTTGTGCTTATTTGCTAAGTGAGTAGTTATTTCCTTTTCAATTTTAGTGCTTAATATATTTGAGACACTAAGGCTTTCTTGTTGATACTGTAGTTAGCAGATTTTCCCCAGCTACAATCTACCCTTTCACCTTCTTGTGGACTCTTTGATAAACAGAAATTCTTAATTTTAATGTAGTCAGATATATCATTCCCTTCTGTAATATCTAGTGCTTTTATTTTAGAAATTTAAGATTTAAGAAATTCTTCCATACTGCACAGTGATAAACGTTTGTCATATATTTTCTTCTAAAATCTTAAAGCATTGTTTTTCACCTTTAAGCTCTTGATTCATCTGGAAAAGAATTTTATGTATCATGTGTGCTAGGAATCCAGTTTCTTATTTAAATAATTGCCTCCATTGTTTAAACAGCCTCTCCTCTCCCAGTTATCTGAAATACCAATTCTATAATATATCAAGTTTCCATATATATTTGGTTTGTTGGTGGAATGTCTGCCATTGGTCTTTCTTTGCCATGCGCAAATACCACAATGTCTTAATTATTACATATTTATAAGTGATGATATCTTATAACTCACCTAGTTGTTGTTCTTCAGTAATGTTTTGGTTTTCCTTGGCTCTAACTTGCCATATTTATTTTAGAATCTGTTTGTCAAGATCTATTTAAAAAAAAAAAAATCTGTGAGATATTGACCGGAATTTCATTAACAGACTAATTTGGAAAAAAAAAAAACCTGACATATTTAAAGTAGAGAGTCTTCTTGTCTATAAATATTTGAAAACACAGGATGTCTCTCCAATTATCTTGGTCTTTTCCATATGTTTCAATGTACAGTTTTAGAACTTTCTCAAACAAGCTTTATGCATCCTTTTGTAATAAAATTTCAGATGGGCTTCATACCTCTGACTTTCACTTGCTTGCCTTTCCTGTCCATTAATATCCGATCAATCTTCGTAAAGTGAGTTTCACTACATTAACCCCAGACTCACAAATCTGTGGGAATGACCTCGTGCCTACGGAATCCAATACAGACTTTTCAGGCTGAGATTTTTTTTTGAACAGTTCTGTTTACCCCGCCAACATCAAGTCTTGCTTGGACTCCCCTGCCTTTGTTTGTTTAGGGCACAAATACAGTGTAGCAGTGAAGAGCACATTTCGGTAATAGAATCCAAACAAAATGAGCGTCAAGCTGCTGAGAATGCCGAAAATGGTCACTCCCTTGCTTAGCATTTGACTCAGAAAAATAAAATTGGTTAGTGAAGCCTTAACACTATTTTCTTTTTAGCAATAACACAGTGTAGTCACCCTCTATGTTGATGAGATGATATAGATGTGGCACATTATATGAAATTGTGTATGACACGAGAGACAGTCAGTCTGACAGTGATATGTCCCAGGAAATCTGTCCATATGTAACAGGAATTCCCACCAGAGGCAAAAACTGAACCCAGGGAAAGAGAGTCGACAAGAACTGAAGGCCCTGGTCTTCTATTTATGGTGGCCCACCCACGAGAGAAGGAACCCTGAGCCACAAGGCAGGGAGGCAACGCAGACTAGGACCAAGGAAGAAGCCTAAGTCTGCACTCTGGGCTCACTTAACATGAGATGACATCAATTTGTGACTCACAGTCTATGGCAACATGCAGGGCTCGTCTCTGACACAGAGATACACTAATACAGTGGATACAGGGTCTGGTTAGTGAAGGAGAAAGATCCTTCTCCTTGGATAATGATGTTACTTCAGTTTGATATTTAAGGTGCTACTAGTGGAGGGGAGTGAAAACTTGTAGGAGGATCATTTGTTCATTTGCTTGTTCTCTGTTTAAGAGGAAAGAGCCTGGAGCATGTTTGGAGGGTCACAGGAATGACCTGTAGAGGATCCTGAGTGATCCAGAGATGGGTGCATGCACATAGACCAGAGCATGAGCCCTAAACAGAAGGGAAGAAACCTCATTGTCACAAGGGCTAATTAAGCATCACTTCGTAAATCAATCTCACTACTGATCAAGAATTGCAGTAGCATTATACAGTGGTGGCATTCTATCCTGGGCCCAGATGAGGACAATTTCTCTTATTTGCCTGGAAGTCAGGAGAGTAAAACTCAAACTGACATGGATTCCTGTTCCTTAAATGATAACTGAAATCCACATTAAAAAACAGGAATTTCATATGATTTCTGCAAAAGTGTCGGTAAACAGAGTCCAAATCAATGGCCCAACCCCAACAACCGGGGTTCGGGATTTCCCTCTGCACCTTACTTTGACCATTTAGCAGTAACTCAAAACCTCAACCAAAAAAAATTTTTTTCAGTTGTTTGTAAGAAATCCCACCAAGACTGTTTTTCTTCATATTTTACCTGGCCTTCATAACATTATTTCAATGACGGTAGCTCAGTGGCAATAGCTAGGGTGGTGGTTGGTAATTTTTCCCTCTTGCAACTTAAGGCTAAAGCACTGTGGTGGGACCCACTAAAAAGTTTGCTTCCTGTCAGTGAACAGCTTGCTATAAGCAACCCTTTCTCTGGGCTGCCAGGGCCTGTGGTCTGAACTGTGTGACTCTAACATTCAATTACGGTAACATGTCTATTTAATAACTGACATTTCCAGTAAACTTGTTGTGAATTCAATAAGCCTTGAGGCCAATTAGAAGTTTCAGAGGATCCTAAGAAATATCTTATTGACAAATAATTTACACTCCTCTGATTTATTCTGACCAAAAGTATGAAGGTTTCTCCTTGGAGCTGCTTTAGACATAGCTAAGAAAGATACGCTAAGACTTCGGTGTTCAAACCCTGGGAGTTAAGGAACTTAAAACTTTATTTGTTGGGCGAAAAATATTTTCAGCTGCTGAGTTCAGGTCTGAAGAAGCACCTGAGAAGTCCTTTTAGGTTTTCCATGGTCTGATGACAAGAACACATCCTCTTACGCTTATCCTCACTTGAACCGAACTGCAATGGTTTCTAGCAACACTGTGCCATCCAGTCATCAGCATAGCTCACAGGCAACAGAATTCTAGTCGTTCAGTTAATGTAATCAACGGGATTTGCTTCTTCAGGAACTAATGTTAAGTTTTTCTACAAACTTATCAGGTGCTAGATATAGGCACTCAACTACTTAACAAAAGAATTACAAGTACTTATTTTATAAATTCTGAGTTTTCTTGGATAAGAAGTTGGAATCACTTTTCTCTTCTTTTAAAAATCTTTAAGGGAAAATTTGTCTCTTCTCCTTCTTCCAGTTTTGATGGCATAAAGGCCAATGCATAAAGATTAAAATCAGAACTACCCACAGAAACCCATGGATCTCGGCTTCAAAAAGTCAAGTGTCAAGCTGGAAGACTGGGTTGGGGGAATTCAACACATGCTCATACATTTTTCTATTCTTCACCAGAGATATAGATCTAACAACTTTAAATGAAAATGTCCTCAAGATGCATAAAATTGTGTGGGTAAATCTGTGGAGTTTAAATACTGCTTTCATCTGATCAGTTGGGAGTCACATATTATATTACAAATCACTTCACAGTTCACTGTCAAATATATTGTTTCATTTTATGCTCAAACATCCCAGTTAAGTAAGCAAGACACGTATTTCCAACCCCATCGCACAGACCGAAAAAAATTTTGGAGAGTTTAGACCAGGGGTGTCCAAACTTTTTTCAACGTTTTTCACCAAGGGCCATATGCGGTAAAATACACACACAGCCGGGCCACTCCCTCGAGGTGAAGTACGTATTGCCTCACCTGGTTTATTTAAGTAAACTAAATATATTTTTGGAATTTGCTGTGGCCAATTAAAAATGGATTGCGGACCGCAGTTGGCCCGCAGGCCGCAGTTTTGACACCCCTGGTTTAGACCAAGGTCAGACCATTAATAAGGAAGGAATAAGGAGTAGATTGCAGGATTTAGTGTCTCTGACTATACCAAAGATGATAGATGAATCTTAGGGCATTAATATATAATATGCAAAAACATGAAACATCTCTTCAGTGAACGATCTTTTGTGTAAAGAATCACCTATCTCTTATGTCTGAAAAGAACAGCCTGAATAGGCCTATGCTGTATGTGGCTGAACCGCTATACTCAGTCCACCTTGTAGTATAGAGTTTCAGCCCCTACACTACACTAAAATTGTTCTCAACAAAGTTTATGACCACCTGTTATTGCCCAGTTCAATCAACACTTTTCTGAACTAGCTACTTGAACTCTTGGTGCTATTTTTCATTCACAAAATTCCCGTCTTCCTTGACTTTTTCCTTGGCACGATACTCTGTGTTTTCTTAATCTAGGAAGCCTGGGGCAATTGAAAAATCATTGGATTTGGAATATTATAATTCCAGCTCTGCCACTTACTAGATTGGGGTCTTGGGAAAATTGACCTTAACAAGCTTCAATAAAAATAATTAATATTACCAACAAGACAGTTTTGGGATCATAGATAAAACATAAAAGCATCTAGTGCCGTACCAATGAAGTAACTCAATGAATGGAGTCTCCTTCTCAACTGGTTTTTGTTGGACAACTTCAGTGACCACACAGATATCAATAATATCAGGGTTCTGATATATTTCAAACCTCTGCTCTTCTCACTTCGTATAGCAGTGCTGTCCAGTAAGACTTTCTATGATAATGGAAATGTTCTATAATCTGTGCTTGTCCAATATGGTAGCCACAAGTCACGTGCAGTCTTGAAATGTGGCTACAGACAAACTGAATTTTCAATTTTACTGAATTTTAATTAACTCATAATTAAATTTGAATAATCACATGTGACTAGTGGCTACTGTATTGAACAGAGCGGCTGTATACTTTCTCTTGGTACCTCATAACCAATCCATGACTTTAGCCACCACCCATACAGAGAAGATATATTTCAGCCTTGATTTCCACCTGCCTATTAGCCATAACTGGACATCTCACAGATGCTTGTAATTTATCATTTAACAAAACTCATCATGTTTTCCTTCAAACTTGCTCCCTCTCCTAGGCAGTGTATGCCAATGAAACAAAAAATGCTAATTAGTAAAACATGAAAACATATGAAAGTATAAAGATCACTGGTAAATATATAGTTAAATTCAGAATACTCCAATATTGTAATGGTGGAGGGTAAATCCCTTGTAACTTTAGTACAGGGGGTAAAATACAAAAATACAAAATACAAAAATAATTGACATGCAGATGTTCGCTCAACATCTGCAAATTGATTTGATACGGTGTTTGTTATACCACATTAACAAAATGAAGCATAAAAATCATATGATTATTTCAATAAACACAGAGAAAGCATTTGAAAAAATTCAGTATCTTTTCATAATAAAAACATTCAACAAGTTAGGTAAAAATGGAATGTACCTCAACATAATAAAAGTCAGATATGACAGGCCTACAGCTAACGTCATATTCTATGGTGAAAAGTTGAAAGCTTTCTTTTTTTCTAATATCAGGGACAAAACAAAGATACCCATTCTCACCACTTTTATTCAACATAGCCTCCTAGCCAGGGCAATTTGGCAATCAATAAATAGAAATAAAAAGCATCCAAATTGGAAAGAAAGAAGTAAAATTGTCTCTTTGCAGATGACATGATATTATATATACAAAATCCTAACAACAAAAATTGTACAATATAAGGAAAAGTAGACAGAAACACAATAGTCATGAGTATCATTGACTTATCTCAGTCCTTGATAACTCAAAAGAACCAAAAATAAGAAAAGATATAGAGTATTTAATAACATAATTAAGAAGATAGATCTTACCATTAAAGAATATATCATTTTGTCAATCACCTTTAACCATTTACAAAATTTGGCCATATAGTATTAGAGTATATATTAGTTTCCTAGGGCTGTCATAACAAAGTACTACAAACTGGGTGGCTTAAAACAACAGAAGTTTATTCTTTCACAGTTCCAGAAGCTAAAAGTCCAAAATCAAATGTCAGCAAGGCCATGCTTTCTCTGAAAGCTCTAGAGGAGGATCTTTTCTTGCCTCTTCCTAACTTGGTGGTTGCCAGCAATCATCAGGGTTCCTTGGCTTGTAGATGTATCATTTAAACCTCTTCCTCCATTGTCACATGGTGTTCTTCCTGTGTGTCTCTCTATCCCGATTTCCCTCTTCTTATAAGAACACCAGTCATTGGATTAGGCCCACCTTAATCTAGCATGACCTTGTTTCAACTTGATTATATCTTCAAAGACTCTATTTCCAAGAAAGGTCACATAGACAGATACCAGAGGGTAAAATGTCAACATATCTTTTGGGAGTACATAAGTCAACTCTCAACAGGCCACACAGGAAACCTCAATACCAAAGGCAGGACTAGTATAGATCATATTATTTGATCACTATCCAGTAAAATTAGAAATTAATAACAAAAATAGAAAAGAAATATTTGCCATATGAAAATTTTAGAATATCTCTCAACTCATGAGGAACTCAACATGAAAATTAAATCCAATACTTCAGAATACCTTAAAAATAATGATAAATAAAAGTTTAATGTATCTATAACTCAGAGAAAAATTCATAGCCTAAAACACAAAAATTACTTGATGAAAAAAAAAGGAATCTAGAAAGAAACCTCAAAATATGCTAAGGAAAGTAGAAGAAAGCAAATACTGAAGACAAAAATCTAAAAGTAATGAATCAGAAACCAGAAAAGACATGGGGCTAATAAATACATAAAAAGCTGGTTCTCTGAAATATGAATAAACATTAAAATATATAAAGCACGCATAACCTAGTTAGAGTGGGAGAAAATAAAATTGAGAAATACCCAGTCACAGAATAGAATCGTAAGATAATTTGGTCAACTTTGTACATATAAATTCACCGACAAAGAACTGGATGATTTTTAAGAAACTAAAAAGTTCTTGATCCTAGAAGAGAGTTACAATCAAACAAATCAATTGCTGTGGCAAAGTATTGAGAACTTCCAAAGTATACCCTTTAAAAGTCACTAAGAACATATCGTTTTATGGATAAATTCTATAATAGTTTTAAGAAGCAAGTGACTTGAATATCATTTAAACTGTTCCAGACCCCAGAGAAGAAAAGCTTCCAAACAATTTCTGTAAAATCATAAAAAAGATGAAAACACATCTAACAAAAATGGTACAAAAAATTAGAGGTAATGTTACTTAATGGTTCTTCTGCATAGAAGGAAAATTGCAGTAGTAGTGAACATTGGAAAATATTCAGCAGCATATTAAAAGAGTAATTTATCCCAAAAAGTGATTATCATTATTATAACCCTAAAGTTCTAAACGTCTTTGAATCTAGGAAAGAATAGTACTACTCCACAACCCCACACCACCATATTTTTTATGAGTGCACATTGATGGTGGAATCAAACTGTGGTTACTCCACTGTGGTCCAATCTCCATGAGAGAAGTTGCCACATCATTACTGTATTTGTTCTCAGCGTCATACTATTAACCAAACTTTTTGACGGGTGCCCTGTTACGGAATAGCTAAGATCATTGCTCAGGAATCAGTGCTACCGGGGGTCAAAGCCTGACTCTACCATTATTATCTGTGCAACCTCAGGCATATCATGACCTACTCAACCTCCTGAGACATGTTCTTTCTCCCTTCCATGAGAATTATGTTTTTGGTAACTCTGGGCAACTTTTCCTCATCCACTATTCACACTGAATTGATGATTAAAACATAAGAGTTTCTATTTTAGCTTGGGACTTTATTTCCTGTATTGAGACAAGGAAGAATATACGTATTTTTAATAGGATAAAAGGAAATAATTAATTCTTCTCTTCTAGCTACCTCTCCTTCCACCTTCCTCATTTCTTCTTGCTTCTTTCTGTCTCTATCTCTGTGTGTGTCTCTCTGTCTCTTTCTTTCTCTGTGTCTCTTTCTTACACACACACACACACACACACACACACACACACACACACATACTATCCTAAGTAATATATATGTGTCGTTTTTCAAGGTGCCTTGCTGGAACAAAATTATTTTTAGAGATAAATTAAGCCATATTCAATGCCTAGATTCAACAGGATCTAGAATTGGTGGAAACTAAGCAAGCATCTGAGGCTAGCTAACCTACTAAGGTGATTTACAGAAGTATTTCTATTAAGACCTTGAGCTCCCTCCTTAAAAGTAACAGATAACCTTGGGATGTGCAAATTTAGAAATGGCAAGATGAAAATCTCATACACGGAAATTTTTCTAATTTCCTATTAGAGCCCCAGGTACAAATATTATATCAAATGTTCTCCCACATATGAATTTAAGGCAGGACTTTAACCTTAGAATATATGGCATTCCCATGAGCCTAATATATTTTTGTGTGTTGAGGTAAAATAATATTTATGGATTAAATTTTTTAAATAAATTATGTTGTAGTTGAAGACCATGGAATATTCAACGAAAAACTGTAAAAAAAACTTTCATTGAAAGAAATCTTGAAATACTAAAGAAATGAATCAAATAGACATTTAAAAATGTTTATGGAAGGCAAAAGAAAAGACAAAAGAAACTCGAATTTGTGCCAATAATAATAATAATGCCCAACATTTATTTAAGCACATTACATAGATTATCTAATTTGATCTTTATAATAAGTCTGTGTTGGGGTAAATAAGCTTAGCATCCACAATGTACAGGCATGGAAACTGAGACTGAGAAGAGTTAAAAACTCATCTGAAGTCACCCATCTGGGAAATGGTGAGACTGGGACTCAACTCTTGCATACTTATTCCAGACAGAACTTGTGAGTGCAGGTTTGGATTCCTGAGTTGGGAGAAATGTTCATCCATCTACATCATAGAAAACATGGAGTCTGTCAAGCTTAAGCTTCCTCATCGTTGCCATATCGTCCTTTAATGTAGCTATATATGTGCTCATTTATCATATATGTATCTCCGTCTCCACTTCTGTCCATCAGTCTAACCCTTGAACATGTGTTCTTGTCTCATCTTTACTTGATATATCTCCACAACCTCTCTTGTTCCTCTATTTTCATTGTCTTCCTCTCCGCAATGACTCTTTCCCTTAAATTATAAACTGTGAAAGCCACTGCCATTATCGGGGAAACAGGTCTCTCTTTCTAGTGACTGTATAGTTTCTTGCATTCTATTTATAGCCAAACTTAATGAAATAATAGCCTGTATTCATTTTTTTCTGCTTTCTAACTACCCATTCACCCTCATCCCTTTTATCTGCTCCAGCCTTCACAGACCCTCTAAAACTGCTCTTAAAATCTAATATTACTTTCTATTTGCCTGCATAGTCCAATAAACTTCAGGCCTTATTTCACTTGACACTAAGATACTTGACATCAATGTCAACTCCTTCTTTCTTGATATCCTCGTATCTCTTGACTTCAGTAATACCTCTTTCTTCCCTTCTCTGTCTACTTAGCTGGCCATTCTTCTCAAATATTGGAGTCCCTAGGGTTCTATTCTTGAATTTCTCTTCCTACTCAGTGTGTTCTCTATGGACGATCTCTTTCTTATGGTAGCCCCAGGTCTGAATTTTAACGGCATCTGGCCTCACCACCACAATGTTCCAAGAACTACTCAAACAACACAGTCCAAACTGAAACAGTTGCCCCACGCCCACCCCACCCTTAATTTCCAGGCATTCCTTTTGGTTTAATTATGTCACAGGAAAGTCAACCTTGATTCTTTCCTCTCTTTTACTCCCTAGCTCTTATTCGTCATGAAATCTTTGCTAATCTCAATTTCTAGATATCTTTGAAACTCATGCACCTTTTTCTCCTCATTGTCACATTTTACTTTAGGGCTGTACCTGGACTATTGCTACAGCTTATAGTTTATTTTCCTGAACTGTATCACACTTGTTAAACCAACTCTGCGTATGATCTCCAGAGTGATACTGCTAACATACAAATCTGATCACGTGTAGTAGGCTAAATAATGGCTTCCCCAAAGATGCCCAAATCCTAATCTCTGAAACCTGTGCTTTTGTTACTTTACAAGGTAAAGGGACTTTGCAGATGTAATTGAATTAAGGATCTTGATATGGAGAGATTCCCCTTTATTCCTGCATGGATCCAATGTAATCACAAGGATCCCTTGTAAGAGGAAGGTAAGAGGGTCAAAGTGTGTTCTAGAAGATGTAACAACGGAAACAAGAGGTTGCAGTGATGTGAGGAGAGGTCATGAACCAAGGAATGAAGGTGGACTCTAGAAACTGAAAAAAGCAAAGAAACAGTTTCTTCCTTAGAACTTCCAGGAGTGCAGCCCTGCTGACACCTTCATTTCAGCCCAGTGAGATTGATATTAGACTTCTGAACTCCACAACAGTAAGATAACAAATTTGGGTTGTCTTAAGCTATTAAGCATGCAGTAAATTTTTACAGCAGCCACTGGAAACTAATACATTCATGCCACCCTTCTTTCAAAATTGTCTGAGTCTCACTACCTATAAAGTAAGTTCTTAGCATATTAAAGAATCTTAAAGCATATTCAAGAATCTTCATAGTCAAATCACTGGAGACAAATCTTTCTGTTTCTGTCCTCTAAGGACCCTCTACTTATATGAACCAAATTTCCTTTCAAAATTGGCCCACAAGTTCTCATAAAGAATTCTGTGCCACTTCTACATATAAAAATGGGGGGAGATATAGTTTAGATATCAAAGTATTTAGAAACTGATTGATATAAACAATAGGACAGAATATGTGAATAGCCAAGATATATTTCCACTACAATCACATGAGAAAGAAAATGGTTTGCCATTCTCCAAATCATTTTATTGTAACAATCCTTGAACTTGTACATGTTGTCTCCTTTCACTGGATATCTTCATCCCCTTTTCTACCTTTTCTTCCTACTTATTCTTTAAGAGTCAGCTGAATCATCATCTCTACTGTGAATCTTCTTTGGCATCCCTGGCAGTCACTTGCTTTGTGCTCCTGTAGTTCTGATTATACATTTACTAGGATATTTTACCCTGTCCTGCTGAGTGCTAATAAAGTAATCATCTACTTATGAATCTGTCTTTCCCATGAGACCGTTTGCTTCTGTGGTAGTCTCCAAAGATGGCCCCTCTTCTGGTGTGCTTGCCCTGGCCTAGTCCTCTCTCACATTGAACCTTGGTTGGTTGGTATATGCCAATGATATGCTGTAGCCAGCTCATACCAGCTCTCAAGAGCCAGCTGTGCACATCTCTTCCCAATTCTGTGGTCAGTGATGTCACGTTGGTAGCTTGAAATCAGGCAACGTGGGAATATTTACACTAGGAAAGTCAGTCAACAATAAAAATTAGTGGGAGTTTTTGTTTGTTTAGAGAGCTGGTTTTCCAACACACCTCTGATTTTGATTTACAGTAACAAATGCAGTGGAAACGATGCTGTGTCAATTCTGAACTTAGCTTCTAAGAGAACTAGAAGCCTCCATTTCCCCTCTTTTGAAAGCTGATTTTTGTCACTGTGTAGAAAGATCAGTTACCTGATAGATGGACGTTGAACAGGTCCATGTGGAGAGAAAAAAATCCTTGGAAACTATACAGAAAAAATAGAAAAGCCTCGTCAT
This sequence comes from Rhinolophus ferrumequinum, assembly GCF_004115265.2. Taxonomy (NCBI): domain Eukaryota; kingdom Metazoa; phylum Chordata; class Mammalia; order Chiroptera; family Rhinolophidae; genus Rhinolophus; species Rhinolophus ferrumequinum. The sequence continues at coordinate 64,433,261 of NC_046293.1, forward strand.
CCCAGTATCCCAAATCAATCTTCAGATGATTCCAGCCATAGCCACCATTTCACTGCAACCACATAAGAGAGATCAACCAAGTCCAGCAGAAGAACAACCAGGTCACCCATAGAAAGATGATAAGTGAGAAAGAGTTGCTATTGTTTTAAGCAACTAAGTTTGGGATTGGTTTGGTTAGAACAATATTAAATTAACCTAAACAGCTTCTCATGTCAAGATCCATGTTTCATTCATTTATGTTTTCATAATACCTGGATAGGTACCTAATAAGTAAATGCTGGAGAGAGAGTGAATATTGTCTCCTTTTTTTTCAGTACTTCCTTAAAGCAATACTTACCTAACTATGATGAAAAAGTATGCCTCTTCATAATAATATAACACTGTATAACAAGTTAGAGAAAGAAAATTAATTCCTAACAAAGATAAATCCTTGCTAGACAAACACCGTGTCCCCTTCAAAAGTTTGCTACCAATACTCCATTCAGATAGCCTTTCAAAATTGGCTAACATGTCTACCTTCTCCCCCAGATAGCATCAAAGTCTCTATTCTTCTACCCAACATTCTTGAGGGTCACTCTCCCATGATGACATCAAGGCAAGTTTCCTGGAGGCAGCAGATGTCTGAGATTTCTGAAATATGTACAAAAGAAAGCCTGGGATTTTGATCTGTTACAGAATGTAGATGTAGTTGTGTAATAGTCCAGTTTCTGCTTTTGTCTATGCAGTTCTTGGTAAGTTACAAAATCTTATTTTCAACTCTGAACCTACATCTTTTTTCCACAACAAAGTCTGTTTCTCTTTTATCTGTATACCATTTGATTATTTCCTAAACTTTCTGCTTCTTTCCTTTGTTCTAGTCTCTTGTTTTTCATGCCTACATATGTTTCCTCTTTTATATGTTATGTTCCCTATCCCTGTAACTTACCTACTATAAATTAGTCATTTTGCAAAACGCATTCCACACATTATCTCATATAACCCTCCTGTCAACCTCATGAATCAGGCATTATTATTTTAAATTTACAGGTGAGGAAATCTAGGGTCACAAAGGTAAGTAACTGGTTCAAAAATCTCACAGCCAACTGTAGAGCCAGATGTGCAGCTGGGACCAGATGTACCCAGAGCGGTAAGGCTCTAAAACACAAGAAGTAGGAGATCAGGGAAGGAGTTCAGTATAAAGTTAACCCCTGTCTTTTAAAAAAGAGGAAATTAAAGAAAACCAGCAGATATATATATTTTGCATGAATAGTAAACATAGAAACTTGTTAAACATTGTACAGAGTTACCCAAGAAAAAGGAAAATGTTTGTTTCCACTTATACTCTGGGGTGTATGAAGAATCTATTTTTCTTTTTCTTAGAACCCTTACTCTGCAGGATCAAAATGAGCAAGTGACGACCACATCATTGAGAAGGTGGATCAAGATATGCTTATAACTGCATTCTTGTGTTTGGCATAAAATTCGACACCACAGCCATTCCTTGGAAACCAATTCATAGAATCAAACAAGCAGGCAAGCCCACTGCCGAATTCTGTACCCAGAGCCCCATGGTGTTCTGTATTGGAGCACACTGGTGACTTCCTCTGTACCCAACCTCAGCTACTGCTCCACCACAGTGATAGCGAACTGCCGAGAGTTTTTTCAAACTCACTGCTGTGGACTCCACAACCGGCAGAGACCTGGTGTAGAGTCATCACGTGTCCAGGAGAGACAGACAGTCCAACAACTCAATGGAGATATGGATTAGAACTCTGGTGAGCTGCATAACCACCAAATGCTGCAACACAAGAAATGGGCCCAAAGCATTTCAAGAGGGTACAGCTTTGTCTTTGCAACTCATTTTCAAGTGATAATTAAATATTATGGCAAAGTCAATGCACAGGCTTTCATGGAATTATAATGTACTTACGAATGATAATGCCATACATATTTGGATGTTTATTACCTACATCATCTCACTCCATCATCACAATACTTCAGCGAGGTTGGTATTCGTATGCCCACATATCAGTAGGACACCCAGGCTCTGAGATGTTTGGCGTCTCTCCTAGTCACCCATTGGTAAGTGAGAGAGTCGGGATATGAACTCCGTTCATTAAAGAAGCAGAATGATACGGTGATTTAAAAAGCAGGATTCTGGACCCAGGCTGCTTACACAAAAATCCCCGCTCTGCCACATGCTAGTTGTACAACCTTGGTCAAATCTCTGTCCCTCAGTTTTTTCATCTGTAAATGGGGATCATAATAGCATCTACCCTGCGATACTTATTTTATTTTATTTTATTTTATTTTATTTTATTTTATTTTATTGTAAGGATTGAATTAGTCAATATATATAAATCAAAATGTCTGACATATGCATTAGGGAGGCATTACCAAGTATTATTATTGATTCCAAATCCACTGTTTTACTTCTACCGCCACCTCCCTACTCTCCCTACTGTGTGTGTGTGTGTGTGTGTGTGTGTGTGTGTGTATGTGTGTGTGTGTTCTAAAATCTGGGATGGAGGTGGAAGGCAGAACCCAGAGAGAAGAGAGGACAGGAGATGGCAGCAGAGAGCTTCTAGCAGGTATGCTTAGGCTCTGACTTGATTGCTGACTAAAAGACTTGTGCAGCTCTCTGAAGGCAGGAGGGTAAGGATGTTCTAAGCTGTGCAGTCATGTTTTGGGGCTAAATCAGCATAACGTTTTCTCCAAACCAGGAAATAGGTGGAGATTCCAACTCATATGATGTAAGTCTTTGCTGAGGCTTCTCAGTCCAGCTACAGTAGAGTCAAAATGAGATCTCTAAAAGCTCTGAAAAACCTAATTGCGACTCAGATCAGAAAGTCAATTTTCTGACCTCCTAAGCTCAATATCTATGCCCCTATCTTGAACCGTTTACCTACTTATATATATACGGAAATCTTTGTTGATATAACTGATTACTTTATGTCATATCCCTAGAAATATAATTCAGTAAGAGGACTTAACATTTTAAGCCTCATCTTGCATATTGCTAAACTGTTTTCCAGAAAAGTTTTGCCAATTCACATTGGTTCAGCCATACTCACAATGGAGTATCATGATTTAAAAAGGGAAAATCTTTGCTAACGTTAGAGGAGCAAATATTATCTGGTTGACTTAAATTGCATTTCTTTTATTACTACTGAAGTCAATATTTTTGGAACCATTTGTATTATTTATTTTAACAGTATTTCTTGTGTCTTTTAAACCTTTTTTCTGTTAGGGGATTCTGCTTTATTTAATGATTTATGCAAAATCTTTATATAGTAATAATATTATTCTTTGGTTAGTTGGATGGAAAATGCTTCCCCAGTAAGTTGTTAGCCTATTAATACATTTGCTTTTTAAATATTTTGTAACAGAAGCTTTGGAGGCCTTCTTATAAAAATTCCTATATCAAATTGAAGTATTCAAGAAACATGTCACTCATTTATTTTCTTTTGGTCAAAAATATATATTTCTTAAAAGAATACACAAGAATGTAAGTTTTACCAGAATACCAGCTCTTTGAGAAAGGAGATCTAACCTATTCACTCCCTACTATGTCCCCAGCCCCATAACTGTTCCTGCTACATAATAGGTGTTCTATTTTTTATATAAATAACTGCATCATTATTTTGCAATTTGCATGAGAGCAGCAAATCTGACTCCCAAAGACTTCCCAGGAAAAAAAGGACAATTATTGCTGGCATGCAAGATGCACAATGAGAATGCCTAGTTTCCTGGCTCAAGTACATCTCATTGTTGGAATTTTAGAATGTGTAATCTGGGGCTTTTGTTTGCTTTGTATTTCTAATTTTTCCACAACATAGAGAAACGAAAATTCTGCATGTCACCCGAGATCCACCTGATGAAGCTACTTTAAAAATGTACCTGCCCTTCCTCTTCAGCTCACCAGTGACTGTCACCACTGTAGTGTAAGCCAGTATCATCCTGACCTGGATTCCTGCAGTGGTGGCCTCTCCATTGATCCCCTGCTTCCTCATTTGACCTCTTCCAATACCGTTTCCGCAAAAAGCGACAATTTAACTTCTTCATTCCCTATTTGGATGTCTTTTATTTCTTTCTCTTGCTTGATTGCTCTGGCAAGGACTTCCAACACTATGTGGAAAAGCAGAGGTGATAGGGGACAGCCCTGTCATGTTCCTGAACATAGAGCAAAGGGCTTCAGTTTTTCACCATTAATTATGAGATTAGCTGAGGGCTTGTCATATATGGCCTTTATTATGTTAAGGTATTTTCCTTCTATACCTATTTTATTAAGTGTTTTAATCATAAATGGATGTTGTATCCTGTCAAATGCTTTTTCTGAATCAATTGATATAATCATATGATTTTTGTCCTTTATTTTGTTTATGTGATATATCACATTGATGGATTTGCGGATGTTGAACCATCCTTGTGCCCCGGGGATGAACCCCACTTGGTCGTGATGAATAATCTTTTTAATGCATTGTTGTATTCGATTTGCTAGAATTTTGTTTAGGATTTTTGCATCTGTATTCATCAGAGATATTAGTCTGTAGTTTTCTTTTTTTGTGTTGTCCTTACCAGGTTTTGGTATCAGGGTAATGTTGGCCTCATAAAATGAGTTAGGGAGTACTGTCGCTTCTTCAATTTTTTGGAAGAGTTTGAGCAGGATTGGTATTAGATCCTCTTTGAAGGTTTGGTAGAATTCACTAGTGAAGCCATCTGGTCCCAGACTTTTGCTTTCAGGAAGGTTTTGGATGACTGATTCAATTTCGTTACTGGTGATCGGTCTGTTTAGATTTTCCAGTTCTTCATGTTCAGCCTTGGAAGGCTATATGTTTCTAAGAACTTGTCCATTTCTTCTAGGTTATTGAATTTGGTGGCATATAGTCCTTCATAGTGTTCTTGGATGATCCTTTGTATTTCTGTGGTGTCCATGATAACTTCCCCTTTTTCATTTCTGATTTTGTTAATTAGTGTCTTCTCTCTTTTTATCTTAGTGAGTCTAGCAAAGGGTTTGTCAATTTTGTTAATCTTTTCAAAGAACCAGCTCTTTGTCACATTAATTTTTTTTATTGTCTTTTTGTTCTCTATTTCATTTAGTTCTGTTCTGATTTTTGTTATTTCCTTCCTTCTGCTGACCTGCGTTTCACTTGTTCTTCTTTTTCTAGTTCTTTAAGGTGTAACATGAGGTTATTTATTTGGGATTTTTCTTGTTTCTTGAGATAGGCCTGTAATGATATAAATTTCCCTCTTAAAACTGCTTTCGCTGCATCCCCAAAATTTTGGTAGGATGTATTTTCATTGTCATTTGTTTCTATGTATCTTTTAATCTGTCCTCTAATTTCTTCTTTGACCCAGTCATTCTTTAAAAGTATGTTGTTTAATCTCCATGTATTTGTGTTTTTTCCTGCTTTCTTTTTGCAGTTGATATCCAATTTCAAAGCTTTGTGATCAGAGAATATGCTTGGTATGATTTCAATCTTCTTAAATTTGCTGAGGCTGATTTTATGTCCCAACATATGGTCTATCCTTGAGAATGTTCCATGTACACTAGAAAAGAATGTATAGTCTGATGTTTTAGGATGAAGTGCTCTATATATGTCAATTATGTCCATTTCATCTAATGTGTCATTTAGGGATGTATTTCGTTATTTATTTTCTGTTTGGATGATCTATCCATAGCTGTCAATGATGTATTTAAGGCCCCTAATATAATTGTGTTTTGGTCAATTTCTCCCTTTAGTTCTGTTAGTAGTTGCTTTGTATATTTCGGTGCTGCCAGATTGGGGGCATAAATATTGATGCCTGTTATGTCTTCTTGTTGTATAGTCCCCTTTATCACTATGAAATGTCCATCTTTGTCTCTTGTTACCTTTTTCACTATGAAGTCTGTTTCATCTGATATCATTATGGCTACACCTGATTTTCTCTGGGTACCATTTGCTTCGAGTGTCAATTTCCACCCTTTCACTTTGAGTCTATGCTTGTCCTTGTAGCTGAGAGGTGTCTCTTGGAGACAGCATATGGTTGGGTTTAGTTTTTTGATCCAATCTGCTATTCTGTGTCTTTTTATTGGTGAGTCAGTCCATTTACATTTAGGGTGATTATTGATATGTGAGGATTTCCTGTCATTCTATCTTTAGTTTTCTGGTAAGGCTGTGTCTCCATTGTTTCTTTGCCTTTTTGTTGTTGTCTATTATTTCTGTGTGGTGGTATCCTATGATGTTTCCCTCTGTTTCTTCTTTTATTACAGTATATATTTCAGTTCTGGATTTTTTTTTGAGTGGTTACCCTTAAGTTTATGTAAAAGAAAGTTTGATATTTAGAGTATTCCATTTTCTTCAGCACGCTTACTTTCTCCATTCCCATATTCCAGTTCAGGCCTTTACTCTCCCCCTTTTTATGTTTTGGTTGCCACAAATTGTCCCTGTTGATGCTGGTCGAATAGCCTCCTTTAGTATTTCTTGTACTGCAGGTCGTGTATTAGAAAATTCCCTCAGCTTCTGTATGTCTGGAAAGGTCTTTATTCCTCCTTCATATCTAAAGGATATCTTTGCTGGATATATTATTCTTGACTCATAATTTCTCTATTTCAATAGTTTGAATATTTAATTCCACTCCCTCCTGGCTGTAGAGTTTTTGCTGAAAAATCTGATGATAATCTAATGGGCTTTCCTTTGTAAGTTACTGTCTTCTTTTCCCTGGCTGCCTTGAGGATTCTTTCTTTGTCGTTGATTTTAGACAGCTTCAATACAATGTGCGGAGAAGGCCTGTTGGGATTGAAGAAATTAGGTGTTCTATTTGCTTCTTGGATTTGAGGATCCAGTTCTGTCCACAAGTTTGGGAAGTTCTCATCAACAATTTGTTTGAATATATTCTCTGTTCCCTTCTCTCTTTCTTCTCCTTCTGGTATGCCCATTATTCTTATATTGCTCTTTCTGATGGAGTCAGACAGTTCTTGTAGAGTTCTTTCATTTCTTTTAAGTCTCAAGTCTCTTTCTTCTTCCATCTGTGTAATTTCCAGGTTTCTATCTTCGATGTCACTGATTCTTTCCTCCATCTGGTCAACTCTACTACCTAAGCTGGTTATTTCATTCTTAATTTCTTCTAGCGAGTTCTTAATCTCCAGAAATTCTATTTGGTTCTTTTTTAAAATTTCAATCTCTTTCGTAAAATGCTCATGTTGTTCTTTGATTGTGTTTCTGAGTTCATTAAACTGCCTTTCTGTGTTTTCTTGCATCTCGTTGAGTTTTTTTCAGAACTGCAATCTTGAATTCTCTGTCATTTAAGTCACATATTTCCATATCTTTAAGTTCCTTTTCTGGAGACTTTTCACTTTCTTTCTGAGCTGTCTTGTTGCCTTGGTTATTCATGGTAATTACTGATTTATTATTTCTCTTCCTAGACATCTACAGGAGTGGCTTCTGCAACAGATTGATAGGAAGAGGTCTTTCTTTTGTTTTCCAGTACTTGTTGGTAGAATGTTTTATTTTCTCTCCAACTGCAGCCTTTTTTCTCTCTCTCACACGGTAGTGCTATGTTTTCTCTGCACTATTCCAGCTTCTCACACAATGGGGGGATTCCCTGGGAGACAGGCTTCTCCTCTGTTAATAGTTTGCCTGGGTCACAGGGCGCAGTGTCCGTGTGGGTATGCAGAGAGCTTTTGAAGTTCCAAAGCTCTTCCTGCACCAGATTCAGAGCCCGTGTGTTTCAGCAGTTCTGTTTACTCCTGTAGGGATCCACCCAGATAGGTGGGGCCAGGGGTGGAGTGAGTTGTGAGAGGTGGCCCAGAGCAATGGCAGCAATCACCACTGCAGCCAGTCCTGCTTCCACAGCTCCCACCCCTTTGCCGGAACTAGTTGGGCTGTGAATCTGTGTCTGCGGTCCACAGTTCTCAGAACAGCAAATATTCTGTTCTTTTGATCTGACACTGCTACTGTTCCACTTCTAGCACCAGGCAGGTGGGGGCGGGGCGAGCTCTGGGAGGGTAGGGAGGGGGCGGCTAGTCTCAGTGCCTAAGTCTTCCGTTCTCTGCTCTGCAGTGAGGGCTTAAACCACCGTTTTCAGCCTTCCTCCCTCAGTCTTTTCTCCGAGGTCTCTGCCGTGAGCTTTGGTTTCAGCCGTGTTATATGCTGCCCCCTCAGCCCTGTGGGCCATAAGCGGAGCCTTAGCATTCCGAGTTCTTCCCTCTCCCGCAGCTGCGGTAGTTCCAGGATGCAGTGAGTTCGGAGCACTGAGCTAGGTCTGCATCCTGTGGCCACGCGGCTCCGACTCTGCACTTCTCCCTTCCCTCCGACCCCGCTTGCAGGATTCGCCCACCTTTAGGTGAATTCAGTAGTGGGCCTCTTCATCTTGCCTGTCTGCTGTGCAGGGAGTCCTTTGTGGAGTTATTGTTGTTCGATTAGTTGTAAATTCCAGGAGAGCTTTACAGAGGCTCACCTCATGCCGCCATTTTGATGATGTCACTCTACCGTTTCCTATACAACTGGAGCACAAGCATCCTACACCATCAATCTGATCATGATACTCCCTTCCTTAAAACATTTCATTGTTCCCCAGTGTTTTTAGGATAAAATTTGAAATCCAAACCTCCACATGATCTGATGCAACCCCATTTGGGAAAGTCCCACCCTACCTCCCTAATCTGTCCTCCCTGTGCTCAGCCACACTGGCTGCATTCTGGCTCCCTGAGCAGGACTGGCCCTTTCCACTTGGATCCTCCCCACTGGCTGCTGCCTCTGCCCAGATGGCTCTTACACATGACTGTCTGGCCAGCTCTCAGCCATCTAATCACTTTCTGAGCATCACTTTCCCCATGAACCATCCCTCCCCCAAGCTGTATTAGGTCTTAGACTCTTCCAGTATCATGTGCTACACTGTACTTGTGGAACATTCTTCACAGTTTGTCATTTTGTGTAATTCTTTACCTCTGTCTTCCCAACTAGGTAGTAAGTTCATGGACGCAGGTTTTGGTCTGTTTTGCTTGTTATTATATCTCTACCACCTACCACAGAGCCTGGCACCTACTTTGCATTCAATAAATATAAGCTAAGTAAATAAATGAATGACAAGAGCTCAAGACATCCTCTCTGGAATCCTTCCTCATTTGTGCCCAGGCCATAAGGAGACTTCGCTTTTTGAATATCTAATTGCATTCTTGTTTATGACACTATTTTGTCCTGGGTGATACATTATGCTGTAATACATAATGTTTCCTGTTTTTAATTTTCTAAGTCTGCTTGTTTTCTCAAATACGGTGTTCTTCCAGGGTAAGATCTGGCCCTGAGCTACTTCTAGAACCTGATTTCTGTCCATGTTCCCCTTCACTGCCTGACAGACACACTGATCTCCTTGCTGGTTCTCAAACACTCTTGACTTGCCCCTTCCCACACACTGAATGTGCTGTTCTCATTTGGAACACTCCTCCCCCAGATATTTGAATGACTACCTGCGAGCCATTCAGCCTCTGCTCAAAGATCATCTCCTCACATAGACTTGGCCTCCTCTGTAATAACTGACCCTATTTGATTGTTCTTCCCAGCTCTCATCACTACCTCCCATTACAGTATACATTTACATACCTGTTTATTATTTGGCTTCCTCACCAGAACAAGGTCACATGAAGATATGAGAATCTGTCTGATTCCCACTGTATATAGTATTGATTATATATCTGACATATAAATATTTACTGAATCCCAGCTCCAGTCAGAGTCTAAAGCTCCAGCTCAGATCAAAATGAACATGAGTAGATTTCAGCTGGTTTAAGAAGCTAATCCCAACTTCACTTCAGGATCCTAACTCAGGGGAGGAGGTAGGCATTCCTAAATTGATAAACTGCTTCTGATGCAAAGAGACAACTAAAGGATAGGGAAAAGTTGATGAAAAAGAAGGTGGAGAATAGTAGAAGGGAAAAGTCATTTGACGTGGATGAAAGGAGAAAATATCAGAATTTTAAGGATTTGAAATCCTTTCAACAGCTACATGTCAGAAAATCAAAGTTCTAAGTTGCTCTTCCCTTTGATAAGCATGGCTCTGAATGACATGCCACCTTCCCATGCTGGTAAATCAGTTCAGTGCTCATAAGTGTTTGATAAGATACACCATGCAAAGATAGTAGTCAAAGGAAACTATAGAAAGCAAATATAAAAGAATAAAAGAGAGAGAACTATAGATGTTAATGAAAAATAAGTTAGATGCTAATGTGGAGGCAAGACATTTATACAAATCTCATAAAGAAAGTGAGAAAATATTTCCTTTGTTAAACATAACTGATATTATATCATAAATGGATCTGTCCGGAGCTCCCAAAAGGAAAAGTGATTGAGATGTTTCCACACTGAAAACCACCGCAAAATCTACCTTTACATTTGTACGTACATAAAAATGTAAATAAGGTGTGGGTGGTAGAGCCTTGTTATAATACAATGGTAAGAACTGTGGTGAATTGGAAAGGAAGGAGGTTTTCTGTTGTTTGATTGTCTGACTCAGAAAGCAAACCCTGAAACAGTTCTTTCTCTGTACCTGATCACCCCATATGAGATTAGAATTATGCTGGCAGTTTAACATTCAATTCTTGGGGAGAAAAGAGCTATGAGCATAAAAATATTAAGGATAGTTTCCGAATCTGTGATTATCTGAAACAGGCTAGCTTCCACCACTAGCCATTTAACTAAGTTACATATCCAAAATTTAACTCTTATCCGAAATGAGGTCTTAGAGTTCTCATTTTCCTCCTTGATTAACTAAAAATCCAGGTTATAAAAATCCAGGTTATCTTTTCATTCATCTTACTTTCTGAAAACCCTAACCATCCGTTAATAAAAATCGGAAGCATACACTAATTATTTTAACTCCCTTCTCAACAAACACTCAATGTAAACTAGAAAACTTTTAAACGCCAATAGACTTTTAAACGCAAATAGACATAATTTTACTTATGGTTCTAATTTGAGAAGCCCATGCAATTGGATGCAAAGTCTTTTTCATCACTCCCTGGAGCTCCAAAAGCTTTATCAGTCAACGTCTTCTCTTTTTCTGCTTCTCCCTTGCTAAAATGAAACTTACTAGGCCAAAGGAAAAGAATGCAGATCAAAGGATCAATTCTTTTCTTCACTCATAGTTGAAAATTAGCTATGAAATTTTTCTTACACCTGGCCTTTATAATCCCCAGCATGATTTGAAAAAATGGGAAGTGGAATAGTGAAAAAATATACCAGCGTCAAAGACTAAAAATAAAGCCATGTCATAACCCTGGGTCATATTCAAGTTTGAACGGTGGGCCCTCGGCTCCACACTCCTGACCTCTGGGAGTCTGACAGCTCCAAGAAAGAGGTCAAGAACCCAATATCTATTCCAAGACACTATAGAAGGTTACGCTGGCAGACATTCCCAATGTAACAGTAGAGGGCTTTAAGCAAGTTCCCTAAAACCATTTGCAGACTCATCACTGCTGCTTCTGGAAGATTCAGAAACAAGTTCACTTTAGCAGCATAGGAAACACGTAGTTGTCCAAGTCCCAATGGACCCAGAAGCCATTTTAAATGGAGAGACACCAAGACTCAATGGGCGCTGGCTGGTACTGATAGAAGTTCCTGAAAGCCTCTGACACAAGATGTCGATGGTAGGAGCACATGACAAAAAGACTGAGGGCATCTTCCAAGGGCAGCTGCAGAGGACACTGACAGGCTCAGAAATGAGGGACAGGGCAGCAGTTGTGCCTGGTCAGGCTAGCAACTGACAACACTGGGCTCAGTTCTTTTTTTTCCAGAGCAATTGTCTCAACTGCACTTAGTTAATTATGTAATTACATGGTTAAAGTCTGTCTTCCCAGCTAGATTATAACCCCCCATGGTCAGAAACAGTTTCTATCATCTTCCTGTTTTCCCCAACACCTAGATTAATGTCTAGTCTATGGTAACTGCTCAATAAATAGTTGTTCAATGGAGGAAAAAGAGCAGCAACTACTTTTTAAAATATCTTTGGGATGAAGAATGCAAAAGGCAAGGAGGCTACGAAGAGAAAATAGAAATTGGTAATCTTTCATTACATTCTTCCTGGAGCAGTTTGTCTCAAAATATGATGAAGTTGGAAGCCCTGAAATGGGTAAAAGCTTGAGTAATAATAACAACAACAATAATTATTCAAAACTCCACTTTGCATCTTTATAGCTGTTTATCATTCCCAAATAATATCATATACTTATTATTATTTGGTATTCATGCTATAACTGTTCCCATTTTAAGATAAAGGCTGAACCTCAGGAGATTATACCTTGTCCTGCATCACAAAGCCAATAAAACTGGGGGGCAGGATTCAAACCCAGGTCTCACAATTCCACATCCAGTATTTTTTCCACTTCAAATACATTAAAATAACAAAAATATTAGTAAATGCTGATGTCTGAAATAAATGGGGGAATATGCATTTTAAGTTAGCAAGCTGCTTTGTCTTCTATACTAGAGACTTAAATTTATCTTTGTGGCAGACAGTCCCTTTGTTTTGGGAAAAGAAAAAGAAAATGAAGAAAAAAAAACCTTGAGAGATGCTCTGTTGTTGTACAAATAATGAGTATCCATTCTTGGAGAAGATCAGAATGCAGTGAGCGGTCCCTAATGCTGATGCTACCTGAATTTACTCTATTTATTGGGTACCTGTGTGTCTTGGTCACTGCTCATGATGAGATACTCTGTACCACAGGATAGTATAAACTGGGAGTGTCTTTTAACAAAACTTTACTCCTGCTAATTACATTTCAGAGAGAGAAATGTTTCCTTCCACGTAAGTATTTTGTCTGCTCTATTTAACCTATATCCTATTTGGGCCTCTTTGCAAAGTAGTGTGTGTTGATGTTTGAGCTCTTTGTAGGAGCTGGGATGTTGGGAGGAAGAGACCTACACCAGGAAGGGCAGGCTTGAACCTCCATTCATGTCATTGTGCTGAAGACCATGAAAAGGACAGTGACGGGTTTCGGGGCCACATGAGCCAGGCTAGCGTGCAGAGTCCCACTGAAAACTTTATTCAAGAAGAGCCCATTGAGGGGCTGGGTGAAAAAGGTGAAGGGATTAAGAAGTACAAATAGGTAGTTACAAAATAGTTACAGAGATTAAAGTACAGCATAGAGATTATAGTCAGTAATATTGTAATAACTATGTATAGTGCCAGGTGGGTACCAGACTAGTGAGGGGAATCACTTCATAAATTATATAATCGTCTACCCACTACGCTATACACCTAATATTAATATAAAATAAAATAATATTAAATGCCAACTGTAATTAAAAAAAAAAAGATCCTAGAGGCTGGGAAGCATTGATGTCTGATTCAGGTGTTCTGATGATTTGTGGAAGCTGGAGGTTACACCTATACCCTGACAAGCAGGGTTAGGGTTTTTCCTTAAGGAAATAAGACACTTGCAGTCGGTCATTGTGGACAGATAGTAATTCCTGTACAGAGAGTGTGATCAGGGTGGTAAGCTTTAGAAAGAATGTGGGGAAGTCTGTTTCCTGTCTTTTGGGGAATTTTGCGTGGTGTTGGATGCGTGGGACCTTCTGACAGGTGGGGTGATGAAAAGAAGCTGATCTTTGCTAGGTGAAGGTCAACTGGAAGCTGAGCAATTTTAAGGGCTCTAAGTAAAACCAGTTAGAGGAGGGGTGATTTAAAATTTTACTACGTAGGTGTTTTGTCTCAGTTGTGTTATAGGTAATTACAGAAGGGCCTACCCCACAGTTCAGACCGGCTGGCAAATAGGACAGCAGGGGTCAAGGGGAGTGTGAGGATGGTCCCCAAGGTGACAGGTGTGATCAGAGCAGCCCAGGCCCCAGGGGGTCGCTGACTGCAGGGAGGACGAGGACCTGGGCTGGGTAGGGTAGAGGGCATGAGAGCTTTCACTGAGAGCTCTCAGTGTAGTGGGAGAACAACGCAGGCAGGGGGCGCTCATTTCCAGAATTTGGACCAAAAAGAGAACAGACAGTTAAAAAATTAAAAAGGTGTCTCTGTTTTGGAATCACACTGGGGAGGCCTCAGACATGTGGGTCAAAGCCCTCTGCGCCTAACTTCCCTGCCCCTTAGGTTGCATGAGGGCAATGTGCCCATGAAAAAAAGATTTCCATAACTCTAAGATAGTCAACAAAATACAGATGATCAAATGCCCTTCTGAAATACCAAATTATGCCGTTGGAGTAATTCACTTACCTTCCGCTGTCTCTCCTTCCTACTTACTCTCGCGATGTCGCTAGGACTCTCTGATAGGCTCTGTCTTGAGACCTATCTGGGTCTCCCCTGAAGCGTGACCCAGTGAAGTCTGCAGCAGCCCATAGAGACCTGCTTCTCCCTCCTGAAGCAATAGGTGAACTTTGGAACATCCTTGAGCGGGGATCAACCACCTGAAAAAATGAAAGGGACTCAGCTATCCATCACATGTATAAAGATTATGGTCCCTTCGTCATGCTCCGAATTTAATCACAATTTGTTGCACATTTTCAGAGTAAAGAAACAAACTTTCGTCTTCTATTTGTACATATGTGTGTACCAAAAATGAGGAAGAAGTATTAAAAATCACATTTGCTGAACATTAAGAACAACACATTTATTTCTGTTGAAATGGCACTAACCCCTCAGTAGCATTTCATGGTGAAAAACAGATTTGAATGTCATGTTCTACCATGGATGCCCTAGTATCCTCAGGGGAGTTACTTCTTTCTTCCGTTTTTTTCAATTACAGTTGACATTCAATATTATTTTAGGTATTATGCTAAAGTGCAATAAGTCAGGCAGAGAAAGACAAATACCATATCATCTGTCTCACTTATGTATGGGATCCAAAGAATATAGTAAACAAACAAACAAAACAGAAACAGATTCATACATACAGAGGGTAGTTACTTCTTATCCCTAGGACTCAGCCGCCCTGACTATTAAAATGGGCATGATAATCGTACCTACCTCAGAGGGTGGTTGTAAGGAGTGATTTAATGCACGTATAACATTTAGGAAAATGCCTGGCACGTGGTAAGTGCTCAATAAATAAGTCTTCATATTTTAATATTCCTGAAATATTGCTGAATTCAGCTGCTAACAACTGGGGCATCCAAAAAGACAGATTTAGAAATGAAATAACGAGTTTGATTCTGAACAAGATTTAACTGTGTTTGGACTTCATCAGTTGACACTTCCATCTATTGCTTTTTGGGTAGCACGCTGGAAAATCAACCCCAGTTCACTCTAACACCCACGCCCCAGCAGCTCTCTAAATCACTTGTTCTTAAATGAGTCAGCACACACCCAAGCACCTTGGTCACTCATCTAATGTACGCAGGCTGCAGGTTCCCAAACAGACTTCAGCTGCCGCTCCAGTAAACATTTGCTGGCAGCACACCAAGGAGGCGGGGTGGATAGGTGGGGGGTGGGGGTGGGGTGGGGAGGATGACACTGGTATGCACCTTCCCAGGTTTCCTTATGTACAGAAACTGAGCTGATGGCTACTTGGTCCTGTGTCTGCTATGAAACAAATTGAAAAGGCAAGGGTGATGCACCAACAGTTCGCCCCAGCCGCCTGGAGGAAGCGTCCTCTGCCCACATTCCGCCTTGCTGTTACCAGCGCTCCAAGTCCCACAGTTTCATGACCGCCAACTTCACACAATCAGCTGAGCTGTATACAAAACTGTTTCTACCAGCTCCCACCTATGTTTTTTCTCCTTGAGAAATTGAACATACCGCTTTTTTAAATTGTGGATGAAGATATCTAACGAGAGTGCTGGGAAGGCCATGGAAGAGGGCTTGGTGGGAAATCAGAAGATCTGCGTTACCTTTGTTGGACATACAGAGGGTGCCAAAAAATGTATACACATTTCAAGAAAGGAAAAAAAAAACTGTATTAAAATTGTAATACTCAGTATATACCGATACTGAGATGAATACAAGTCATGTGCATACATTTTTTTGGCAACCTCCCCCCTCAGTATTACTTACCTACTTGCACCTCAGTCTTCTCACAAGGAAAATGAAAATAGTCCATCTGCTTCACAGGGATCACAATTTCATGGTACTTCGAAAAGTTAAAACCAAGAAAGTAAAACATGAAATCTCAATTAATGAATGCTCAGGCAAGAAAGTGCCTTGGTTTTCAAATTTAAGTGTGTTTCTAGCCTTGTATTAAAAACTTTTCTAAAATATATTCACCCGTTGAATAAGTACATTATAATGGCAGTTTTGTTTTGAGGACTTGGGATCTTGAAGTCAGTCAAGACATTAAATAGTGCATGTCTTGATTTGTATGCAATCATTTGCTATTTCAAAATTAAGTTCTTGAAAAACCTATGGTCATCTTGTTCCCAGTTAAATGTTATACTTCAGCTAATAAAATTGTTTTGTTTTTTTGTTATTTTTTTCTCCCCTGGAATGAAATAGAGCTCAATTCTTCTCTTTCTTGTGCAAAGTTTCTAGTAATAGTAGTACCTCCATCTCCAGTTCCTAAGGGAGAGAGAGGTCCAGAAAGTTCAAAAAGAAAGGTCTGGGACAGGACTATAAGGTGAAAAGTGATGAAATCGGGTTTCAGAATGAGTTTAGAAAATTTGACTTTAACTAACAAGGTGCTATTAAAAGGGATGAATTAGGTTTTTAAAAATAATTCATTTTACACATTCTGGACAGAAAGACACTTGGCTTGCCCAGGTTTTAGAGAGAGAGAGAGATCTCATGCATACTAGATTACCACAGCTTAAAGAACATAGACAAACTAGATCTGTCTCTTCTTTCTCACTTCTTTGTTCAGCCCACTGCTATCTAAGTTCTGCACCACCACCCCCTGTAATACCTCTGAAACTGTGACTGCCAAAGGTCACAGTGACCACAAAGTGGCAAATCAGTGGACTCGTTTCCAATCTTAGGACTCATCGCCTTTTGACATCACCAACCATACCTCACCCTCTTCCTTTTGCTTCTCTGATGCTTCTCGCTTGTTTCTCCTGACACTTTGGCCGACTTTTTTCAGCCTCTTCCTTCTGTTCTTCAGTGCTACCTATAACTGAAAGTTTCACCCTTGTCTGTCTCCTCTCACGTTGCATAGACTTCCCAGTGATCTCAACTATTCACCTGACTTCTACTACCACCTGGAGGATAAGAAATCCCAAATCTGCAGTCCCGACCTTGAACATCCCACCTAACAGATCCAGTTGCATCCTGGAAATCCACGCCTGCATCTCCCCATCTAGTCATCTCTTAATTCTTCTCTTCTGCCTGCTCCTACGCTCCTGTCTTGTGAAATAGCACCACGATCCAGCCAGTGGCCCAAATCAGAAACCTCAAGACCGCTTCAGATTTTCCCTATCCCTTAAGCTACTATTTTGAATCAATGACAAAAATTCTGCTCCTAAAATTATTTTCTATCCACTCCCTCACTTGGCTCTATAATTTATATGGGAGCAGGAGGCACCTGCTTCTTATCTCCAGAGTCTAGAAAGATCATCTCTTAGTTTGCTTGCCTCAAAGTACATCATTCAAAGTCTCTTTTCCTGAAAAAGTTCAACTTCTATTAATATATACTAGTCTGGGGAAAAAACTTCGATCAAAACTATTTTTAAAGAATGTGGGACAAATGTAGATAGGGAAAGAATAAGGAATAGCTCCTATTCCTTGATTTGAAGGTGTCTTGTAGGAATCAACCAATATCAAGAACTTCTCAATAATAAAAGAAGAATGATCATTATTTATTCACTTTTTTTCTTTCCACAAATTTTCACTGACTCTATATTTTATTCTAGGTGTTCTTCTTAGTGCAAACGGGCCAAGCTGGGTGGGGTAAATAACATGATAAACAACTAAATAAATGAGAAAACAAATACCAGATAAGAGTAGGTGCTGCTATACAGACTATAGCAGAGAATAACCTGGAAGCTACTTTACACTGGGAGTCAGGCAAGGTCTCTCTAAGGGGATGTCGTGTAAAATGAAACCTGGATAATAACAAGAAGGCAGTCATGGGAGGATCGAGAGGATTACATGCCTAGAGAACTGTTTGCACAAAGGCAATAAGGCAGAAACGAGTTGGGCCAGTTGGAAAAATAAAGGTTGGAACGCTGTGGGCAAAGGGTGTAATTGGGCCACATGTATCATTGCTAAGATCCATAAACTTCAAAATAAGGGGATTTTTATTATGCTCACTTAAAAGCTAAGGAAATAAAAGTTAGGAGAAATTTAACTTTATGCAGTGAGAAAGGAAGACCAGATTGTTCTTGGTGGTGTCTCTGATTCCAAAACATGTTGCTTTCTCATGGGAGATGATTCAAGTAAACACAAGATTTGTGACATTCTGGGAACTTTCCATGTCAGTCTAACCCCAAACTCTGCCCCTGTTTCAACCTTTCGTTGTAACTATAATTGGTTTCTCCTGATCATTTTATAAACAAGGGAAGCTTTTATGAAACCTCTCATATTCAACAAAGTCACTGAGATGTGTGAAACTTGGGAAGACGAATGGTTACAAAATAAGGCTAATGTTTGCATTTTTTTAAAATCAAAGTTTTGTTTTTTGAGTACGAAAATAATATAGGAATATTTAAATTAAAATCATACAGCACACATAAGGGAGAAAAAAATATACCAGGTATCTATTTTTTAAATTGGATTCTTAAGATTTATAGTTTAGTGATTTTGTTGTATTTATTTATTATTTAATATTACGTGATTTTATATGAGCCCAAGGGCATTACAGATAACAAAATAATGATATCATCACCCAGATCAGGAACTACAACAATATCAATACAATGAAGCTTTCCAAATTCCCACCTGCACTGTACTTCTTCCCAGCAGACATAATCACTATGTTCAATTCGATGTTTGTTACTTCAAGCACTTTTTCATACTTTCACACGTTTATATATATACTTGTTCTCAAAGGCAAGAAGAGTCTAAGTAGAATACTTGACAATCTGGGGAAGGCCACGTGAGGACTAGTGGAACAATGTAAAGCCCCTGGGGGTCCCAGAAGTTGAGAAAATGCTCACCGTCTAGGAAGCTCTTTCTCCACAAAGACCATGAGGTATTCACAGAAAAGACTAACACTGTGCATTGTGGAACTCTCATACATTGCTAAGAACTCAAAAGTATAGCCACTTCAGTACATAGTTTGGCCCATTTCTCATGAAGTTAAATACACACCAACCCTATCATCCAACAATCGACTCCTAGGTATCTACCCAGGAAAAATGAAAACTTATGTTCCCACAAAATCTGTACAGAAATATTTATATCAGCTTTAGTTCATAATCATCCAAAATTGGAAGCAACACAGAGGTTCTTTACTGGTGAATGGATAAACAAACTGTGGTACGTGCATTCAATGGAACGCCATTTAGCAATGAAAGCAATGAACTATTGACTCACGTAACAACATGAATAAATCTTAAAAGCATTTTGCTAAGTAACAGAAGCCAGGTGAAAAGGCTACATACTTATAATTCCATTCTTCTAATGCTCTGAGACTCTAGGGATGGGAAACAGAACTGGTTACCAGTCATTGAGGGGGTGAGAGGAAGGACAGCACAGGGAATTGGGGGCCAGTGGAATAGAATGGCAATGTGGTGGGAGATACACTTCTCTGTACATTGGGCAAAACCCATAGTTGTACATCACTGAGAGAAAAATTTTCCCTCCATACATTAAAAACAATCAATGAGGATGTGGGGAAAGAGAGAACTCAGACTGTGTACATTACATATGAATAGCATAACCACACTGAAGGAAGCTGGAGTAAAAAGGAGCTGATCTAAGGGAAAACAGTGTTTTGACAGATACTGTTAGACTCAAAACAAAAAGAATTTAAACATTGTATTCTAGTTGATGAATTTGTTCCTCACAAGGGTATGGATTTGCAATTCTAAAACTACTACTTTGTTTGTATATTAGGTTTGAACAAAAACAAACATATTACAGATAATGAAAGGAAGATTTCTCACTGTTGGAGAAAAAAGTTAGAAATAAGGAAAGTGTCAAGACTAGAATATGACTCATGGTATTATTTTTAATATGTATTCAGATAGATACAGAAATATGTATGCACGTGTATACATCGAGAGAAACTAGAATTGGTGTTACCTCAGTAGCAATTAGCATACCTGGCACCCAGATCTTGGTTTCTAAATACTATTCTCCAAGAGAAGGGATGTAGCCCTGGTTGATTCCAGTGCTGGTGTAGAGAAGATAGTGGAGCATCTTGCGGTGCCAGAAAGTAAGAAAATGGTTTAAAAAAAAAAAATATATATATATATATATGTATTTGTGTGTATATATATATATATATATGTAGATATATATATATATGTATGTGTGTGTGTGTGTGTATATCTATATATATATACACACACATACACATACACACACACACACAGAGGATGCCTAAAAATGTATACACGTTTTAAGACTGGAAAAAACTGTATTAAAATTGTAATACTCAATATATACTGATAACAAAAAATGAATACAAGTCACATTTGACTTCTGCAATTACAAGAGGTGCTCAAAGTGGTTACCATCAGTGTAATTTTAATAGTTTTTTCCTTTCTTAAAATGTGCATATATTTTTTTGGTACCCTCTGTGTGTGTGTGTGTGTGTGTGTGTATAGATGTCTGCATGTTTAAGGGTCCAGCAAGAGACAACTTGAAAGAGCTCCCATTGGCCAAAGTTAGAACAACAATAGCAACAAAATAAATGATGCTATTGGATTATAACCCAAAATATAAAATAAATATTCATGAATCTATACTGATATTAATATATAACTAAAGTAATAAATAAATAAGGAAGAGACAACTTCTGTAGAGAAAAAATTAATTAATAATTAATAAGCAGAAGGGAAATAAAAAAAACATTTTAGAACTTCACAGTAATAATTATCACAGGCAACATCCACTGATGGAAGCTAAAATAAGTGAATCATGAAAGTACTACATGATTAGTAGTTTTCACATGAGGAGAAATCAATATTGACAAACTTTGAAAGTTAAAAAAAAGTAGCTATTAAAGTACCGTATTTATTTATTGGCACTTAAAACATCATTAGTAATATTACTAACTTCTTGAGCACATACTATTATCAGGTTGGTGCAAAAGTAATTGCAGTTTCAAAGGTTAAAAACAATTGCAAAAACTGCAATTTCTTTTGCACCAACCTAATATTTAGTCACCATACCAAGCAGTTCATATGTGTTCACTCAGGTAACTATCCCAGCAATCCTATCCCATCTGACAAATGAGAAAGAGATTAGGTAACTTTCTCCAGCTCATATGGTTGGTAAATTATATGTCTGTAATTTAAAAGCAGGCTTTTGCAGACAGATGATAGATAGATAGATAGATGATAGATAGATAGATAGATAGATAGATAGATAGATAGATAGATAGATAGATAGATAGATAGATATTATACATATATGAGAGAGATAATACAGATATATATTAGATACAGATATAGATGATATAGATATAGATTTGCTTATTTTGAATCAGGGTCAAACAAAATAAAAACAACTCCATAAAGAAAACACCAGGATTTTGAAATACTAAGAAGGAGAATGAGGAAATACTGAGAGATCATATCTGACTAGTGTTTTGTCTGTATTTTCTTTGCATAGAGAAAATGATGAGACCAGTGAGATGATGTGGGGAAAATTGAAAATTAAGCTCTAGGTTTCTTACAAAAGTAAGAGTAACAAGGATGTTTTTTATCTGGCAGGGGGACCCAAATGCTTTGTTTTGAAGGTGGTCATCCTTTTTGTAAAATTGGAAGTATCATAGAAATCTCAGAGTGGCAAGCAAAGCTGCTGAGAAGCAAGCTGGTGGCTGGAGGTTCATGGAGAG
The DNA here is from genome assembly GCF_004115265.2 of Rhinolophus ferrumequinum. Classification (NCBI taxonomy): domain Eukaryota; kingdom Metazoa; phylum Chordata; class Mammalia; order Chiroptera; family Rhinolophidae; genus Rhinolophus; species Rhinolophus ferrumequinum. The sequence continues at coordinate 64,455,096 of NC_046293.1, forward strand.
ATTGCCACTATCCCCTGAGGTCTCTGGGAAGGTTGGCAGTTGGGGTCACAGTTATTACTGACTCTACCAGCGTCTGAGCCATTCGTGTGCATAGTTGCTGTCTTGATAGAATACTTCTTGCCCAATATATTCAGAGAGTAAGGAGATACCCTTCTGAGTTGGATTAAATAGAAATAATAATTCAGTTTGGAGATGAAAGAGTAGTCACAACTTAAAATTTCAATTCAAACATATTTTGTTTTCCTACAGTAATAATAATTTTATTTTATGTCAAATATATACATATAGGTATATATACGTACACATGTATTACAAGTACAGGTATTAATTGGCTCTTTAAAGAAATCATTTTAATCTTTTTAGATGTGATAATGGAATTGTGGTTATGTTACAGGAAGACTTATATTTTAGAGATACATATTTATAGATAAATTGATATCGTTTCTGTGATTTGTGGCAAAATATTGTGGAAAGACAGGAGAGTAGAGATAAAACAAGATTGGCTATCAGCCAGTTGCTGAAAGAGGATAATGAATTCATAAGTGTTCAATATACTATAGTGTATACTTCTGCAAATGTTTGAAAGGTTTTATAATAAAAAGCTTTTTAAAGAAATACAGATTTTCAATATATGATACAGATAATTCAATATATGTAATCTCAAAGGAACCTCAAATCACACTCCAAAACTAACACTATTTGTGGAGGAAAGACAATGATAGAGCAACAACTTATAACCATGAAACCTTGAAACCAGAGTGCCAAGAGAAATAATAACAATTGTAATTGTTATTAAAAACAGCAATATCATTTTTAACATTAAATTTATAATAAAGCAAGAAATACTAAGGTAATCATCGGGATTTATCTTTAAAAATAGTGAAAATAAATTTGTTGGCAGGATATGTAAGGAAGGGCTGAAGCTGCTTGGCTGTGAGGTGACAGGAAATTGCACAGAGGTCACCACCTCTGGGTGGGCACCATAAATAAAGCTGCAATGAACATCGGAGCACATATATCTTTACAGATAAATGTTTTCAGATTTTTGGGGTAGATACCCAGGAGAAGGATTGCTGGTCATATGGTAATTCCATTGTTAATTTTTTGAGGAACCTCCATACTGTTTTCCATAGCGGCTGTTCCAATTTACATTCCCACCAACAGTATATGAGGGTTCCTTTTTTCCACACAACTCTCCAACACTTGTTATTATTTGTCTTGATGACAGCCATTCTAACAGGTGTGAGGTGATCTCTCATCGGGGTTTTGATTTACATTTCCCTAATAGCTAGTGAAGTTGAGCGTTTTTCTTGAATAACCATTTTTATCATACAACTTTATGGTCATTCTCACAGGTCTTTCTCATCTTTTAAAGAAAATGATAGTCTTACAGGGTCTTATTGGCACCATTCCTTCTTTAAGTGAGAGAGGAGGAAAAGCAAGCTTCCTTTAGAAGGAAAGAAGTTGGCAGAGACTTCTGGATGACAATGATTTATGAATCAAAGAAGCTGCTATTAAAATGAAGCTCTCCCAGGATAACATTGTTCTGTAACACTTGAACTATCAGTGAACTTTGTAGGAGGCTTACAGTATACATTTGCTTGCCTGCCTTGCCATAAAATTAAAAGTTCCTTCAAGACAGGAATCACCTCTTAGAAGTTTCAATATCACCAGTGTATATAACAATTCTTGGTTATGTAGGTGCTCCATAAACTTTTGTTGAATATATGATAACCTAATTTATTTTCTTAGAGGCCTAAATCTAGTTGTAGGGTGATAGTGTCAGTAATTGGATTTGATTGAATTGAATTTGTGGCATTTCCAAAGCATTACATCTTGTGGTGGGATTGCCCTGGCCTATAGCTCGCTTTAGACTTTTTTTCAGGAATCTTTCTACAGTGTTCACTATACTCCCACTGGAATACACAAAGAGATATTTATTGAGTATCTTCCTTATGCAGTATGTGGTTGTCACGCGGGGTGTCATGCAAGGTCTCAGCTCCCACTCCCCCCACAAGGACGCAGGACAAGGTGAAGCCAAAAAGGAACACCCATGGAACCACAGATAGGGGAGTCATACCACTATATTCTCTCTGGCGGCTGGGTTGGAGACACAAGAAGCAGGAGCCACACGATCCGCAACCTGTCGTCCACTTCTCTGCCAACCAACCTTACTTGCTAACTGCAATCCTCCTTGCTAACTGCAATCTGCGCTTGCTAGCTTAGCCATGGCAGTTATATCAGTGGCTAATTGGCTAACCGGTAACAGCTGATGGCCAAATAGTCACAGCTGATGGCCATCTACTACCCAAGCCAGCGCCTTTCCACGTGAGGCCGAGAGCTTGGAAACTGCTCTCTGGGACTCTGTCCCCACAGTGGTAAAACAAATGTATGTGACATTGGTCCTTACTCCCCAAAACGGATAACCCATTTGAGAGATAAAATAGAGAAGAGCTCAAGATAGCATAAAATAAAATGCATTACAGACCATGCATCTTATTTAAAATGCTTCGTGTAGAAACCTCACCACTTCGTGTGCGACCAGATTGATTAGTTACCGGTGCCCTGCAATTTATGGCATGAGCAGAAATCCCCCTACTGGTTGTTACAGGGCCTGAAGCTCCTCCCTTATAATATGATTAATTTTGAACTTCAAAACTGACAATCAGGAATATTCCTTGAAAACAACATCCGCAGTATAAATCACTCAATGGCCTGCAGGCAATCTGACTCATCAGGAAAAATTTGCTTATTGGATTTTTTCCCGCTGGGTCAGCCAGGTGGGAGAGTTCCAGAACAAGTGAAAGGTATGATGGGAGAAACAAGGAGGAGGGCTGGCCTCAGTGAATGATGATACGAATAGGTCTTGGGCAGACAACGGGCTTTGAGGCGCAGAACAGGTCGGGGTGTGAGGAAGGAGAATCACAAATAGGAACTGAGTGGGCAAAGCATACATGTTTCTGACTTTCCAAATTTACCCAAGGTGCTTGCTTTCTCGCCTAGCTTTAGCTTGCCTCTGGGGCTCTATGTCCGGTCCTATGCAGCCCTGTCCGAGACCCTTATGATCATTTCTTCTCTATCGATTGCATTGCTTGCTCTCCTGCAGCTGTGGCTACTGCCATATCTGGCCAAGCTGCTTCCTTCCTCTCATCATTGCTTAGATGGTGCCAGGGAGCTGCAGGCCCCAGCAGTGAGCAGAAGGTGGTGAGGGTGGTATGGAGGGCACACCCCAGCAGAATAAATAGCTGCTGGCCCTACCTTTGGCTTTGGCCCTGAAACCCTCTCTGCTCACCGCTCCTGTCTGGGCTAAGAGCTTCTCTGCTATGCAAGGGAGACCCATTTCCTCATCCTCATGTGTATTTCCAAGATTTGCTGCCCAGACACAACCCCACAGCGGGTATCAGAATCCTCTAATTCCGGACTAGTTGCTCTTTCTCTCCTGCAATATATCCTGGTGGAGAGTATGATTTCTGGAGCCAGGCTCCCTGGGTTTTACCCCTGGCTCTGCCACCTACTACCTGAGCAACCTTGGGTCTCATTTTCCTCATCTATACAAGGAGGGTAGTAAAAACACCCCTCTCACAGAGCTACATGTGAAGAATTTAGAACCACTTCTAGCACATAGTAGGTACATGTACACATAGTAAGTACAAAATAAGTGTTTGCTTCTGTTGAAATTAATGACAGACACTTTAACATAGGAAGGAAGCGGAGGGCCTGTGGGAAAAACTCTCACATCCTATGCCAATCACTAAAACACTACAGGAAGAACCATGTTTACAACAGAGCTTTATGGTTATAACGGCCCCTCCCCTTAACTTCCTCTTCCCCTCTGTAAAAGGGGGCTCCCTACTTCTTGCTCTCTCTGCATGCACATGGTCCACCATGTCTGCACATAGAGAATTGCAATCTTTTCCTTTTCCTGAAAAATCCTTTTTGGTGATGAAATACCTGGTTGATTTTTGTTTACAATCTACACTACCGTTATTTCCTCTGTGACTACTCCAATAATCATCCTGCCTACAAGTGTCAATGAAGAAGCTACTTTGTACCCATCAATGAGCTGGGAATAACACTCCACTAAAATGAAAAATGATAATGATAAAATAATGACTTTCACTTACGAATGCCTATTTTGTGCCAGACACTGTGCTAAAGATTTTTAGTAACTTGCATTATCTTCTTCACTCTCCCAAAGCAACAAGCAGGTGGGGGACTGGGATGGACTCTGAGTGTCTCCATTTTACATAATCTGTACAAAGTCCCACTTGCTCCCCCTGAATTGCAAGGTCTTTCCCAGAGCTGGGAGAGATCTACCTCATCCTACTGCACTGTCCCGCCCCTGTCCTACTGCCGTCCACTAAGCACCTATAACTTTCCTTTATTTACTCTTGAATCTTCTATCAGTCTGCTTTCCTCTCTCCCCTACCACTCCCATCTAATAATTCTAGATATGGCCTCTCATGTCACTTCTGAGAAGCGATTTCCTGTCATCTCTTCAAAGACTACCTCTTTCCCACTGTCTCTAGTGAGAAGCACAGAGCAAACATCTAGCCCTCTTTGTCAGCAGAATCAGGAAAATTCTTCAGCCACATCTGACATCTCTGCATTGCAGGAACAAAGGCCCTTCATATTTTGTCATTTTGGATGTTACTGATTTGGTGAGCAGTATGCGAATTGGTTTTTAACATTAATATTCTGGTCTAGTCTTTGAGGTAGGAAAAAGATGAAAAACATGTTTCCACATTTTAGGGTAGAAAACCCAATCTGTGGTTTCCTTGGCAGTGTTATGCCATTCAGAACTTTAAATCATTCAGCTCAATAGGCTGTAATTTCTTTATTTGCTAATCTGGTGTTCAAAAAAAAAAAAACTGGTTTCCTTAGTAGCATTTGATTTTAATTTTACTGAAACTTGTGTGGTTAAAAACATTCTTATACTAATAGCTATGTGACCTTTAAGATATTTTGCAGGGAAAAAAAAAAATAAGAGTAGAACCTTCTTTCCCAACTCACCATCTTCTCACTTCAGAAATGGAGAACCCTGGAAACGATCCTTTCCCTGACTATGCCCTGGAATCTTCTCCTAGCACGTCTTTTCTCTTCTTCCCACTTCAAGAAGGACTCTGGGTCACTGTCCTATTATGAAAATGGTAGTTTCTGGTCAACAACTATTTCTCTAGGTTTCAGACCTTGCCCGGTTTCTTTGTGTCACTCAATCTGAGCTCTTGGGCAATGGGGATGAAACAGCAACACTGTAGCAGCAGCAACCACAAGACATCTTTAAAAGCTAAAAAATGACATTCATACAGAAGTCAAACCAGAATTAAATGAGACAATTCATTTCTCTCTGATAGGCACATAGGTTAAAGTTGACTAATTTGATGTCCTTGGAAAAATGCGAAGTACCAGGTGTCCCGACGACTTATGAAAATGATATGGACATTTTGGGGGAGGGAGGGTTGTGGTTGTTCAGTGATTCATGATGTGTTCCTCTTTGTTGCTGACTTCTCTGAGTATGTGTTTTCCGCTCTTCTGATTCATCTGTGGTAGCCTGGAGTCAGGGATCAAAATAAAGTAGAAAAAGAACTCAGTAGAAAATAAAGTAGAAAAACAATCATTGCTTGTAACTACATTATAACAAACTGATTTCACTGATGTTATTCCATAAATTAACTGGTGTCACATTGTCCTGTTGTCATATAGACATGGACACACTTGCTTACTGATAACGGCTCTTGGGTCTGGCCCCTTCAATTATGGCCAATTCAACACCAGTGTGTTAGCCTAAGGAAGCTCACAGCGGGGATTTCCTGACTCCTGAGCCAGAGTTTCCAGCCTGTCATTTTCCAATTATGCAGCATTTTCTACTCTGGTGATAATTCTTCAACTTAATGATAAAAACAAAAATAGCTATCTCAGTTACCCAAGATTTCTGGTGTCTCCTAAACCAAGAGCAGTTACTCATATTCACGATTCCGATTCCTGTGAAGTTTTCAGTGTCTGGTACCTTCAATGTGTATTAATTACTCAGTGTACAGTACTGTCAATGAATTAAAATGGAATGGAAAATATTTTAAATGTTCTTGCCAAACCCATTGGAGTATTAATAATATATCATTGAATAGAAACAAGAGAAAGGCAATGATGTAAAATTGTGATTTCATACATGCACAGATCTGGAAGTCTCTTTAAAATTCAATTAGTTCAAACAATCTAGGGCTAAATGAGTCACACCCATCTGCTTTCCTCCCCAAGGCCAAAGTAGTTTTGAAAATGTACATGGGCTATTTAAATTGTCACAATGATTCCAGAGGTTCTACTGCAATTTCATGGGTGGAGAGACCAGGGATTTTAGAAGTCCTGCAGTGCATGAGACAGTTCTGTGCAATGAAGACTTGCCCCATGTCCCAGGCAACTTACTTACATTATCTCCCTTAATTTATGCAATGACTCTACAGATATTTCTTGTATCCCCATCTGACAAACTAAATGAAGAGGCTCCATTGTCCCTAATTGCTTTAAACTCTCTATCCCTAGAATTGATCATTCTGTTTCAACGAATCCAGATAGTATCCCTCTTTCAATTCCTTTGGCTTCACATCACCACCGGGCATGTAAAGACTCTCTCTAGAGAACTTCACTATAGTCTCAAAGATGATTCACCACGTAAGGTAGTCAGAAATCATTTTGGACATCAGTAAGCTCCTAGAAAAACTCAAAGATTAATTACTCATGTTATTTTCAAGTGGAAAAAATATATTTTTGGTAAAATCTGAGAAAATTTCTTGAAAGTTTTATGGAAAGCCCACAACTGTGTTAAAGTAATTTGGAGCCATTATCCAGTTGGCATACATTATCCTTTGTGAGGTTCCAGGAACATTCTTCCTACTTCCCACTTATTTTTAAATCACGAGGTAAAATTTTGTGAGATGCAAAAGATTCATTTATTTTTCCTCCCACCAATTTAAAATGTTTCTATTTTCTTAACTGTATGAATATGTGAATAAATAGGCTATACATTGGTAAGCTTTCTTTTCTTTGCACATGGTAGGTTTTAGGCATTGAATAATAGGCCCAGAGGGAGCGACTGCCACGTCTCCTAGTGTCCACTGGGGCTCGGGGCTCCCTGGTTCCCCTCCATCCTCGGGGACACAACGTGAATAATAGGCCCAGATAAATTGTTTTCATGACAGCATATGTATTAGGACAAATATTGAGTTCTATTTGGTTTAACCACAAAATAATTGTGGTCTCTGAATGACCTACAGTGGAAAAGTTTTCTCATTTCCTGGGTGTTTGGAAGCAGCATGGTGTCAAAGCGTTTAATTCCACAGCCATGTATAAGTAATGTAAGTTTGAAAAAAAGAACTAAAAATGGCATCTGCTTACCCACATGTATATTAATATCCAAACATTGTAACTAAAGTGAACTGGGTAATTGCTATATCAGCAATTAGTAGACAACTTCCATTAAATTGATTGGTGCTCTTCTCATTCCTCGTATGAGGTGTGTGCTTGATTGGGTACCCTCACCTTAGCGACAACCTGAGAGTTTGCTTTTCCCTTGAATCAGCTTACTCCACATTTCCACGTTTGAAGTCTATTCTGCTGAGACTTCTTTGTTTATGTGGTCTCCTCTTCAAAGCTAAAGACAACTCTGACTTCACCAACCTGAGATAAAGTAGGACCACCCACGTAACCATGGAACGCTACTTGCTCCCTTAAATTTGTTTAGCATGTTTTTAAAAGTTTCCCACAGTACACAATAGTGGCTCATTTTCCCTGCACCTGAAGGCCTACATTATAGATCATTTATTAGCTCTCTATTAGCTCACCAATGGATGATTTAATTTTTTTGAACGATTTCTGCTAGTCTGGGCAGAATCCTCAGAACACTTGAGCAGCAAAAGGATCAGCATATTTGTAAAGACTCGGAAGTAATATGTTTGGATGCTGCGTTGCCCAGGTGCCAGTGAATATGCTAATAACCAGCACTTTCTAGAGAGCAGCATGCTCACTTTCCTAACACTAAAGATTTGCAGGTAATGGTGAATCGAAGCATCTCCTAGTGGGTGTCCCCAAGTAGGATGGATGACAAGAGACAGATTTATAAACATTGCCGTTGGAGTCTACCAAAATCAGACTTCAGCCCACAAAACTTCCACCAGGCATAAGAATGATCATATTTCTATCCACAATTCTGCTGCTGTTTGCTGTCCTGTGTTTTTCCCCCCCCATTTATGCTGCTAAATGTCTTGATGCACTCACAGCAGTATGTGTAAATTACATACACATACAGAAATTTCAGCTATCGTTTTTCATTAATCATTAATATTTTTCTCTTGATTAAAGGGCAAAGTATATCATTCTTAGTCTTGCATGTTTACATTCATTGTACTATTTTTCAACTGCTGCTGTGGCAATGAATAAGAAGAATGTCAAAAATACTTGTTAAAATATAAACAAATAAATAGAAAACAAAATCATATACTAGTATTTGGTGAGACGTCAACTGATTTTTCTAGCCTGAAAAGAGTTAGCTTCCCAGAATCCCTTGTGAAATTCAAGGAAAAGATCCCTTAGAAAAATGCTATTTGTGTGAGTCTAGGTGATGTGTGGTTACTTTGCTCAAGCAGAAGCTGGCTGACGTATAGATAGAGATTCTGGTCTGAGCTAAATGGTTTACTCAGATTCTTTGTAATCCCAGAGCTCACCAATTCCAACCCCATCACTTTATTTCTAGTTCTCCCTATGACTTCTAGCCAGGGGAGTCCCTGATGGTTCTCAGGGTTGAGGTAAGACTTCTTCCTCTAGCTCACGATGCTTCCCCTCTCAAGCTGTTTGTCTCTATTATAATTTTTTTTTAACGTCCTAGGCTTTTGAAACTTAAGTGAAGATTAGGTTTTCTCTATTTTCCATTGTTACATCACTTCTCTTTGACAACAGCACAGAATGGTCTGTTTCAATGCAAGGGAAAAGGTTCAAAGTCAACAAATACAGAGAAAACAAATCAGTTAAAGATTCAAAACAATTCCACTACACATTCTTAACATGAACCACAAAATCCTTTCCTTTTAAGGCAAGTTTTGTAACAGCGGAAAAGCTTTGAAGAAATTCAAGAAATTAAACATTAATTGATCATTTAAGCACCAAAGAAACTCAAGGAGTCAAAAAATCTACTATATTTCCTCATCTCATACAGTTTTTGAATCTTGGCACCTAGAATATTGCAGGGCTCCTCCCGGGAATTGTGTTAGCATCATACTATCTCACATTCACATAGAACTTTGCAAATGACAGTAACAAACATTACATCATTTTATCTTCCCCAATACCTTCTGAGTTAGCCAAGGTCACACAGCTGATGAGTGACCATACCAGATCCTCAAAAATATTTGCTATTTCTGAAAAGTGAGTGCTCCAAGAAGGATCATAACCTCAGTCAAATAGAGTTTTTATCCAAAAGTACCCACTGATTCATTTGGACTTCTTACAAAGCTCTTCACAATTCATGATTCTTTTCCCTTCTAAAGAATGCTGTCAGGTCCCTATCTTGGCCCTTTCCAGCTCTCTGGTTTCAGTCTCAGCCTCTCCGTACCCCAGGGGCTTGGCCAATACTGATAGGATTTAATAGCCATATCATTTTTACATCCAACAGCTTAGCAGGGGTCTGATATAACAGAAGAGTTTTGATACCCTTTAATCTCAGTTTAGCAGGGATCTGATGTGACAAAAGATTTCTGATACCCCTTTGACCTCTCAAGCCCCAAGACTCCCTGGCCCTTCACCTTTCCTAGTTGTTCTAGTGCACTTGACCAGAGGTCCTGACCCCCTTCACCCACAGGCCAGCTCCCTGCTCAGGACTAGATGCTGCCGTGGAGACCCAGCTCACCAGTGGGGGACCAGTCTTTTATGGACAGATCTCTGAAAATAACACTTGCCACGCCAATCCCCAAGGTTTGGATTATAGTCTAGATGCCCCACCCACACACACGCATACAGCCTTCCTCCCCAAACTGCCATGTCACAGCCGCTGATTGACTTCCAGAATGCTCTGCACCTCCTGACCTGAATACCTGAAACTAGATCAGTTTTACAAGCCCCTGTACACCTCAGTCCCAAATTTCACTTCTCTCCGATGAACCCGATACATAAAACCTCACAAAACTTACATATTATCCTAAGTAATGATAAGTGACACCAATGAAATCACAACGAAAACAAAGCAGTATCAATGGCTTCTGACTAACTGACTTCCTTTGCTAATATAGCTTCCTCTCTCCATTCTTCTTCTAGAAGTGGAATATCTCTCTGATCAAGGAAAATTAAAGAGAACTTGTCATCACGGGAAAGCTAATGACAATGATTCAGTGATTTAGTCAACAAAAATAGCAATAATAATAATAATAGTTACAATTTACACAGCATTTTCTCTCTTCCAAGCATTTTACGTGTGTTTTTAAATTTAATCCTCAGAATGACCTATTTTACAGATGAAAGAAATGAAGCTTGAAGACAGTAAATAACATTCCTAAAGTTTTGCAACTAATGAAATCTAGGTCTAACTGAATTCTGAACAAGGCCTCTTAACTACAGCACATGTTCACTAGTTGCTCATTAGTCTTATTTTACACAAATCCATTACACATCCAACAGGGTGGCCATACCCAGGATGTCAACGACTCTCTGATGTGGCTTTATGTCTGCAGCTCAGATGGTTATAGCTCTTTCACCTTTGATCCTCCAACAACATCTGCCTGAAAGAAGACTTGTCATAGGGCTGCCAGATTCTCATTCTAGGTAACAAGAGCAGGATGAGAAACTTTTGTCCTTATATTTTCTCCTATATGACAAGTTTCAGGACATGCAATCCCAAAATATAGCACCTTGATATTTTGAATATTTCATGCTGAAGGAATTTGAGAAGGCATATGCAGGAAGGACTTTCTGACCTTCTCCTGAAGCAGATCATAAAACCCTATACATGGAGGAAAAGGCATCCTTATCTCTGAAGACAAGGAACACAGAAACGAATGTGAACAGGCCTTCCTAAGTTTCCCCGAGTTTACTACACTTAACTCACCTTTGTCCTTGATATCTTCCCAGGATTTTCCACTCTTCACCAAACCTGGAATAAAAACATTCAAGTATAACAGATTCTTCAGGTCTTTATTTTCTATGAAGACTCTTGTGTCACATAAAATTTAAATAAATGTGTATGCTTTTTCTCTTGTTAATCTGTCGTTTGTTAACCAGGGGGTGTCCCTGTCCAGGATTGAGGAAAAAATTTTTTTTTCTTTTCCTCCCAGCACTCAGATGCCAAATCCATTCTAAAGAAGCCAAGAGTATCTCAGTCCTCTCCGATTCTTTCAATCATCTATCCATTCAGTGAAACTATTTGATAATATCTAACACACAAAATTCTTGTTAAAAATAAAAGAAGATAATAAAACTAAAAAAGAAAAAATTTGTTCCTTTTAGTAGCTGGTATAACTATTTTCTTTTTTTTTTTTTTATGGGGAAGCCTGACTTTGTTGGGAATGATTGATAAACCTTAGACTGGAAGCTGAGCCCCAGGAAATGGATTCCATTCCCGTCAAAGATAAAGGAAAAGGGGAAACCACTCTGTATAATAAAAGAGTGAGGTAATGGGAATTTCCTAGAAGGATATCCTGGGAGAGGAAAGAAACTGTGTACTGTGTGGAGAAAAGAAAAAAATATCAATCCTCTGTGATTGTATAGCTAATGAAAAACTTCAGAAAACAGAAATCTCTTGACAATTACAGTTGATCTTGCCTTTAACGCTCTAGGAAACCTTTAGAAAGCACTCCAAATTAATGAGTATTAATCTGTTGGTGTGAGTGTGTTATTTTGAGGAGCGAAGTTCTATGGCTGGGTTCAAATATGTCAAAAATAGACCTCACACATCAACGCAGGAGTCAGAGGTCATAGGACAGGTTGATATCTAGGTCACAGTGAGACTACCTGCATTCACATAGCTTACCTAGCAGTACTGACACCTGAAACCTCCTGGGTCAAGGTGACTGAACGACTTGTTCCAGGAAATTCTTTCCCAGGAAAATAAGACTAAACAGTAAATCACTTCACTGTTTGCTTCAGGAAATTATTGAAAATCAATTTATCTTAAAAAGTTTGCTAAATTGGACAAGCAACCTCCTTCTCAAGACAATATGTTGCCAAGTAAATATATTATAAAATAACTGCTTATATATCAAGACTTTCTTCAAGAATCTTGCCTTGCTGTTTCCACTAGACCAAAACACATCACACACAAATATCACAAAATTTCCTAAGCTCAATCTCCCTTCATTGAAAGACTCTCCACACATCCCATACCCCACTCCACGTTCTGTTAATATCCATCTTTGACTTCTCCTTTCTGAGACGTTAGTAAGACTTTGTAAAGATTTCACTCCCTTACTGCAGTAAGTTTAACGAACTTAGCTTTGGTTAGTCAACAATCGCTTTTCTCTGGGTCAGTCAAGAGTTGACAATAATAATACAGGGTGTAGTGCAGAGTCTGGCATATACTAAATACTCACTAGACGAGGCAGCATAAAATCTACTTGTATAGCAATTACAAGAATGATGGTGATATCCACGAAATATTAGACAACTAACAGGCTATAAAATATCCTGAGCTCAACTTAAAATTTTCCATCCCAAATATGGTATAAATGTCTCTTCAATGAGCCCTTGATCTTTTTTCTTTTTATTTCTTTTCCTTTTTTTTAGTGAAAAAAAACAAAATAGATACTAGATGTGCATAATGAATTGCTTTAGGTGAATACTTAGGACAGAACAGAGTGACTTCAAAGAAGTGACCCTTGTACTGAGAGCAGAAAGACTATCGATCTTTTTTTAAGTCATGATTCCATGTTATTTCCAACTTAACTGTTTGTTTTCCTTTTCTCATAAACAAGAGTTTATAATCCATTTTTACTTTTACTGGTTTTGATGTGCCATATTACATATTGTCATTTCAGGCAGGAATGGAAATTGCAATATCGTCCCCCAGAGTTGGCTGCCAGGTCAGCATCATCCAGATGATCCATCCCGTCCCTGTTAGTCAAGCACCAATCTCCCTCCAAAGGAGCATCAAACTAGTGTCCAAGAAAATGTCTCATGTAATTAACAGACAAAGCAAGAGAGAGAAAAAAATAACAAGTCTGACGTTGAATCTAAATGTTTCATTTTTATGAGTACCCATGCTGATTTGTCGAGGATATTTTTTTTTATATGGACATCCAATTGTTCTGACATTATTTGTTGAAAACACTATTCTTTCTCCACTGAATTGCCTTTACTCCTTTGTCAAAGATCAGTCAACTGTATTTATGTAGGTCTCTTTCTAGGCTCTCTATTCTCTTCCATTGATCTATATGTCTATTCTTTTACCAATACCATGCTGTACTCATTATTATTACCTTATAGCACGTCTTGAAATCAGGTGTGAGTTCTCCAAGTTTGTTATTTTTCTTCAGGATTGTGTTATTTTTCTTCAGGATTTTCCCTTTCCATATAACCTTTAGAATTAAAAAACTTGCTGGGATTTTGATTGGGATGGTGTTGAATCAAGTTAGGAAAAATTGACATCTTAACGATATTGAGTCTTCCAATCCATGAACATGGAATATTTCTCTATTTATTTAGATCTTCTTTGATGTTTTTCATCTGTGCTTCATAGTGTTCCTAATATAGGTCATGTATATAGTTTATTAGATTTATACTTATTTCATTTTTAAGGTGCTATTATAAATAGTATTATTTTAAATTTCAAAATTATATTGTTCATTGTTGGTATATAGAAAAGTAACTGACTTTTGCATATTAACCAGTATTCTGCAACCTTGCTATATGCACTTACTAGTTCCAGGAGTTTGTTGCTAATTCCTTAGGATTTTCTGCATAGACAATTAGGTCATCTGTGGTTTTATTTCTTCCTTTCCAATCTGTCTCCTTCTGTGAATTTGTTAGACTAAGTGAAAAATAAAAATTAAGGATGCAGATGGAACTAAGATTGGTTATCAGATGATCTCGAGATGAAGAAATTATCCTGGAATATCTCAATAGGCCAATGTAAGCACAAGGTTTTTATCAGTAGAAAAGGGAGGCAGAAGACGGAGAACTAGGAAGATGGTTGAATGAGAACTCCGCCCCAATGTTTCAGGCTTTGAAGATAAAGGAAAGTGGCCATGAGTCAAAGAATGCAGGCAGCCTCTAAAGGTTAAAAAAGGCAAGGAAATAGATTCTCTTTTAGAGCCTTCATATCAAACACAGCCCTGCCAACACCTTGATTTTAGCCCACTGAGACTGATTTTGGACTTCCATCCTTCAGACCTGTAAAATAATAAATCTGTGTTGTTTTAAGCCAGTAAATTTTTGGTAATTTATTACAGCAGCCATAGGAAACTCATAGCACATGGCTTCTGACATGAAATCCATTGTATTTTTTTTTGTTCTCCCATAGGCAAGGTGTATTTTCCCTTTACCTCTTTCAAGATTTTCTTTTTGCTTTTCTGTAACTTGAATATGATATTCCTAGGCATGGTTTTCTGGGAATTTGTTCTGCTTGGTGTTCTTGAGGATCTGTAATTTTGTTACATTTTTTGAAATGGTCCCCCAGATCTTCGATGTTTCATTCTGGGGTTTTACTTTCCCTGCCCCCACTCCCCCACTTTTTTCTCCGCATTTTTGTTTGGGAAGTTTTTATTTATTTGTCCCCAAGTTTACTGAGTCTGTCTTTATCTGTGTCAGGTCTACTGATAAGCCCATTAAAGGCATTCTTCATTTCTGTTACTGTGTTTTTTATTTATAGCATTTCCTTTTGATTCTTTCTTAGAATTTCCATCTGTCTGTGACATTACCCATATGCTTTTTCATATTGCCTACTTTTTCCACTAGAGCCCTTAATATATTAATTGTAGTTCCTTTAAATTTTCTGCTTGATAATTCCAGCATCTGTGTCATTTATCTGAATTTGGTTCTGATGCTTGCTTTGTCTCTTCAGACTGTTATGTATTATATTTACCTTTATATATTACCTTTAATATATTATTTTTAATATATTTACTTAATCAATCCCCCTGTAAGTAACCTATTTCCCATCTACACTAATATAGTTCCCCTGTGTGAATGCTGTTCTTACTTCACTCTGATTTCCCATGCTGGGCTACCCCCCTACATGGATGTTCTCCGCATCTTGTGTGAACTCTGACATCACACTCCAGGTCATTCTTCCACATGGACAACTTCATCAGTCGGCTGCAGTTCTGATTCTCCATGTCAGGCTGCCTCCCTGTGATAGGCTAACTAATAGTCCCCCCATAGATGCTCACATCCTAATTCCTAGAATCAATGAACGATAATTTGTATGGCCAAGGAACTTTTCACATATGATTAAATTAACAATCTTGAGATGGAGACATTATCCGAATTATCTAAGAGCCTGATGTAATCACAAAGGTCTTTATCAGAGGGAGGCAGAAATGACAGAATAAGAGAGAGAGAGATTGGAAGATTCTATGCTGCTGGCTTTAAAGAAGAAAGGGGAGGCCACTAGCTGAGGAACGCAGGTGGCTCTAGAAACCAGAAAAGACAAGGAAATACTAGACGCTCCCCTACAGTCTCCTGAAGGAATGCACCAATGATAATGCCTTGATTTTACCCACTGAGACTGACTTTGGACTTCTGACCTCCAAAACGATAAGACAACAAAATGTGTACTGTTTTAAGCAACTAAGTTTGTGGTCATTCTTTATGACAGCATCAGAAAACTAATATACTTCCCCCTATTCCTTCTTGGACAATCTCCTCATTCTGCTCAAGCACCGACACTTTTCACATCACATTTTCCCTCTGCATATACACCTTGCTTGGAATTTGACTCCCCATAGTGGCCTACCTTATTCTGATGTACCAAATTGCTTTGATTATATTGTTCAGGATGGGAAAGGATAAAAAAAATGAAAAGATGAACAGAAAAAAACAGGAAAACTCATTGGCTATTAATGCTCAAGTTTCACTTGCCTAATCATCAAAATCACCCTGCCAGCAAAGGTGTACCAGCTATTTCTGAGTCACCAATAGTGGGATATTATACGAGAGGGTTCTCCCACTGCATGCCCTAGCTGCTGACCTACTAGCTGCTGACCCTATTGCTCATGAGTCCAGGGCAATAACTGCCCCTACTGGTGCTCTCCCCCAGCTCCTTCCCTAAGTCCCGCAAAAAAACACTTCTGAAAGTAAGTTTGTACATAAGGGAGGGAACATACAATATAGAAAAAAATTTATAACTACTGCATAGGCAGACTCAACTCAAGTTCTCTTAGAGGGTCTTCTCCCTGTCTCATTCAAGCTTCCATCACTTTACTTAATATGGTCTATATCTCTCCATGTCTCAAAGCCTGTGCCAAACTAATACCATTCTCAGAGAGGGGAATGGATTACGTATGTAGCTGTAGGCCAAGGCTCACCTCCTGGGGCTTCATTTCCCATTTCATGATTAAAGACCTCTCAAGACAATTAACAGTAGGAATTTCCGATCCCTTCCACAGAGGAATGGTCTGATTCTATGGACCAGACAGGATTATCACAGCAGCCCTCCATCTGTAGATATCTTAAAATCTGCATCAACCTTAAATAATAACAAGAGTGGTGACACCGACAGCAGCTCGTATCAGTTGCAGTTGTGCCAAGATCCGCCCAATTTCTTTTCAAACTTGCCTCATCAATGATTCAAAAGTTTTCAAGAGTCAAGTCTCACCCACCCTTACTTAGCTATCCAATTGTCAAAATAATGCCAACTGGTTATTGTCAAGGATTAAACTTACTCCTTCGCATGAACTATTTCACTTAATCCTACTGTCATGGAAGGGTTAAGCGAGATAGTTTAAAGGAAGCCCAGGCACCTACTCCTTTCTGTCCTCACAATTTTGCCACCGCTATATGGCCCAAAGCCAGCAGAATTAATCTCGTTACATCCATTTTCCTTGTTTATGTCCGTGATCATAAGACATCCCAGACTCACAACACACCCCTACATGCATTCCCCGTTACGATCTCCTCTCTTTCCTACACTCACTGGGTTGTCTGGGATTCACAGTCCAGCACTAACCAAATCCATCATGCCTCAACTTCCTCATACTCAAAAGATAAACTGATTCTCTCCTAAGGACACTGCTTCCCCTGTACCCTTTCAAATGGTGGCTGTTTTTCTCTCTTTCATCTTTTGGGCCAGAGATGGGGCAGATATTCTTTCATCCAAACACTTCTTTACCCTCCTTCAGCAACCTTGTATGTACTCTTTCCCCTCCTTCACTAGCTTAGAGTTTCTCATCAATTCACTAACCATTATGAGTACACCCTTGTATATCCCCATGACTTTCTTGTCCTCTCTCCCTCTGTCCTACTTGCTTAGCTAAATGAAAGTCTGCTAAATACCACTCTCTGCCTTCTGTGTATCTTCACCCACAGCTCTATATGGATAGAGACAAACACTCAACTACACCAACTGGTGTCCATTAACTTCATGACCACTGATCTCAAGTGGACCCTTAAAGCTGCCTGGCAACCCACATCACCCTGCCCTGACCCAATCATTCTTCTGCTCCTTCCAAGCCTCCAACACTTTCTTCTTGAACTTCACTCTCAGCTTCCTATTTTACTGAGGAAACTTTGAACAATCAGTGGAATATTCTCACCACCACATTTACCCACCTACCAACATCAGAATTCACATAATCTACCTTCCAACCTATTAACAAAGATAAACTTTCTGTGTACCTGCCTAAAGCCATTTCATCCTGGATCCTCAGCTGACCTCTCTTACTTACTCCTAGAACCACTCGGCAGTTCTCCCCCCTCTCTCCTACATCCTGTATAGCTTTTCTATTAGTTAAATCATTTCCACGAACACATAAGCATGCTGTTTCTTCTCCTATCTTAAAAGCAAAAACCCCCAAAAAATTAAAAATTGTTTTGCTTGCTTTTATCCTGGGAGCTACCCCTTTCTTTCCTCTCCTTCACAATAAAACTTCTAAAAAGAGTTACCCATGTGTGTTTTCTCTAATGTCTCTCTTAATCCCGTTTCAATCAGGCTTTCACCCTCGGTTCATATCAGAATTGCTCTTCTCCAACATGGCCAATGGCCTCCTTTTGTTAAACCCAGTGATTAATTCTCAGTCCTCATCTGACTAGACTTATCTGCACTTGACACGGTCTATTCCTGAAACACTTTCTTCACTTAGCTATCAGAGTAGCTCATGTTTTAGGTTGTCCTCTTATTTCACTGGCTGTTTCTTTCCAGTCTCCTTTGCTGGTCTCTCCCCAGCCTCTTAATGATGGCACGCTTGAAGACTCAACCCTGTGCTTTCCTTCTCTTCAATGTAAACCCATGCCCTTCAGGAGTTCAATGGGCATTAAGTCTTTAAATACCTTCTTTATGTGCCTCAATTCCCAAATTTATGTCACCTGTCCAAGCTTCTCTCTCAACTCAAGATTGATCCAGCCAATTGCCTACTCAACATCTCTACTTTGAAGTCTAATGGACTTAATGTTCAAAATTAAACTTCTGATTTTCCTCCCCAAACCTATTCAGTCCAGTTTCTCCACCTCAGTTAATAACAACTTCATCTTTTTAGTTGCTGTCACGCGGGGTGTCATGAGCGGTCTCTAGTCCCACTCCCTGCACAAGAACGCAGGATATGGTGAGGCCAAAAAGGAACACCCACGGAGCCATAGACAGGGGAGACATACCACTATATTCTCGCTGGCGGCTGGGTTGGAGACACAGGGAGCAGGAGCCACACGATCCGCAGCCTGCCATCCGCTTCTCTGCCAATCCCCCTTACTTGCTAGCTGCAATCCATGCTTGCCAGCCACAATCTGCTGCTAGTGTAGCCACGGCGGTTATATTAGTGGCCAGTGGCTCACTGGCTACAGCTGACGGCCAACTAGCCACAGCTGATGGCCATCCATTCACAGTTGATGACCATTTACTACCTGAGCCAGCACCTTTCCACGTGATGCCGAGAGCCTGGAATCTGCTCTCTGGGACTCTGTCCCCACAGTTGCTCAGCTAAAAAGTTGGAGTTATTCTTGACTCACTTTGCTCCAACCATGCTGGTCTGCTGGCTCTTCTTTTACCATGCAAGGCAAGTCTCCAATTTAAAGCCTTTGAAAGGATGTTTCCCTTGCCTGGAATCCAAATAGCTACCTCCTTTACCTCTTGTAAGTGCTTCCTCAGATGTCATCTCTGCAATGAAACCAACTACAATTACTCCATTTAAACCTCTAGCCCACCCACTCTATCCTACTTACAGTTTTCCCAATTCCCCTACCTTGCTTTACTTTGTTTCCTTAGCACCAATCACCTTCGAACTCACCATGCAATTCACTAACATACTATGTATTTCTTTATTTTCTCTCTCTCCCTTCCTAAATTTTAAATTCCTCAAGGGCAGGGATCCTTGTCTGCTTTTGTTCACAAAGGTATCTGAAGTGCCTAGAACAGCACCAGGTACATAATAGGTACCTCAATAAATATTGGTTGACTGAAAAAAATGAACTCTCACCACAATATTGTGAGGAAGGCATAATTATTATTCTTTGTCAGATGAGAAGACTGAAGCTTAGAGAATATAAGTAATTCATTAAAAGTCACATTACTGATAATGGCAGGATCAAGATTCCAATCCAAGCCTCTCTCTCTAAAGCTCACACCTATTTCTCCCTATTTCACACCCAGTGATGTTTTTCTAAGGGGACAGAGGACATGGGGAATACCAAGATGAGGGATGCGGTAGGGAGCTGAGGGAGGAGGTATAAATAAATCTCTGTGTGCCCGGCTAAACAATTTGGACTACACCCCATAGCCGAAGCTCTGAGGTAAATGGTGACAAAGTTAAATCCATACTTTGAAAAGATAACTCAAAGAGCTGCTACATGGAGCAGTGGAAGCCAATGAATTGCCAGTGGTACCACATTTAATGGGACATAATCCAACTTTTAGATTTCCACAGCTGAAAATGACTTTCCTCCTATAATACATTAGTATGTAGTGCATTTACCGTGGTCCTCATTTAGAAAAAGTTAGACACAGCATAAATAGTTATGAAATTATACTTTATTCAAATATATTAAATATTGATGAACTAAACAAATGAAATACTTTTCATTTGGGTACAGTCACAGTTGTCAGTGATATTCTGAAGCACCAGGCAGGAGATGAGATGCTATGCTTTTATCAGGGAACAAGTCGTATGATCTGACACCTTCAAGTGCTGTGTGACATGCCATGAAAGCAGTGGCTCAGAATGCAGACGTGATTTCAAACACACAATGATTGGATGGCATCATTTAATTTATAAGTGTTCATTATATCATCAACTGAACTAAATGCACAACTCACAGCATCTTATTAGGTTGGCTGCCTAGTTGGCCCCTGAGATAAAGCCTTGTAATCACATAGTCTTGCCTAGTTAGTCAGAAAAAAAAAAAAAAAAGTCAAGTGAAAGTGTCACAGGATACAGGAATTATAAATAATACATATATTACTAGATATTCATTTTTATCACATAAAAGTTGCTATTATAAATACTTTGATGAGTTTAAAATATATTCCTCATATAAATAATGTAAAATATTAAATATTAATAAATAGATTTAGATTTCAAAATTCAAATATTGCAGGCAGGATGATGATTATTTCGAGGCTCTCCGGCCACGAAACAGACCCTGACTCCTTTTTCTCTTCCTTAGGTTAGAGCTTGGTGACAGGTCTTTCATCACATTGAAGAGTTCACTTATGGCTTTGCGCTGGACCTTCACGTCATTTACCTATTGGGAAAGAACACAGCAAAATTAATTTCAAGAGTGCAAGCCATCAGGATATTCTGTTGTTAATGTCATAGTCAATGAAAATGGAAGTATTCCTTTAAAAACATAATTTTTACTGGCAATGTATTACCTTAATATGGAATGGTCTTCAGCAGTTAAGACTAAAATGATAATTAAATTGCTAATTGTGCTGTACCATGGTGGGACACATGATGTATCCTTAAATTTACCGCTATAGAATTCTCAAAATTATACAGTGACAAGAGCCCTGAAGTGGAATGACAAAAATTGTGGGTTTGAATCCTGTGTGTGCAATAACTTTGATTTTGAACCAGTCACTGAGCCTCTGTGAAGTCTCTGTTTTCTCATCCCAACAATGAGGAGATTGTTTAGAGGACTTCTAGGCTCTCTACCAAGTCTATCACTTTGTATTTTAGTCTTTGCTGTAAGTATCAAATAAGTTACTATAGGTCAATGGTTCTCCCCTTTTATGTGCAGCAGAATAACCTGGAGACCTAAGAAAGAACTCAGAGACCCAGGTGCATGAAATCAGAGGGGGCCTTGGACAGTGTGTGGTCACTAAGCTCCCCAGGTAATGCTGATATCCATCAAAGTTTGAGAACCACTTATACAGGTTTAGTGCTTTGTAAATTACCAAGTCCAAGACAAATGAATACTATGAGTTTTAATTTTCCCCCAAATTAGGTAAGCGTCATCATTTCCATAATGGGATTAAAAATAAAAATGAATCATTTTTATGTGGCAATAATTAATTACTGGTATAAACATTTAAAATTGAGAATTGCAGCAAATTTCCCTGTACTCTGCCTTCTATTCCAGCAAATTGAACTATTTCCTCACTGTAACTAATAGGAACATTTATATGAATTCATGCTTACTAAAATGAGAACCATTTGCTTTCATCTTGGTTCTGCCACTATGTTTCTTTCTTCCACCTTGCCACATTTCTGAGAATGACTAGGGAGATTCTAGGCTGCAGGACTAATCACTAAAAGGCATAACATGCCTTAAATATATTAGCAGTTGAGCAAACGAGGACAGTCATTGAGAGCTCACTCAACATTGCCCATATGAAGCAGGACGCTTGGAGTTTCCAGAAGGATAAGACCAAGAGATTTTTTTCGAGGCCCAGTTACAGCAGAGTAGAAAAAAATTTCTATCGGCTGTGTGTTTGTAAGAGATAAATTTTACTTTCCAGTGTTGAAAGCATCACCAAGAAACTGTGAGACTTATCCAGCACTGAACAGCAAGCCAGAGGCAGCACTGAGTTAGCAACAAGTGCTCTTTCAGTCTCAGACTGTGGCAAAGAAGATCTGCTGTACACTGGAAAACACTATCAGTGGAAAGTAATTAATTAACATTAATTTTTCCAAGTCAAAACTTTTCCAAGTTTTGCACGCTCTCATACATTGGGGACTAGAGAAATACTGAAGAACAAGCACTTGTTTCAGTTCCTAGGGGCTGGTCTGAAAGGGATGAGAGGCAGACCCAGGTATAGTGAGAGCTGGGTGCAAATCCTGAGAGCACAGATCACACCAGGACCCCTGCCTTTCTCATATTTATATCCAAGCCAAACCCAAAGGAATCTGGAGGCCTTTGTCTCCTAGATAAAATTTTGGAAAATGTGACTTGTCTTTATGCCTCAAAGTTATCTTGCAGCTTCTAGACTCAAGCTTTAAAGATTCAAGACAATTTCATGAGCTAAAGCTTAGGAGCCTAAGGATTTCTCCAGCTGAGATATTCTAGTATCCAAAAATTGATAAAGCAATTATTTCATAAGATATAAATTCTAACTTTTCTCTTTCCTAAAAGCAAGCAAACAAACACTTGGGCTGCACAATACGAGAGGTTGACCAGAGCCTGGCAGCGCAATACCCCTAATGCCTCTTCAAAGGCCATAGCTCTCTCCTACCTCATTCTCATTTTCTATACATGCCATTGTAGAGTTTGAGAGCAAAGGAGACCATAGAAGTTATAGAAGCCAATAGGCTCCCTTTAAAATGAGGAAACTGAGCCAAGCCTATGATTCATCCGAGTTCACACAGTTCCTTGTTAACCAAGCTGGGAGGAGAGCACAAATCTTCTCTCCCCTCCCACTGCTCTTTCCATTAAGACAGGCAGCCTCTCATCCAAAGAAAAGAATTTCCATCACACCAACAAGGCGCAATGAGAGAACTGCTTCTCAATACTTCCGTCAACTGATTCACCACTTCCTCCTCATTGGATTTGTGCATTCACCTGTCTTTGTGCAATAGTCATAATGCCAGCATTTTCCCAAATCACAAAATGCATCTCCATAGTGACCTGGCAAAATCACCCAAAAGCATGAATGAACTTAGTAAGGAGGAGTTTGGGCCCTGGGTGTATTTCACAATTTGAACAACTGTACCCAGTAGCTGATTTCTACTTTTGGGGAACTAACGTACTTTTTGAAGAGCCTCTGTAATTAAACCAAAGAAAGAATTAACATCCTCTCACCGGAATTTGAATCAGTTTCTTGAAGTCTTCCATTTTACTGCTGCTGCTATTGAAGAACTTAACACTCAGGTCTTCCTTGATAGCTTCCATGCTACTCTTAATGAGCTGGTTATCTTTTAAGCTTTCAAAGAGTTTGAAGTAGAAGGAAACAACCTGGCTCTGAATTATTTTTTTGTCACTCTCCTTGGGATGAAAGAACACAAAGAGACATTAGTCTGAATTTATCCATCAGAAAATAAGCAACAAGAAAATTAGCCAAATAGAAATAATCAGCTTACCTCTTTCCAATTCTTCAAAATATCCAAAAAAAGAGTCCCACCATCTGCTACATCTGAATTAGTAGCATTCTGAAAAAAAAAAAAAAGGAAAAATTGGTTTACAATTAGTCCATAAATTGCCCTAAAAGTGTACTTCAAGTTTTATTGCACTCAGATGCTGACAAAGTTCATGGATTTTCTTTTCAACCCTCTCCTTACTTCTACCAAGTATTCCCAAAAGTTATTATGTTGGACATAGCCAAAGACTACTACGCTATTTTAACTTTCTTATTTTCTAGTATAACCCTTAAATTGCAATATCACAAATAAATTCAACAAGATTGATGACACTTCAATTGTCCCAAATAACTAGTTTTAAAAAAGTGTTCTCAAGCCTAGTTAAAAAAAAAAGAAAGAAAAAGAAATCAGCAGCCTTTCCACTATAAAATACTGCCCCCTTATGGTAAAGATCTTTATAACATCTACCTTTGTCCTCTTACACCATATTATGTCAGCTTTAAAAGATAGTTCCATCTGTGTGTGTGAGATTTGATTTGATGTAATGAGAATAAAATAGTTTGTGAAGGCTTGAACATATGTATAACAACTGTAATTATAATAGCTAAATTTTTAACAAATAATAAAATATTTAAAATGTAAAAACTATTTTAATTAACCATAAGTAAAATTTTAAAAGAAACTCATATTATGAAACAAACAAAAAAATATTTTTAAAAACAAGCCAGATTATAACTCCTACAGAATCTCAGCAAGTGACTGAGTTCAGGGGTAGATGACTTAGATGGAGTAGTAGAATTTTAAAACCACTTTTTGGAGATAAACACCTATAAATGATTTTTTTTTTAAGCCAAAGCTTTAAGGATCTCACCACCTTCTTTAATTGATTAATTATTTTATATTATCATTTTTAATGCTAATCTTGAGTCTTTACTATCAGCATCATGGTAGTCTGAGAAATCCGAAACTAAAAGCCAGTCATTTTTTTTCAATACAGGTACTACTTGACATGACAATTGAATGGATTCTCACCAAAAAATTATCAACGTCATCCTGCTTTATACCCATATGATGCCCATCATGTGAAAGATTTATGAATGACCTCTTAATCTCTATAGCAAATTGAGTAGAGGGCTAAAGCAAAATCTAGATCATTTAGTCAAAACCTCATCTAGTCAATAGTCAAAATAACACCAAGCCTTCTCAAAATGACTGTGACGAAAGCCTATCATAGACACAACGCCAAGTCACTGTTCATTCATTTCTCCCACAAGCAAGTAGTATTAAAAGGTCATACTCACAATATACGTCTTCAGGTTATCTATTTCTTTTAAAAGTGTAGCCTGGCAGTTGCAGCCATAAGAACCTAAAATCACGCAGAGCTGAAAAGCTAAGATATAACCGGTATAATTCATTGTTTGGCGAGAGTGAAGCCGAAGTTGATGAAATCAGTAGGTCCTGTACTAAGGTGATCAGCTCCGAAGGACTTAGCTGATCTTTCTCCTCTAATAGCCGATCCGCAGATGAGCAGAAAAAGTACTGCATCTCCTTTTGCTGCTGGTATTTATACCTACTTTGCGTCTCATCAGGATTACGTATTTTCACAAGTTTTTTCAGATGAGATGGTGACAGATAGACAGAGATGCTAGTTAGTTTGTATTAATAACTATGGTTTGTGGCATTTTGGTGTTGTAGTTAGAGTTTCCTTCCAACTCCTTGGGTCTTTTGACGATGAGACAGACCCATTGTGCCCACCAGTGCCATTCTTGTGGGATCCTCTGGAAGCACTTTTACTTCACACTATTCAGGGATTGGAATTTTTTTTTTGCACCTCCTCCCTTTGCCCTTGTAAAATGTTGACTCCAAAGTGTTGACAGAGCATATTGATCATTTGTTTGTGGTTGGGAGCAAATGAAAAGGAAATTCTAGGGACTCTCAGTCCTTTACAAAGGGGGCGCCTTTTAAATTTTTTCTTGCAAATGGCTAGAAAGCAAGGAAAGAGTGTGGCTAAAAGGCCAAAGTGGGGAAGAAGGCCTTCACCAGGGTTAGTACAATATCCTACCACAGCTTGAAATTGCTCTGGGCCAACACTGCCCAATAGAAATATAAGGCAAGCCGAATAGATAAATTTAAATTTTCTAGTTGCTCCATTAATAAAAGTAAAAAACTAACTAAATAAAACTAATTTGAAAATGTATTGTATTTCAACCAGTATGTCCAAAATATCATTTCCATATGTATCAATACACCACATTATTATTTCACATTCTTTTTCTCATACCAAATCCTGGAAATCCAGTATGCATTTTATACCTACAGCACATCTCAATTTAAGACTATTCATATTTCAAATGCTCAATAGCCACATATGGCTAGGGGCTACTGTGCTGAATAATATAGATCTAGGTGAGCAATTTTTCTAAATAATCATTAACAGTGGAAAGTTGTTTTTCCTTTTTTATTTCTTTTCCTTCCAAATACAAAGAAATAGGATTCTTCCTCTTCCCTTAGTAATTTATTTATGAGGTAAAACACGTGGGGATGGCACGGAAGGCCCACCACTCTGGTTCTTGGCTCTTGCGTTTCAACCTGCACTGTAGGCACGAGAGTATTGTGTTTATGGATGCACCGTTGAATCCTGGTAACTCTCTACCTATGTGATTTTGAGCAAGCTTCTTAACTCCTCTATGACTCAGAAATGGGCCTAATATTAGTGTCCCCTTCCAGGCTTCAGTTAAAAATGAAATCACATGGTACATATAAAGTGCTAAAAATTCTGCCTGGCAGGTGGTGAGCATTCAATGGTTATCTATTATTATTTAAGCATGTTAGATGACCAGTCATTCCTATACAAACACACGCTGAACTTATGCTTATGCTAGTCCTCTGGCCTTGAGTTCTCTTTACCTCATCTGTGCCCCTGAGGGTGGTGCTCATTCATCCAAGCCCAGCCTAAAAACCGTTATCTCCATCCCTTCTCCCAAAATTATTCTCCTCAAAATTAATCTCACGTCCCCTCTACGGGCCTAGCACTTGGTTCATACTTTAGAGTCCTGATCCCTCAATCTCACGTTAGAATTAGTTACTCGTGTGTTGTCTCCCATTTTAGACTGAGTTCCATAAAATCAGAAATTGTTTCATTGCTTCTCTGACAACCTGTTCTTCCCTAAAAACTTTTAACCTGGAGATCTGCCCACAGACAACACTGAATAAATGAGAATTTGAATGCTCAATGAAGGATCTACTTTGAGTTTTTTTTTCCCCTCAAGTTTGGTCTAATTCCAATGTTATCAGCTCTAACTGTAAGAAACTAGTTTTTAATTAAATAAGATTTAGGATTATGTGGGAAACATGATGCTATGTTTTTAGCCAAATCCTGCTTCCTGGGATGATTCTGTGTATTATTTTGTGCAAAAAGCCACAAAACTCTTTGAGGGGCTTTCTTCCCAAAGAATAAACAAGATCAAAACGTATCTGCAGGACCAAAGCCTCATGTTAGGCCAGGGAAAAGTGTAGAAAACATGCTACTGCCCACAAAGCTCCAGTGTGGCTTTCCTCAAAGAAAAATATGGCGCAGGTAGTATGCTTAAGGTGACATAGTGACAAGAAACCCTTATCAAAACCGAAGACACACTGCAGGCATCCAATACCATCCAGGAAACCACTGGCCAAACTCCAAGTTACTGAAAGAAATATTGCCGCTTTTCTGGAAAGGAGTAAAAATTGGTTCTGCCCCTCTCTTCATTTATCCACTGAAATACGGTGTTGGAGGTAAGGAGTTAAAAATAGTGAGATACACAATTGGAAATTACATATTATCTGGGCATTTATAAATTGAGAGTGTCTATTCAAACTAATACATATTATGATTATGTTTACAATATGGCCAGATGTTTAGATTAGTAACTATCTGGTTAAAATCCAGGCTCTAATAATTCTTGATGGCATAACCAAGCACATCACAGAATTATGAAACTATAGAGATTGTCTATGATCTAGTCCCTTACGTTTTAGATTTGTAAAGCAAGACCCAGGAAAACAAAGTGCTATGCTGAAATTCATTCAACTGGGTAATGCAAAGCTGAGTCTAGAACCAAAGCCATTTCCCTAATACACCTGTCCCCCAATCAATCAGTACCCATTAAGGCTATTGTATGTGCCTTAAAACTGGGCTAGATATGCGAATTCAAATAATCACATCCTCTCAGGCTTTGGTTTCTGAGATTTTGGTTTTTTCCGTTGAATTTGTGAGATAGTACTCACTCTTTCGTTCCTTACAAAATAGTAAGAATGCAAATAAAAGTTTTAAAATTCTTAGTAGACATTCAAGCAGGCCCAAATTCATGGACATGAGACCTGCACCATGTATCCCGGACCCCACACTTAGAACAGCCCACATTTAGTGTAATGCTCTGTTGTTACCTTCTTGAAATTCCTAATAATTTTTTAGAAAGGGGCCCCACTTTCATTTTGCACGGTTCCTGCAAATTTTTAACTGGTCCTGCATCCCAGGCTAGAAGTGAATCATATGCTATTAGATTTTCCTCTTTCAACATACAATTCTTTGGTTCAGAATGTTGTCACTACAATAGTATATCCTTTTACGATCTTTTCCTGTCTTGTCAACTTTACCAAAGAAGACGTTTCTCTCTCTTTTCTGCCTGTAAAACACCTTAGGTTGCACATGCAAACTAGAGGTTTCACACTTTGTTGGTTCAGCCAACACTGAGACTGCAGAATAATTCACCACCAAGATATCCTTTCAAAGTTTTGCAAACCCACCAGGAGCCAAAGTGTGACCATATTACTAAAACAAAGGGGCTGAAAACTTTCTTTTTTCTTTTCAGCTAGACTTTCTTTCTGAAAACTGGCTCTGATTATGCATTAAGCGTCAGCAAGTTTTTCGATGGTATCTCTTGCTATCCTCAGTCTTCAGTGAGTAAGTAATCGTAAGACAAAACTTACACCTTGGTTGCCCTTTTTCCTCTGTGATCAGCAGTCATATCCCTAACACTCACAACCAAATTGTCTCATCCAGACTTCGGTGTAGATTTCTTCCACTGAGTATGACTCAATATTGGATCCATGCCCCCACGCTATTTTGACTCCCGGAACTCCTGACATCACGCAGGCTGAGCCTACGGAAGAAGAATGACATACAAAATGGAAGTCCACACGGAGTCAGTTTTTCCCCGCAATTTGACTCATAAAATCCTATATGTTAGAGGAGAGTTTTCTGAATCCCCCTTTTTCTTTCATGCTATCTGGTCAACTTTGAGAGGTGATTCAAAGAATATAGAAAATACTATACTCATGTAGTACAGTCACTGGCTTATAATATTTTTAATTTTATGTCAGATGGGATTGTACATTGGTAATCTATAATTCATGGTCATGATTTGAAGGTCATATTTTTTATTCTACACGGAATTTTAAAGCACCTGCTAAGTGCCAACTGTTATGATTGACCTAGGGTTACCAAAGAACGATGGGATAGTTCTCTTGTGAGAGTATTTATAGCCTAATTTCAATCAATTAGTAATTCCTTATTGAGCAATTACTATATGTCTATAGCTTTAGGGGTTATAAAGAAGTTAACACTGAGACAATCTGGCTAGAGCATATATCATCACATTAGTAGCTAGTGTTGATGCTTCTGTTCTGATTACTGAGTAGGTATCTATATTCCACTTATTTTTTCCATGTACATCCTTCCCAGGGGTTTCATATAGTTGCAGAGCATTGATTATTTAGCAGAGGGAAACCCACATATTTGACACATGTATCATATATTCTCCTCCAATACCCATGGCAAATGTCACTAGTCAGTTACAGCATTCTTTCCTATCCAATTTAGATGTGGCCTCTGAATCCTTTTCAACACTGAAATCTAGAAAGATAATATCAATTAAAGTTTCGTTCATCTATTTTCACTCTTGGAGCTAAGGTCTACTATGCTAAGGTTGCTATGCCCCTTACATAGATTTGGTAAATGAATTTTTTCAAATTACAGAGAAGTAAAAGACATGATCTCTTCCTCCAAGAATATTAGTACTTAAAAAAAAAATTTTTTACAACCCATGAAGTAATATAGGGGAAAGACCTTTGGCCTAAGAGGAAGGAGTCCTAAATTCTGGTCTTAGATCTACTACTAGTATGTTGTAGGATTTTTAGCAAATCCTTTATCTATGCCTTACATCTCAGCTACATCATCTTAGAAAAATGAGTTGGATCCAATGAATTGCGTTTCCTTTCATTTCTAACATTCTATGTGTCTATGACTATGATTTATGAAGAATATAAGACACTACTAGAACTGAATTTACATGAGATAGAGACTCCAACAGACTCAGGAATTCAAAGAGAAATAATTGTCTGAATGAAGGAAAAGTTGAAGGATTTCATGAATGACCTGAGTTTTAAATTTAAGTTGAATTTGAGCTTTAAATTTAAATTAAGCCTGGAAATATTCATATATTTTGTAAAGTCAGATAAAGAATAAACCTTTACAGTTTGTACTTAATCCTTCAGGCCATGTGCTTATTTTCCCAATGATCTCAAGTATTGAGTTGTCCTCCAGGTGGCCCCTGAAATGGCACTAAGCTTTCAAAATATGTGGATTTTTATAAAGGAGACTTATCCTTCTATGTCCCATCATAAAAGTTCCATACAGTAGATTTAGATTTTGCCCAGGTTATCTCAAGGAGGAAATCTGAATCAATAGCCACCCAATTAATAATAATGTTTTAACCAGAATTTGATAAGCCATTATTCCTGTGTCCTCACTCCTTGAACTAATTCATAAAGTACCTGAAGCAAATTCCCATCTATCTGTTTTGAAACTGGAAAGTTTTTAGTGATTATAAAATTATGTGGATTTCTTTAAATGAAAAATCAGATAATCCAGAAGAGCAAAAGAAAAGAAAAAAATCACCCCTGATTTCACTATTCATAAGTAAAGAATTAGCATTTTGTCACAAATTCTCTCCTTTTTTTTTTATATAAGTAACACAGTGTCTGGCACAATATTATTCCTTAATAAACTTGTGTGGATTAATTAAACATAAGGAAAAATAGCTTAGTAGTTAAGTCCAAAGGCTCTAGAGTCAGACCACCTGGGTTCAATCATGATTTTGCTCTTCATTATTTGTTGAGTGGAAGTGAGTTACTTAACTTCTCTGTGCTTCAGTTTCCTCATAAATAAAAAGATGACATAAATAATAGTTATCTCAAAGGATTTCATGAGTGTAAGTTAGATTAATATGTGTAATGGTGCAATGCCTGACATATAGTAAGAACTCAATAAATGTGTGGTCAACATTATTTGTGTCTACCAATATCCAGGCTAGTCTTCTTCCTGGCACATGGAATAAAACACTTCACAGCCTCTTGCCATTAAATGGGATCTTGTGAATTTATTTTGAGTCTAAATAATGTGTGTTATCTCTGGGCCAAAGGCTAAGATAGCCCCTGTAAAGACTTCCAGTTCTCTCTTCCCTTGCTGCAGTGGTGTTGGAGGTCATATGTTTTAAGGATATGAGAAAAGGAAGATCAAGTACATGTGTTTCCTCTACTTTCTTTCAGAACCCTTATAACAATAGTGAAGAGATAAAAAGGTAATAAAGCCAGAGAGAGAGCGAGAGAGAGAGAGAAAGAGAGAAGAAGGAGGAGGAAGTGGAGGAGGAGGAGGAGGAGGAGGAGGATAAGAGAAGAAGAAGAAGGAGAAGGAGAAGGAGAAGGAGAAGAAAAAGAAAAAGAAAAAGAAGGAGGAAGAGGAAGAGGAGGAAAAGAGAAATGTCAATACAGTTATGGAAGATGGAAAGAGATGAGCAAATAACAACTGATTTCAACTTGTTTTTTTAATTTTCTTTCCTTTTATTTCTTGTTTTTTGTGATAAGTACCCAAGTAAAGGAATTCAAGCAGATGAAAATCACTTCACACTGTAGATCTGCAGAAGATTCAATAACTGGTCTACCAACAACCTCTGAAACAGGAAGTTTAGGATTCAAAATAGGACACCTGGTTTATATATAGTTACAAGAAGTGGAGTATAGCATTAGGAATAGAGACAGTGGAAATATAATGGCTGTATGTGATGTCAGAGATTGGGAGAGGGGGTTATCACTGTGTGAGGGATATAAATGATAAATATCTATTACATTGTTTTGTGTAACTGAAACTAATAAAAAATAAAAATTTATATATATATATATATACACACACACACACACACACACACACACACACATATGATGCAGTTACATCCCTGCCAGGCCACTACCTGTCTGTAATGCCTGTTTCAAAGTTGGAAGTTTATTTTCAAGAAAGGTTCTAGATATCTAGCACAGCTGAGGAGGAAATTAACTGTCCTGATAAGATTAGGATTTAATTAAAAGTCATCATACTGAACAGTGAGACCATTGGCTTCCAATATACTTACTTCATACTATCTTTACTATTATCTCCAGGCAGGTAACTAGAAGATTCATCTTTAGGAAAACTAGCCAACCCAAAGGAAAAGATATACTGACATTTGGGGTTTCTCCCAATGAAAACACACCAGTTTCAAGTATCACCCTACTAGAATGTTTGTAATCAGGAAGCTCTATCTAAGCATATAATGTACAGATTCCAACAATAGGACTTCATTAAATATAAAAACATGAATGACCACAAAGCACTTCAGAAAACACTTTAGGGTAAAAAACAAAGTTAAAAAAATATATAGAAAAAAATAGAGAGAAAGCAGAGTAAATAAAAAACAATACAGTGGGGGGAAAATTTTTAAAAAGAGAAGATTCATGAAACAACATTTAGAGAATAAGAATCTTTTAGAATTTAAAACTATAGCAACAGAAGTTTAAAAAGAAAGAGAGGAGTTCAAAGATAAAGTTGAAGAAATCTCCAAGAAAGAAGAAAATGATCAAGAACAGGGAAAATATAAAGAAAATTAGGAAAACTAAAGATTTGATTCAGGAAGCCCAACATCTAAATAATAAATAGCGGCTCCAGAAAGAGAAAAGACATAATTGAAGGAAGAAAATTATCAAGAAAATCTCCCATAGCTGAAGAATATGAGTTTCCAAAGTAAAAAGCCAAATGAATTCCCAGCTATATGAGTAAAAAAGACAGATCTCAGGGTAAATTTCGGAGAAATCTGAGATACAGAGAAGATGCTCAAAGTTCAAGAGAGAAAACCAGGTCACATACAAAGGATGAGGAAAGAGAATGTCATTAAACTTCTCAATAACAATTCTGGAAGCTAGATATTGATGGATAAATACTTCCAATTATCTGAATAAATATGAATAAAATAATGTCCAGACTAAAATTTCATATTCAGTCAAACTATTAATCAACTGTTAGGATAAGGACATTTTTCATTCCCAACAAAAATACAATAACTTTATTTCCAAGAAACTCTTTCTCATAAAGCATCTTGAAAATTGAGAAAGTAACCAAAGTGAAAAATTAAATCAAGGAACAAACCCGAGAGATGATCCTGTCAAGATGGTGGAATAGGTAACGCTGTGCTTCCTCCTCTCACATTACATCAAAATTACAGCTAAACTGCAGAAAAACCATCACTGAGAATTTCCTGAAGTCTAGCTGAATTGAAGCCCTACAACTAAGAATACACAGAAGAAGTCACATTGAGATTGGTAGGAGAGACAGAGACATGAAATAGGCTGGACCCACACCTATGTATGACCATTAAAAAAGTGGGAGGGATATCTTGGCTGCAAAGGTGCCCCCAGAGGAGCAAGGGGTCCCAACCCTACACCAGGCTCCCCAGCTCAAGGTTCCAGTGACAGGGAAAGAAGCTTCCATAACTTCTGCCTGTAAAACCAGTGGAAATTATGGCTGAGTGAGACAAGAGTGGCTACAGTCTCAGGCTTTCCTTTTAAAGGGCCTGTGCACAGACTCACTTGCTCTGAGCTCTAGCACTGGGGCAGCAGCTCAAAAGGCACCAAAGACATATGGGGAAAAACTGAGTTGTCTGGTTTCAGGGCAAGGACTGGAAGGCAGGGCAGCTTTCTCCCAGACAGAGTTTCTGACAGAAGCCATTGTTTCTTTGTTGAGCCCTTCCCCCACTCAGTGTGCAAACGCAGTTGGGCGCCATATCTGAGTCTCTGTCAACTTGGCTAACACCATTCCTTCTCCCAGCCCTGGTGATTTCTTGAGACCCTGCTCCACCCAACTTTCAGGCACACCCAAGCCAGAGGCTTTTTCATATAAAATGGCATGTCTTGGTTCATGCTGTGGACTTTCCTAAAATCTCTCAAAGGTTCACAAAACCCAAACAAGTAGCATCTAGCTTTGACATGTCCCATACCTCCTGCTGAGCAGCCCTAAGCCTGGCACTAGTGACAGCCAGACTTGGTTTGCAGCTTGGCCTTTCAAGGGACCTCCAAACCCAGCACAGGAGGTGGCCATCTGTGGATTCCTTTGTGGCTCATTCTAGGTGGCCCAGGGCAGGGCACAGGCTGCAGCTGAGCTTGGCCTGTGGCAAAACCTCTCCCAGGAAGTCCTGGAGATAGCATGCCCAGAGTTCAGCTTTGGACCAAGCTAGAACATCACCTGGTCACCTCCAAGGATGACATACCCAAAAGCAGAATGGGCAGGCACTAGAGCCCTGCTAAAAAAATCCTGCTCTGTAGGGTCAGCCCCTGCACCACAGCTCCTCCACTGTAGTCACAATCAAACATCCCAAGGGTCAGTCCCTCCCATTGATATGCAAACAGCAACAAAGGCTCAACTACAATAGGAGAAGACACACAACCCACACAAGGGACAACTGGAGCACCCAGCTCAGGTGACCAGGGAGACTGTACCACTGGGCCCCATAGGACACCTACTACATAAGGCCACCTCTATTAGGACTGGGAGGCAGAGCAACCCTACCTAATACGTAGAAAGAAACATAGGGAGGCAGCCAAAATGGGATACAAAGAAACATGTCCCAAGTAAAATAAAATAGAGCAAAGCTCCAGAAAAAGAACTACACAAAATGGAGAGAAGCAATCTACCAGATGCAGAGTTCAAAACACCAATTATAAAGACGCTCAGTGATCTCAGGAAGAACTTCAACAACAACAACAAAAAAGAAAAGGAAAGATAAAAATGGACATAAAAAAGAACAAGTCAGAAATAAAGAATATAATAACTGAAATGAAGAATACATTAGAGGGAATCAACAGTAGGTTGAATGAAGCAGAGGATTGAACAAGCAATTTAGAAGATAAAGTAACAGAAAACATCTAATCAAAACAGCATAAAGGAAAAAGAATTTAAAAAATAATAGTTTAAGGGTCATCTGGGACAATATCAAGCATACCAACATTCCTATCATAGGGGTACCAGAAGGAGAAGAGAGAAAGTAAGGAATTGAAGACCTATTTCAAAATATAATGACAGAAAACTTCCGTAACCTGGTGAAGGAAGTAGACATACAACCCCAGGTAGCAGAGAGTTCCATGCAAGATGAACCCCAAGAGGCCCACACCAAGATACATCAAAATTAAAATGCCAAAGGTTAAAGACATTGAGGAAATTTTAAAAACAGCAAGAGAAAAGCAGTTAGTTACCTAGAAGGACATACAACCAAAATCACTGTACCTAGCAAAGCTGTCATTTAGAATTGAAAGACAGATAAAAAGTTTCCCAAATAAGAAAAAGCTAAAGGAATTCATCAACACCAAATCAGCATTACACAGAATGTTAGAAGGACTTCTTTAAGAAAAACAATTATCAAAAATATGAATAATAAAATGTCAATAACTACATATCTATCAAAAATTACTTTAAATGTAAATGAATTAAGTGCTCCAATCAAAAGATAGGGTGGCTGAATAGATAAGAAAACAAGACTCTTACATATACTGCCTACAACAGACTCACTTCAAATTGAACAATATACACAGACTGAAAGTAAAAGATGAAAAAAGATAGTTCGTGAAAATGGAAACAAACAAAAAAGCTGTGGTAGCAATACTTATACCAGACGAAATAAACTTTAGAACAAAGACTATAACAGGAGACAAAAAATGACCCAGTAATCCCACTTCTGGGTATTTATCCAAAGAAACCCAAAATGCTATTTCAAGGGGAAGTGTGCATCCATATGTTCATTGCAGCGTTGTTTACAACAGCCAAGATGTGGAGGCAGCCTGGGTATCCATCAGTGGGTGAATGGATAAAGAGGAGGTGGTACATATTTACAATGGAGTATTGTTCGGCCAGGGAAGGAAATGTGTTCTTGCCATCTATAGCAGCATGGATGGACCTGGAGGATATTGTACTGAGTGGAGTGTGTCAGACAGAGACAGACGCAATGTGATTTTGCTTATATGTGGAATCTAAAGAACAAAATAAACAAACAAACAAAACAGAAACTCATCAATACAGAGGACATTTTGATGGTTGCCATTTGGGAGAGGGGTTGGGGAGATGGGTGAAAAAGGAGAAGGACTTAAGAAGGACAAATTCATTGTTACAAAGTAGTCATGGGGATGTAGGGTATAGCATAAGGAATACAGTCAATAATATTATAACTGTGTACGGTGTCAGATGGGTACTAGATTTATCACGGTGATAGATGGGAGGGGGTTTGCGGACAGGATGAAAAGGGAAGGGATTAAGAAGTACAAATTGGTAGTTACACAATAGCTATGGGGATATAAATTAAAGCCTAGGGAATATAGTCAATAATATGGTAATAACTATGTATAGTGCCAGGTGGGTACTAGACTAGTCAGGGGGATCACTTCTTGAATTATATAAATGTCTAAGTGCCAAGCTTTACACCTGAAATTAATATAAAATAATACTGAATATCAACTTCAATTGAAAAATTAAAAAGTGTGGGGAAAAGTGAAGGAAAATAAGAGGTTCAAATTTCTAGATATGAAACAAATAAATCGTGGTGATGTAATGTACAGCATAGGAAATATAGTCAATAATATTGTGATAGCATGGTATGGTGGCAGATGGTTGCTGGAGTTATCATGGTGATGATCTTTAGGTATATAAATGTTGAATAACTATAGTGTATACCAGAAATTAATGTAATATTATGTTAGCAATATTTTAATAAAAATCCTTTAAAAAATAAAAGGAAAAAGACCTGGGATCCAGGAAACAAAGTACCCATCACAGGTAAAAAGCAAGGAAATTTTCCAGCATAGGTACGTAGCCCCAAAAAGATAGTTGTGCAGCAGACCCACAAAGTAATCAGCACTTTTTGGAACTGATGGACTAAGGAATCCGTGAGGGATATCTCCAAGAAAAAAAATGCAAGTAATGTGTGTTTGCCTATTCTACAAAGAAATTTCATCCCTATCATAAATTGGTGTTGGGAGATGGTAAATTCATGATGGGTTATGGAAAACTAAGAAAACCAACCAAACAACACCAATTATTAACTACAGGAAAAACAAACATTGTGCAAGAAAAAAATGTAAAAATATACAACAAATATTGTGCCATATTTACCTAATCATAATAATGTAAACTTTACTCAGCAATAATGAGAAGGTATTAAGGTTATATATATGTATACATATATACATATATATATATATGATAAGTCAGTCACAATTGTCTATAGTCAAAAGTGTATAGATGCTAACTAAAATGGGAAAAATGCAACGTTAAGAAATTTTTTAGTGATATAGAACTAAGAAGAAATTGAGCTAAGAACCAAAGCTAAACAAATTGAAAGTGATTACCTTGGAGAAGTATGTTTAAGAAATGGAAATGCATGGATCAGAGAGCTGCTGGTTTTCTATTGTAAGCTTTATACTATTTGCAAAGTTTTGGAATCCCCAAGACCATCCTCATTTCCAACACCAAGCAAGGTCAGTAGTCCCCAGGCCACCCCCAGATTCAATAGTTTGCTAGAAGGACTCACAGAAGTCAGAAAAGGCACTATATTCATGGTTATAGTCTATTACAGCAAAAAAAAAAAAAAAAAAAATAGAGATTAAAATCAGCAGAGGGAAGAGGCACACAGGGCAGGGTCCAGAAGAGTTCCATGCTCAGAACTTCTGTTGTCCTCTCCCAGTGGAAGCATGAACAGTACAAACTTTTCCCAGTAACGATGTGTGACAACATGCATGGAGTATTGTCAACCAGGCAATGTCACCCACGCCTTAGTGTCCGCAGTTTGTATTGGAGCCTGGTTGCCTAGACATAGTTGACTGCCCGTATAAGTAACCTTAGTCAACAGCCCTTCCAGAGGTCAAGTTGATACGTATGGCGCAAGGCCCTCAGATAAGCAATGATACTCTTATCAGGCACAAGTCCAAGGGTTTAGAGGTTACCTCTCAGCAGTAAAGGAAAAGGTCACATCTCTCTTTGGACAAGGTCAATTCATTACTGAATAGTATTGTTTGATTTCTTTTTTTTTATTTATATAATTTGTTCTGCTGTAACATGTATTGATATAATTACTTCATAGCCAACTGACAAATAAGAGAACTATATTGGTAAAATGCAGAATTTGTTTTGATTCATACTAGATTTTTCCCAGCATGTTAATGCTTTCAGACATTCAAATACAAGTTTTCTCACCATTAGGAGAAAGCCTTAGCAATATTTGAAGACCTTAAGGAAAAAATCAAAAAGTTAACAGAAGTGTTTTTACTTTAACGCAAGTAGTGGTTGGTTTTGTGGATTCGAGAATTACTAAGCTTTCCATGATCTGGGAAGCAGCAAGTGCAGATGAAGAAGCTGAAAAGACTTTCCTGCTATTTAAAAATAATGGATTAATTAAAATGGTTGCACCTCAGATGGGCTTTTTAATTGCGATGAAAATGTTCTCTATCAAAGGCAAATGTCCTTGGGTCCCACATCTCGCAGGAGATTGAAAGACTCCCAATCTTTCAAGTTGAAAGACTTGAAAGACTGATTCACTGTGAAAGACTGTGATAATAGGTAGAACCTTCCCTAGAGTTTTAACAATCCTGGTACTTTTATTAAAATGTTTGTTGTTTTTGCTAATGCTCTGATTGTAAGTTTTAGAGGTATTAGATGGACTGACTCAAACCTAGATGTCCACAGAACATCCGCCCTGCTATTTTCAGGTTAAGATTTTGCAGAACATGAGGTTTTCAACAGATGTATTAAAGCAGCCATGCCTGTACATGTATCACATTGATACAAGTAGATATTATTTTTAAAACTATTGCTTAAATGTAGTCATTATTGCTATTTTGTTGTCTTCCAAAGGGTGAGCCTCACCTATATGCTACAATTTCTAAAATTAGTTGAGGCCATTATAAGTCAAACTATTATGTAAATTGAAGGCTTCTAACCTCAATGTGAAGACTACAAAGTCTCAGAAAATCTCAATAAATCTGTATTTAGCCTCAGGGAAATGGAGCTTAATGATAAGAGGTTTTGTAGCCAAATATTTCTTCCAATAAAAATAATGGTACCTAACACCATGTTTCCCTGAAAATAAGACCTAGCTGGACAATCAGCTCTAATTTTTGCTCCAAAAGACACATTAGAGCTGATTGTCCGGCTAAGTCTTATTTTCAGGGAAACGGCAGTAAGTAATAGCTATCCGTGGTAAGTACTTTACGTGCATCACCTCATTTAATTATGACAACCATCTAAGGAAGATAACCTTTTTCATTCTTTAGAGGAGAAAAATGAGGCTTCTGAAGAGATTACACGACTTGTCCAAAGTCACTGAGCCAGGTATGGCTGAATCCTCTGCTTGTGCTCTTAACCACTCTGCTCTAACTAACCTAGCTAGCACTTGATCATGAATGGCTACTGCTCTCTACTTTTGTCCTGAAAGCTTGATGTATTTACTATATCATTTAGGGTAGTTTGTCAAATATTAAAAACAACTCAAATTTTAGTTAAAAGATAATTTATTGAAGGTATATGGAGGAGCTAGTGGATGGATGGCAAAGCTGAAGAACCAAGTGCAACACAGATGAGCTGAACCTGGCAATGCCAGAATGTCTCAGCCCCAAACTACTCAACCTTCCTGCAGGTCACTGAATGAATGAATCAGTAAACTCTGACGCTTTTGTTCCTCTCTTTGCCTCCCCGCTCCAGAATCAAACCCTGAGTCATATTGGCTGATGTTGGGTCAGTTGACTGTCACTTAGCAGTCAATCTTATATAGTGATTAGGAAAAAAAAGAAATCTGGTAGAAGGATATGCCTGGTACTCCTATGGATTTTGTAACGGGAGCACAGGAAACCCAAATTTACCAGCCTGATTGCACGTATTGAGGATGATGAGATTCTCCAAAAGAAAACAAAGAGTGCCACATGGAAGGGGGAAGATGTTTGGTTGCTAAAAGAGAAAAATGACCTTTACGGGGACTTTCTGCACATCTCATGGAATGGCAAAACCTTCAGTGGAATTTATGAAATGTCTTTCTTTTTAACATTCTAGGACAATCCTTGAACCTTTTAGCACTTGAATGAGCAGTTACAGACTCATCACTGCAGTGATGGCTCAGATACTGAATCAGCTTATGTACATTCCACCTGGGGAGATTTGGAGGGCTGACATGGGCTTGACGTTTACCAAACCTGTTTCCTCTTCCTGGCACAAAGCTCACCTGCATTTCCCACCTTTCCTCTCAGTGACATGCAGATATATGACTGAGTCCTAGCCCTTGGAATGTGAGTTGGAAGCGATGTTTACCACCCTCCATGTGCAATCTTCCATGTTCCTTCTCTGTTTACCAGCTCGATACAAATGCACACAATAACCTCACAGTCCAAGAATTGAAGATGGTGGAGCCACAGAATGAAAGGATCCTGGTCCTGCTGGGAGGAAGGATACCTGCTGCTCTGATACATACATTTTGAACTTTACATGACAAAGAAATCAACTTTTATAATGTTTTACCCATTATACGTTTTGGGGGCATTCACATTACCTTAATTAAGATAGCTCCTGAAGCCCCATATCTTGACTACAGCTTTTATTTCAATAAAGAAATATGTGTATTTTGTATTTTAAAATAAAATTTTAAATGTATTTTGAAGGCTTTAATGAAAACACTGTCACTGACTACTCAGATGTATATTCCTCTTTAAACCCATTCTCTGCATATTTACTGTACCATTGAAATATGTTTGTTCATATACTTTCCTCTTAGGATTACCTTCTTAAGATTTGTTTTTCGTTTTTTTATTTTTTCAATTTGAAAAGCTCGTAAGGTCATTCTGCTTATTTGCTACTCATCAAACTTTCTAATTTTGTTTATTCATATCCTGATATATTTCTTTTTTCCTTGTTTTTGTTTGCTTGCTTGCGTATTTTAACTATACTTTCCCTAGTTCCACAAAGATTTGAAGTGACGGACATTTCAAAGTTTTGCCTATGACTTTGAAAAGTAATGGGTACCATAATGCCAAGTAAGAAAAATAAAGTTCTCATCTTTTTCCTTCTTCCAAATAATCTTGCTTCTTTTCAACTATAGCAGGCTTATTATTTCAAACATCTCTCAGCATATATGAATGTCTTTCATTAAGATTCAACATCCCTCAACTTGATGATATGTGATTTGCCCCTTTTGAAAATTTGAAACATCATTTGCTAATTAGAATCACTGATAATGATTTATATGCTGGTCACACTTATGATTTTATTAGGAAACCTATTAAGCAAACAAACAAACAAAAAGCATGCCCTGCAACCTCTCAGATTACCTTCTCCCTAAAGAGAAAAAAGAAAAAGTCAGTCACAGGAGGGGAAATCAATGACATATTAGAAAACGTTCATTCAGTCTTTACTTCCATTAGGAAAGTGAGAAAACTCAAGACGGAAATATTTCTTCATGCCAGGTTGAATGTGAAGAGGTATTTTTCTAGTCTGCTTTTTCAGAAAGACTAGCTCCACTGTTCTACTGTGGTTGGGGGTTTCCCCCGAGGTGCCTTCCATCTCTTGGCAATAAGCAGTGACTTCGCGGGTTAGGTTTTCTTTTCAGTCACCTGATAGGATTTCCCAGGACAAAGGTGTCAAGCCAATTTGACCTGACTTCCCCTCTCCTTCCTGTGGGTCACCCTGAGAAAGAAGGAAATTGCTCTTATCCCCCCACCTGGCCTGATGTCATACTTCCTCTCTCTTCAGCAGTGTCTTGAGACACTCACAGATGCTTCCGCCTCTGAAAGAGGGTGAGGGCTTTTTTAGTAACAGCATTGAGGGCAGTGTTCTCTGTCACTGAGCCAGGGCGCTCTTTGACTTCCTCTTAGTTGAAGAACTGTAAGAAAACCACCTGCAGAGCTCCCAGGGTTCCACAGTTTGTTTTGCATCTTCCCTTATCTCAGGCTGAACCAGACCACTGCCACAGCAGCAGCATCTGAAGCCAAGGAGTAGAAACTGCAAAAGTGTATAAATCCACATTGAAGCTGAATGCCCTGAATAACCTTACCTGAAGTTTTTCTCGTAAAAGCAAACAATCCAAGTTATCTTCACATGCCTGTCTCACTCACTAGATTTTAAGGTCTTAGACAGGAGACACTGTATCTCTGTCTGCTTTGTCCATCTCAAAGTGCCCAGCTCTTAGCATGAGTATCCAATAATTGCTGACCACCAGCCTGGAGGACGAAGCCCGCAAGGCCACATGGCCAGGGCTGCAAGCCCAAAGAAACCTCAAATTTTAGGGGCAATTCAGTGCCAATTCCCCACAGGTAACAGGGTAATACCTCGTAACACATGCTGATTTTAGCTTTCTACTACGTCTACCCCCTGTTGTCCTAAGAGCTATATTCCCGTCAATCACAGAGGCTGTTGCTACTGGTCACTCACTATCAAATACTAATGACAAACCACTTTCACAGACACCTGACTGACGTGGGACTTCAGGCAAGCTTTCATGTCTTAACTGCTTCTATTTCCTTGAGATTATAGTTATCTCAAATGTCATTAGTTTTCTACTAGATAGATAGATAGATAGATAGATAGATAGATAGATAGATATAGATATAGATGTATATCGATACATATT
The DNA here is from genome assembly GCF_004115265.2 of Rhinolophus ferrumequinum. Lineage (NCBI taxonomy): Eukaryota > Metazoa > Chordata > Mammalia > Chiroptera > Rhinolophidae > Rhinolophus > Rhinolophus ferrumequinum. Next base: position 64,497,718 of record NC_046293.1, read on the forward strand.
CTATACGCTATACTATATATTCTATATACTATATATTTTATATACTATATATTCTATATTATATTCTATAATATATACATATATGTGTAATTCATTGTACATAATACTTGCATGATAGCATGGCATTATTAAAAATTATTTTGATTTCAATATAGTACCATAGCTAAGAGCCCATAGAAGCCAGACTGAGTTTGAGCCCCGGCTCCATCTTTTCTTAGCTGTGTGAACCTGAGAAAGTTTCTTAAACTCTCTGAATTTAGCTGATAATAATGGCATCCACCTCTCAGTGTTTTTGTGAGAATCAAAAAGGTTACATGTGAAGTTCTTGGAATAATGCTTGGCATATAATAAGCACTATATGTGTTCACTATTTTTATTTTAGTTTCATGTTGTTGTTTTTTTCACTTGTAAACTGATATACAATAAGTAGTACTTATACATTTATTTCTAATTTATTTCTTCATGTTAGATGCAGATTTTTAGATAGAGAAACTGTTTTAGGTTGGGTTACACCAGAAGCAAGGGTCATTGGGTGTTGATGCCAAGAAGTACAGGCTGGGAGTGGGAGAGGTGTCGGAGGAGGGAGGAAGTCCAGACAGCAGGTTAACAAACAGGAACCACCGTGGGCAACTGCAACTGAACCCATTGACCTCTGGGTGATGGTATAAAACACACCTCAAAGACGTCCCACCCGAGTCGAAAGGAAGCCAGGGCGTTTATCCTCCAACTCTCTTCTTCATTGTCTGAGGGCTGTTCCTTGCACTACAGCCTTGTCCACATGCACACAGAGAAAAGCCCTCAGGCCAAAAATAGTAAGTTGTTCAGTTCAGTGCAGTGGGTAAGGACAGTAAGGAAGGCTGTTGAGAAGATATGGGCAAGGCACTGGCAGCACCTGCTGGGGTGAATTCTGTTAAGACTTCCTTAATTTTCCCTAACAGTTTTTTTTTTTTTTAATTTTCATTATACCCGTTATTTCTCGATAGTAATGATAGTACACTGACAAGTTGCATTTGTCAGGCCTCTCTGGGTAGCAAGTGACGGAAGTCCCAGCCACATTTTTAGTCAGAGAAGTGTTTATTGGAAGGACCTGATACATCACAGGTAACAGAGGGAGAACCTCAGGGACAGTTGAAACCAAAGACTCCAGTGTTGACAGGAGTTGTCTCTCTGGCTCTCATCTCTGCTTCTCTTGGCAAGACAATTTCAATCTTGCCTACCACAGAGTGGCATCCTCCACTTGGAGGGAAACGTGGCTGTCAAGACATTCCTCCAAAGTTTCATATTTCACAGATTTTCACCCCCAAAGACAGTCTAACTTTATCAATTCTAGTTTGAAACATGGTACTAATTCATCAAATACTTGTTGAGGGGCTAGATATCGTTCTGGGGATACAGCAATAATTTTTTAAAAAAGAGACAAAACCCTTCTCCTTGTGAATCTTACGTTTTGCTGCAGGAGATTGACAATACATAAACAAACACATAGTTATGTAATATAATGCCAGGTCAGAATTGTTGTTTGAAAAGTAAAGCAAAAGAAGGGGAAAGTACGATTTTGTTTTATTGTGGTAAAATAAACAAAACGTACTATCTTCACTATTTTTAAGTGTACAGTTTATTGCTGTTAAGTACATTCATATTGTTGTGCAACCATCACCAACATCCATCTTCAGGGTGCTTTTCATCTTGCAAAACTGAAACTCTGTACCCATTAAACGATAACCCCCCATAACCCCCCGCCCTCTAGCCCCTAGCAACCACCATTCTACTTTGTCTACTTTCCTTTTTTCCTTTCATCGCCCCCCTTTCCCTCACGCCCCAGCTTCAGTTAACCACCATTCTACTCTCAGTTACTATAAGTTTGGCTTTTTTTTTTTTTTTTTTAATTTCACATGTAAGTGAGATCATGCAACATTTGCCTTTCTGTGTCTGGCTTATTTCACTTAGCATCATGTCCTTCAGGTTTATCCATGTTGTCACAGATGGCAAGATTTCCTTTTTTTTAAAGCTGAATAATATGCTATTATATAGGTACAGATATAGATGTAGAAATACATGTAGATATCACATATCTCTATATACCACATTTTATTTATCACTCATCTATCAATGGATATTTAGCTTGTTTCCACATCATGGCTGTTGGAATTGACACTACAATAAATGAGGGATAGCACTATTTTAAATAGGAGGATCAGAGAAGGCTTTTCTGAAGAAAGGACATTTGAGCAGAGACCTGAACGGAGGAACAGAGTGAGTCATGGACATGACCGGGAGGAGAGTGTCCCAGGCATGGAGAAGAGCAAACTCGGAAGACCCAAGACGGGAGTAACATTAGCCAGGGCAGAATTACAGCAAGAAGTTATTGTGCCTGGACCTGAGGAGCAGGTGGAGAGGTTGAAGAGGTAGCCAGGGTCCAGATCATGCAGCCACGGAAAGAATTTTGCATTTTATTCTAGAGGTAATGGGGTAGTCTCTGCTGGGTTTTGAGCAAGAAAGTGAAATAATCTGACCTACGTGTTATTAGGATCGTGTGGCTGGTTAAAGCAAATTAGGCTCCAGTGAGGCGGAGGGAAAAATGAGAGACCGATTAGGAGGCCACTGTAGTCATCCAGAAAACTCCAAGTGAGAGGACAAACCTGAATCAAGAGCCCACCTCAGAAGCAAGTAATGGGGGAGTCATATAAAAATATGGTGATCCCCCCAATTAATCACATATACAGTACAAGCCAGGTTATATAGAAGAAGGAAAGAAGCTGGGCAAATAGTAGGCGTCCATCACATAAGTTTAATTTACAAATTACATCACAAAAAGCGGTTATTTAAAACTTAGTCGCATGCCCTGTTAACACAGGATCCTATTTCAACATTAGTGTGTAAATGAAATATGTTATTGCAGCTTTGAAATTTCTGGGTTTTGAACATAGGTATGTATCCTCTTAAGATAAAACAATTATAAAAATATTGTTTTGATGATAGGATCCTTATCCTTTAAATGTACATGCTATAATGTAACTGGTAATTCTTATGTTTTGTAACCTGGTATATAAAAATTCACAGCATTCGCAGAACTAGATTAAAAAACAAACACTAAGCTCAAAATTATTACTAAGTATACTGGAAAAAAGTTCAAAATTAGATATTTTTTCATTCCATTATCAAATAGCATGCCAAAATCAAGGCTTAAAAAGCACTCTTGTAGGTAAACAGATTTTCTACAGCATTTATCAAGTATGACACATTTATTAGATAGTTGTATATATTCTTCATCCTTCCAACTCCATTTTACTCTACAATTGTATTCATTTGTTCATAGAACACTAATTATCTTATTTTTGTACTAGCACTAAAGTATTTTAAAGATCCGCTTATAATTCTTTTAATATCCACATTATCATTAACCTTTGAATAAAGTTAACAATTGTCTCTCTGAATGTGGGCTACATGATTTCTTATCCCCACCTTTCTGTGCACATTTGCTACATTCTTTTTCTTCTGGCATATTTTTCTGCTTCTCCCCTCACAGGACAAAAATGGCTACCTCACAGCTCTAGAGTTTTTACTTGTCTTATGGTTCCAGCCAGAGGCAGACTCAACTATCTCTGAATCTTAAATCAGAATTTTCAATGGAATTAACTGATGCATCTGGATTGCCTGTTGTCAGACTTGCAGAACCCACATGCATTTTAAGCTCTCTCTGCCTTGTGATGCAATGAAGCCAGAAGGCACATTTCCCAGAATCCTCTTCTGTGCATAGCCCCTGTTTAAAGTGAGCCAATTAAGGCACAAGCACAGATACAGAGGGCAAAAGAGAGGCAAGGCCATTCTCCTTTAAAGATAATGTTTGTCAACCAAATTACACTATCTTACATTTAATAGGGTTCATTGAAAGGTGGGCACATGGACAGATGTGAGGTTCAAAGCAGCTTCTGGGCAAGCTTCCTGAAAATTTCCTACATCAGTTCTGCTGACTGAGGTGGTCCAGAGAAGCCTCCTAGACATTCTTGAGATTCACAGCTGCTTCAGGGCCAGTCTTAAAAACCACAAACCTCCATGCTGCAGGCTGACATTGTCAGTGGCAGCTTGCCTGACCACAGTTCCAACAATGATTGAATCAAACTCTAATTCCTTTTACTAAAACCTTGCGTACATGAAATACCTGAAGCAGCTTCTATTTTCCTGACCAAACCCTGACTGTTACACCTGAGAAAACCGACAAACATGGCTGCCAGGTTCAGGGTGGATCTCAAAGTGGGCAGTTGTGGGTGGGGAATATTCATCCAATTGAGTTTACTGCAGCTGTCTGACAGTCACCTCAAACATAGTCTATCTACCCTAAGCTTCCTCTTTTGGTATTTTCTTTCCATGGTGGTGGCATTGTCTCTACTTAGAAACCTCCTACATATAATTAGTCTCTTAGGTCTGCTAATTTTATCTCCTAACCTAATATTTCTAGCTTCTTGCCCATCCTTTGAAAGAGCTTTGTTATCTTTTCTAAACCCCAACAGCTGCCTAACAAGCTGCTAACCTCTGTTTGTGGTCCTCTCAACTCCACTTTCTGAACAGAGATGCTTCTCTCAAAGGTGACTGAGTATGGTGTGCCTTTCTTCAAATAAGAACGACTCATCATTGCAGCTTCTTTAATGTGATGCAGGAGACCATCCCTTGGCTTTTGCCCCCTGTCCATCCTTATCTCGGCATTCTCTGACTCACATTTTAAGCTCTAACATCATTAAATTTATTTCAGTTCCCAGTTCTTTCTGAACCCTCTGTCATCTGATGACTCCTACTTTTTAAGACTCAACTTGAATATCACCTTTTCCAGGAAGCTTTCATTGACTCACTCAGGTTGAATGCAATTCTCTTCCTCTGTAATCTCTTATTTTATGGTGCATATCGCCATTGTTTTACCTATCATATTATCATTTTGTTTATATGTGTCTTTTTTCCGCTAAGCTAGGAGGTTCTTCAAGACAAGGAAGGGTTTATTTGGTAACTATTTCATTCCTAATCCTTTCTCTTTACCACTATATTTTTTTTTCCTATGGCTGCTATAAGAAATCACTACAAACTAGGTGGCTTAAAGAACAAAAATTTATTCCCTTACAGTTCTGGAGGCTGGAAGCCCAAAGTCAAGCGTAAGCAGGGTCTTGATTTCTCTGAAGACTCTGGGGTAGACTCCTTCCTTGCCTCTCCTAGCTTCTGGTAGTTGCCACCAATCCTTGGTTTTCCTTAGCTTGTCGCAACCTAATTGCAGTCTCTGCCTCCCTCTTCCCGTGGCCGACTTTTCTCTGGGTGTAACTGTGTTGAAATGTCCCTATTCTTAAAAGGACACCAATGATTGTACTAAGGCATACCCTAATTCAATATGACTTCATCTTAAATTATGTCTGCAATGAACATATTTTCAAATAAGATCACATTCACAGGTTCCAGGTGGATATAAATTTTGGAGAGACACTATTTAACCCAGTACAACATGTAGTTGGTTTCCCCACCAGTTATGTTTTATAAAGTAATAGTGACATCACCTCTCCTCTAATAAGAAATTATAATGACAAACATTTTCGAATATTTAACAAATGCTTACTATATACCAGTTGTATGTATTAACTCATTTAATCCTCTGACAATTCTATGAAGTAAATACTATTTTTATTTCTATTTTGCAGATGATCAAACAGTCACAGAGAGTCAACACAGGGAAAATATTGCCATTACACAGAAGGGAAATAATCAAGAGAATAGCAGACCCTTTGTCTTTTCATAACTTAGAAGGGAAAAGCTGCCATAGCCCTGGAATGGATCTTGGGGCAGAGGAGGGTCGTTGAGTACATGAGAGGACAGATGCTGGAAGCAGTTCTTAGGACGTGCTCCTGGGGCTAGGAGGCACGAGAGGTGGCCTGTGTGCAGACTGAAAGAGCTGAGAATTAAGAGCAGCAAGGTTGGGAACTGGAGTTGGGGCACCCTGGGCAGGGAGACTGAAATCATTTGCCCTGGAGTGCTTCGGTAGCCTGAGCAAGGATCTGTGCCAGCCTCACCTTTCATACATAGGGCCACTCTTCGGTGATAACACCAAGTGGCAACATAGGAAATGGCCATCAAGGACCATTTCATTGTGCAACTACTTTTTAGATATATAAGCCTGCAAGGTTTTCGTAAGAGGAAGTTTGAAAAACCTGTAAGAAGGAAATACTGGATTTCTTGCTCTAAGATGAGTAAATTTAGAATTCAGTGTAACACCCAATAAATAACATCCCTCTATCCTTCCTCGTTCTGTGCCAGTTGAAAAATAAGACAAACGATGACACAAATGGAAGAGCAAAATATCATTGTTGATTGAGCCAATATTAGTGAATGTGGCTCAAATCTGTGGGCAAGTGGGCATCCTAAAACTGAACCTCAGAATTAGAGACTCACACAGCCAGCCATGTTGGAGAGGATGGACACCCTGCCTCTAAGCCCCTGGGGAAGCAGAACAGAACTTATGCTCCCACAGGAGGTTACTCTCAGGAGGAAAAGAGAGAAGAGGAAGGGGCTGGGATGTGTATGCATTGTTTGTCCTCCCAAACATGGCAACCAGATGATACACTCTGCCATCCAGTGCAGAGTGAGTAAGAGGATAGAGAGAGACCAGAAGTGTTATGCTCATGGAGCTACCGCAACAAGGGTAGGGAGAAAAGTCCTATCCCAACAATGGGGCAAAGATAGAGAAGTAAAGAAGACATCATTGGATCTGCATAGCGAGTTTGTAGAGCATTTCATGCTGGCTACACATAAAGGTAACTTTGAGAAGGGCGCCTCCTCGAAACAGTTGAAGTGCTGGCTCCCTACATGGGTTGTCCTTAACAGTCTTACATATACACATATACTTTTTCTTTTCTTTTCTGGTTTGGTTTACGTGTTTTACTGAGTGACTCTTAGTTGGGAAGCAGGATAAGATAGCAAGAGTCATGGTTCAGATCCTAACTCATCTACTCACTGATAATGTGACTTTGGGCAAGTTCCTTAGCCTCTCAGCACCTTATTTCCCTCAATTTAAAAATCGGGATGATAACAGCACCTCATAGAGTTCTTGTGAAGAACAAACATGTTGGTGTTTATAAAGCATTTAGAGCCCTGCCAGGCATAGTGTGAGCCAGGATGCTGTTGTTGTTGATGATGACAATGATGATGATAACCATTATTATTGGCATTTGCCAGCATGATGGCTTTAGTTTCTAGTGCAAGTTCCATAAAAAGATATTTCCCAGTGACATCATAGGAATGGCGACAGTGGGACGCACTTTAAGAGTTCTCCTCCGGATCTTATCACAAACAGGACATCTATAACCCATCAAAGGACTCTCTGCTCATCACGCAAAACAGCTAAGAGACTCGTGCAAGGATTACTTGAAGGTGGGCAAATTGGGCGAGCAAGGGAAACAGGAAGGGAGCAGAGTGGAGACGCGGCCTGCATCTGCGATGGTGGAAATGCGGCCGGCATCCGCAGCTGCAGAGACACAGGGAATCCCAGGACGGAACAGAGAACACAAAAGCCAGGAGGTAGGCTCTTTCCGTGCATCCCACAGCTGATCTCTCCTGCCAAGGGGCCAGCATATTCAGCATTTGAGTCAATAACCTCAGCTGAGACCTCCAACTGAGCCCTAGGTTGGACAAAGGACACAAACTCGATACCTGGGCCCCTCCCTCCACTCTTCCAATGCTACTCCACTCTTCCAGAGACTTAAACTGGCCCCTGAACTGAGGAGTAGTGTCCAATTACAGAGGAGCCTTAGTGTTCAAGCTCTGGGAAGACTGGCGTGCAGCTCTGACCCAGGGAAGAGGCTGGGAAGAGTGTGATTTTTGATGGGCTAGGAGAGAAGAGACTCCCCCACCCCCAGCCACCACCTTTTCTGGCCTGCAGGAAGAGTGTGACTTGGCTGAGCTGGAAGAGAGAAGACCCCTCCATCCCCAGTCCCCACCCTTTCTGGCCTGCCAAGGGCAGGGCAATTACAACTGTGGAGGCACTCCCAGGGATCAGCAGTAGGTGGCAGATGCAGCTCTGGGCTTTCAGCATCTCAGAAATCGCCTGCCCACCACACACACACTCACACACACACACACACACACACACACACACACACACACGGAAGAAGTGCTCTAAGACTCAGGAGAACTGAGCCCAGGGCTGGTGGTGCTACTCTCAGTGTGCATATGTGCAGGCAAGGGCAGAAACTGCACTAACTTTGTAGAAACTACCATCCAGGCCCCTCAGCCCTACTCATCTAAATCTGCAGTCCCAACGTCACTCTGGGCACCAGGTGACTGGCTCTGCCTGCACAATACACGGAGGACTCTTTGGTACAGCAGAGGACAACCTGGAGATTACTTGGTGGGCTTAAGCCAAGACTGGTGCTGCTTCTTTGTTTTGTTTTGTTTTGTCTTTATATCTTTGATATCTTTGCCTGTGTTGAGTGTGGGTCGTCAGTTGTTTTTACATGTGAATGTATTTGATTTTTTCTTTGTTGTTGTTGTTGTTGTTGTGCTTGGTGATTTGCTTTGTTCTGAAATTGCCCTACACCAGGGCCCAGCTTAAGAGGCACAAGATTCAACACACCTAGTGGCCAACTCCAGACCAAACCAGAGTACTACTGGGTTTGACCCACAAGTGACACACCCAAAGGGAATTCTCTACAGGCACAAGAGCCCATAGACGCCAAACCATATTTAAATGGTTAACCCTCACACAGCAGAACACCCTGCGGTGGGCAGAGCCAAGTCTCACAACTAGTCAGCCTAGGAGTTAACCCCACCTACTCACAAGTGAAAAGCAATTAAAGATCTTCTTTAACAGGATAATATACACAACACAAGAGTCACCTTTGGAGCACATGCAGAGAAGAACGAGGTAGTGCAAGTTAAATATAAAGGACATATACTACAAAAGATAACCTAGCAAGAGCTAAGAACTCTAGGGGATCTACCTAATACATCAAAGAAAACACAGAGAGTCAGTCAGAATGGGGACACAAAGAAACATGTCCCAAATAAAAGAACAGAAGAAACCTCCAGAAATGGAACCAAATGAAACAGAGGTAACCAACCTATCAGAGACAGAGTTCAGAACACTGATGATAAGAATGTTTAAGGAGCTTAGAGACAACATAAAGAAGGATAGAGAAATCACAATGAACAACCAGTTAGAAATAAAGAACACAATTACTGAAATAAAGAACTCACTTGAAGGAATTAACAGCAGGTTAGATGAAGCAGAGGATCAAATCGGAGACTTAGAAGACAAGTTAGCAAAGATCACCCAAACAGAACAACAGAAAGAAAAAAGAATAAAAAACAATGAAGATGGTTTAAGAGACCTCTGGGATACCATCAAGCACAACAACATGTGCATCATAGGAATACCAGAAGGTGAAGAGAAGAGGAAGCAAGTAATTGAGAATATATTTGAAGTAATAATGTCTGAAAAGTTCCCTAACCCGATGAAGGAAACCAACATACAAGCCCAGGAAGTACAGAGAGTTCCAACCAGGATAAACCCAAACAGGTCCACACCAAGACATATTATAGTTAAAATGGCAAAGATTAAAGACAGAGAATCCTAAAAGCAGCAAGAGAAAGACAGAGGGTTACATACAAGGGAACTCCCATAAGACTGTCAAATGACTTTTCTACAGAAACATTGAAGGCCAGAAGGGAGTGGCAGGAGATATTCAAAGTGATGGAAAACAAAGGCCTACAAGCTAGATTGCTTTATCCAGCAAGGCTGTCATTTAAAGTTAATGGAGAGATAAAGAGCTTCCCAGAAAAGAATAACCTAAAGGAATTTATTACCTCCAAGCCAGCATTGGAAGAAATTCTAAAAGGACTTCTGTAAATAGAAGAAAGATGAAAACAATCTAACTACAAATTTAAAAATGGCAATAACTATGTACCTATCAATAATCACTTTAAATGTAAACGGATTAAATGCTCCAATCAAGAGACATAGGGTGGCTGAGTGGATAAGAAAGCAAGACCCTTATATATGCTGTATACAAGAGACTCACCTCAGATCAAAAGACACACACAGGCTGACAGTGAAGGGTTGGAGTAAGATATTTCATGCAAATGGAAATGAGAAAAAAGCTGGAGTTGCAATACTTATATCCGAAAAAATAGACTTTAAAATGAAGAACATATTAAAAGGAAAAGATGGGCACTATATAATAATAAAGGGATTGATCCGACAAGAGGACATAACCCTAGTAAACATCTATGCACCCAACATAGGAGTACCTAAATATATAAAACAGATATTGACTGACATAAAGACAGAGATCAACAGTAACACTATCATAGTAGGGGACTTCAACACACCTCTGACAACAAGGGACAGGTCTTCCAGACAGAAAATCAATATGGAAACAACGGCCTTAAATGACATATTGGACCACTTGGATTTAATCGATATTTTCAGAGCATTTCATCCCAAAGCTGCAGAATACACGTTCTTCTCAAGCGCACATGGAACATTTTCCAAGATAGACCATATGTTAGGCCACAAAACAAGTCTTGATAAATTTAAGAAAATTGAAATCATACCAATCGCCTTCTCTGACCACAGTGCTATGAAATTAGAAATGAACTACAGGAAAAAAACTGGAAGACACACCAATTCTGGCTGAATAACATGTTACTAAATAATGAATGGGTCAACCAGGAGATCAAGGAAGAAATCAAAAGATATCTTGAGACAAACGAAAATGAAAACACGATGAGCCAAAATCTATGGGATGCTGTGAAAGCAGTCCTAAGAGGGAAATTCATAGCATTGCAGGCCTACCTAAAGAAACAAGAAAAATCACTAATCAACAGTTTATCTTCATAGTTAAGGGGTCTGGAAAAAGAACAGCAAAATAAGCCCAAAGGGAGTATGAGGAAGGAGATAATAAAGATCAGAGCAGAAATAAATGAAATAGAAACCAGAAAAACAATACAAAAGATCAATGAATCCAAGCGTTGGTTCTTAGAGAAGATAAACAAAATTAACAAACCTTTAGCCAGACTGATTTAAAAAAAGAGAGAGAGGACCCAAATTAATAAAATCAGAAATGAAAGAGAAGTGACAACAGACACCACAGAAATACAAAATTTTTAAGAAATTTCTATGAACAACAAATTTGACAATCTGGAAGAAATGGACAATTTTCTAGAGGCATACAACCTTCCAAGCCTACCTCAAGAAGAAACCAAAAACCTGAATAGACTGATTAGCACCAGGGAAATTGAATCAGTAACCAACAATCTCCCAACAAACAAAAGCCCTGGACCAGATGGCTTTACAGGTGAATTTTACAAAACATTCAAAAAAGAATTATTACCTATTCTCCTCAAGCTTCTCCAACAAATCCAGAAGGAGGGAAGCCTCCCAAACACTTTTTATGAAGCCACTATCACCCTGATCCCAAAATCAGACAAAGACACCACAAAAAAAAGAAAACTGCAGGCCGATATCTAATGAACATAGATGCAAAAATCCTCAACAAAATATTAGCAAACAGAATTCAGCAATACATTAAAAAGATCATACACCATGATCAAGTGGGCTTCATCCCTGATATACAAGGGTGGTTCAACATCCACAAATCAATTAATGTGATACACCACATTAACAAAATGAAAAATAAAAATCACATGATCATATCAATAGATGCAGAAAAAGCATTTGATAAAATCCAGCAGCAATTTATGATAAAAACCCTTAAGAAAGTGAGAATAGAGGGATCATATCTCAACATAATAAAGGCCATATATGATAAACCCACAACTAACATCATACTCAATGGGGAAAAGATAAAACCATTCCCCTTAAGATCAGGAACAAGGCAAGGTTGCCCACTTTCTCCACTTCTATTCAACATAGTGCTGGAAGTTCTAGCCACAGCAATCAGACAAGAAAAAGAAATAAAAGGCATCCAAATCGATAAGGAGGAAGTAAAATTGTCATTATATGTAGATGACATGATACTATATAGAGAGAACCCTAAAGACTCCACCAAGAAACTATTAGAGCTGATAGATGAATTTAGTAAAGTAGCAGGATACAAAATCAATACTCAGAAATCAGTTGTATTTGTATATACCAATAATAAAACATCAGAAGGAGAAATTAAAAAAAAAAATCCCATTTACAATTGCTTCAAAGACTATAAAATACCTGGGAATAAATTTAACCAAAGAAGTAAAAGATATGTACTCAGAAAATTATAAGACACTGAAGAAAGAAATGAAAGAAGATACAAATAGATGGAAACACATACCATGTTCATGGATAGGAAGAATTAATATAGTTAAGATGTCCATACTGCCTAAGACAATATACATATTCAATGCAATTCCTATCAAACTGCCAATGACGTTTTTCACAAAAATAGAACATATAATTCTAAAATTTATATGGGACCATAAAAGACCACGGATAGCCTCAGCAATCTTGAGAAATAAGAACAAAGTGGGAGGTATAACGATACCTGACATCAAATTATACTACAAGGCTACAGTAATCAAAACAGCATGGTACTGGCATAAAAAGAGACACATAGATCAATGGAACAGAATAGAGAGTCCAGAAATAAATCCATGCCTATATGGCCATTTAATCTATGACAATGGAAGCAAGAATGTACAGTGGGGTAAAGACAGTCTATTCAATAAATGGTGCTGGGAAACCTGGACAGACACATGCAAAAAAATGAAGCTGGACCACCTCCTTACACCATATGCAAAAATAAACTCAAAATGGCTTAAAGACTTAAATGTAAGATCTGAAACCATAAAATTCCTAGGAGAAAATTTAGGAAGAAACTTCACAGACATTACCTGGAGCAAGATTTTTACTGATATATCCCCTCACGCAAGGGAAATAAGATTAAAAATAAACATGTGGGATTACATCAAACTAAAAAGTTTTTTCACAGCAAAGGAAACCATCAATAAAACAAAAAGGGATCCTACTGAATGGGAAAAGATATTTGCCAATGATATATCTGATAAAGGGTTAATATCACAAATTTATAAAAATCTCACTCAACTCCAAAAAAACAAACAACCCAATTAAAAAATGGGCAGAGGACTTGAAGAGACATTTTTCTAAAAAAAACATACAGATGGAAAACAGACATATGAAAAAATGCTCAACCTCACTAACCATCAGAGAAATGCAAATAAAAACCACAATGAGATACCACCTCACCCCAGTCAAAATTACTATCATCAATAAATCAACAAAAAAGAGGTGCTGGCGCGGATGTGGAGAAAAGGGAACGTTTGTGCACTGTTGGTGGGATTGCAGATTGGTGCAGCCACTATGGAAAACAGTATGGAGGTATCTCAAAAATCTGAAAATGGAACTACCTTATGATCCAGCAATTCTACTCCCAGGTATCTATTCGGAGAAATCCAAAATTCTAATTCAAAAAACTTTATGCACTCCTATGTTTATTGCAGCACTATACACAATAGCCAAGACATGGAAACAACCGAAATGCCCATCAGTGGATGACTCGATTAAGAAACTGTGGTACATTTATACAATGGAGTATTATGCAGCCATAAAGAAGAAAGAAATCTTACCATTTGCAACAACATGGATGGACCTAGAGAACATTATGTTAAGTGAAATAAGTCAGACAGAGAAAGACAAATAACATATGATCTCACTTATATGTGGAATCTAAAGAAAAAAATAAGTGAATGAACTAATCAGAAACAGTTTTGGAGACATAGAGGAAAAACTGAGGGTTGCTAGATGGGCGGGGGGGTGGGGGTAAGGGGGAGGTGAGGGGATTAGAAAACAGTCAGTAACCACAAGATGGCCATGGGGTTCTGAAAATTAATTTGGGGAACGTAATCAATAATGTTGTAAAGATTTTGTAGGGTATCCGATGGACACTTGTCTCATTAGGGAGACCACCTCAGGGATGGTGCAGATGCCTGATCACTGCACTGTACACCTGAAGTTGAAGCTGAACAATAATGAATGTCAACTACAATTTTATATATATATACATATATATATATATATATATACATATATATATACACATATATATATGTATATATATATATAAAGGTATATGTATATACTTACAAGAAGCGGAGTACAGCATTAGAAATAGAAACAGTGGAAATGTAATGGCTGTGTGCGATATCAGAGGGATAGTGGATGGGGGAAGGGGGTTCACAGTGTGAGGGATATAAATGATAAATGTCTAAGTATTACATTGTCTTGTGCACCTGAAACTAATTTAAAAAAAAAAAAGATTTTTCCCCTACAACTTGAGAAATTGCCACCAGGTGCAGAGCTCAAGGTGAACAGCAGAGAGTTGGACTTAGCCATAATTGAGGTGAGAATATGATGAAGGAGGGGAAGGACAAATGACAGACCATGGAATTTAGGATGGATATTGAAGGAAGTATAAACATCAAGGAGATGAGGGGCAATGAAAAGATGTTGGAATTAATGTATTTTCAATCTCATTCAAGTTGAATGATTGCTGGAATGGGTACAATAAGGGACAAGTTGTGGAGTCATAGAGTAGGATTCATGAAATTGAGATAATGTGGGAACAGAGGCTGTTGTTATTAGAACGTGAGTTATAGGACCTGCCCATGTGAACAGCTGGCTAAGGTAGGGTAAGAGGCAAGATCTAGGTGGGAGAGCATGGAATTGAGAGACCAGTATGTTTGAAGCACCACCTATATGGATATTGAAGTTTGTGAGAAGAGTGGTGCTGGAGAGAGTAACAGTGAACCTGTGGTAAAATCTTTCTAGAATGATGATGAGTGACTGAAGGATATGATGGCCACCAAAGTGCTAGCAGGTGGCCTGGTCTGATGATATGAAGAAGCTAATGAGTTTAGGAGGAAGAGAAGGAGAATGGTGTGGACATTTGTGATGAAACACACACAAAAAAGGGCACTTAAATTTCCTCCACCGCCAAACCTAGGGGGATAAGAGGAAAAAGAGATAAAACAGCCACATCTAGAGAAAGCTGCAAGGAAAGCAAGCCATGGGAGGAGAGTTGTGTCGGTTACATCAAGAAGGCAAGTTCAGGCAGTGTGTTACAAATGTCAGGGATGTTGCTGGCGTCTGATGGTGAGCTCAGATGACACAATGGAAGGGTTTCAAACGTTGGAATTGGGGCCAAAGAAAAGGAAGTGCAGAGCCGTTGTGGAGACGAAAGCCTGAGGATGAGAGATGACCTGGGAGTCTGGGCTGCTTGTGGCATCTGTCTTAATCAGGGATAAAGTACACTGTGAGGGTATCCCTGCGGGCCTCAAGGCCCAGACTGAGGAGGAGGCAGTGAATGTTGAGGATCCTACAAAGAACACAGAGATATGAGCCCCTCTTCACTCCTGCCAATGGCTATGTGGCGGTTGAAGAAGCAATGGTCTGATTTCCCAAAGTGACAAGAGCTCCAGGCTCGTTCTGGACCACCCGGGGAAAAGGATGTACATCTGCATTAATACCAATGGGTGGAGCCATAGAGGGAAGGCCTCCTAGGAAAGAGAAACCACATCAGGACAGACACAGGAAGGAAGGAGAGAATATGACACACGCTCACAGGCCAGTGTGCCTGGAGGCAGTCGGTGGTCTTAGAGCCTTGAGGGAGCTTAGGAGTCTCTGAATTGAATGTCTTCCTTTCAGTGAGGAGGAAACCGGAGTTCAGAGAAGTAGAGTGAACCCATTACTAGGAGGGACCTAAGTTATATATCTTAGAAGGCTCTTCTCAAAAATAATTATCCCACAGTTGGGCGTCTGTCGCTGCTGGGCTGTAGTCGCGATGTCTGTCCTAGTGACTTTGGTCCTTCTCGGACTGCTCTGTCTGTCTGGCTTGGACACCAAGCCTCGTTCTATAAGTGTTCAAGTTTACTCACGGCATCCAGCAGAGAATGGAAAGCCAAATTACCTGAATTGCTATAGGTCTGGGTTCCATCCACCCCAGATTGAAATTGATTTGCTGAAGAATGGGGAGAAGATGAAAGTGGAGCAGTCAGACCTGTCTTTCAGCAAGGACGGGTCTTTCTAGCTTCTGGTGCATGCAAATTTCACTCCTAGTGCTGACGATGAGTACACCTGCCTTGTGAAGCACAGTACTCTCGCTAAGCCCAAGAGAGTTAAGTGGGATCAATACAACTAAACCGGTTATCACTGAGATTTGAAGACGTTTCATTAGGAGAGGAGTAATTCCTAATTGTGTTTTCCTTCATCTTAATACTTACATGCTGTTATGCTTTATGCATTCAAATTGAGAAGTTATATTGTTGTTAACACAGATATCTTCTTTACAATTCTACTTTGGGATCTACATCTATGTAGATCACAATCTGGGCAGGTAGCTGTGGGAGGTTGCTGGAAGTTTGGGGGCGGGGGAGAGAATTCTCATGTTCAACAACATCTTAGTAAAATCTGAACTCTTCAGTCTTTTGTGCACAAAATTGGATAATAAGAGAGTTATTCATGTTTCGAATTAACCTTCAGTTTTCATGCTTTGCTTAGAAATTTAGGGACATTTTTTGAAAAAATATTGTCAGCACTCTGGAAATTTCTTGTGATGAAAGAAAAGATAAATTCATGTTTATCTCTTACATCTGTTGCATAAATTTTGGTATTTTTGCTATACTAATTAAAATGATGGGAAACAAAAAATAATAACAATAATTATCCCAAAAGAACTGCTAAAGGAGAATTGACTTATTGTTTTGGAAGATCACTAATGGGAAATAGTCAAAACTTGATTAAAAATGTTTATCACAATCCTCGTAAAATTTTTGTAGGCAACATTATTATTGGCAGCTGCTTCAATTATGGCATTAATAAATCCTCATCACACAACGGTAGTAATTGATTTTTCTTGTACATTTGGTATTATAGTCACTAGTTATAGGGTCTGAGGTAAAGAGTCCTGTTACATGACATATTTAAAATAATAAATTTTAGGATTTACCATTACAACACTCTCAGAGAATGTTCTCTGAAAACTTACTGATGAATTAAAAATTCAAGCAGATTATACACCTAAAAGCTTTCTTTTACTAGATGCTTGAGGAAAAAAAATTAGCCTAAGATTTTTAGAAATTATATTTTACCAGTGTAAAAGTAGTTACAGAAAACCTATACTATTCTTAAACATATTTTGTTTCAATGTTGTTTGTGAAATTTGACAAACTATTTGATAAATCTAGATTTTCTTGAAGGTTCTCAACTAAATGTTGTTATTTCTTAGGACTTGTCTTGGCTATTTTCATGACCTTAGCTCTCCAATGTAGGCTTTTAGATTTCTGAATTTCTACTTTGAGGCCCAAAATTGACCCCACCATAACTTAGAGTAGCTTTTGAAATAACTTTTAGAAAGCACGAATTGATTCCATACATAGGGCTTTTTTGAGTTGTTTATTTTATATATATATATATAAATATATATATATTCATATATATATTTTTATATATATACATTTTATACATTTATATATATACATTTATATATATATAAATATATACACACATATACATATATATGCTTTTCATATAATTTGTAACCAGATTTCTCTTACCAAAAACATTAATCTGTATTTAAAGAGTGATAAGCAATTGGATCACTCAATTTTTTTGCCACAACTCACTCTTATCCATTGATTTGCAAACCACATTCAAGATAATCTTCTCTACCAAGAATTGGCCCTCTGATGTAGCAGCAAGGTGCCATTAACTATCATTTCCACCGACAGCTGAGACTGTGGTTTTGCACTCAGCACTTTTTTCCTTATGTGGCACATAGAACAAAAAAAAAAAAAAAAAAAAAAATTTACTAATGTAGTAAAGTGAGTAATCAACCGAACCTGTGGTTTCTCCTACCATGAAAAGTTTTCTTTTTCAGTAGGAAAGTGTAATTGGTCATTCCCAAGATGTTACACAAGAACTGAAAAAAAGTGAATAATATTGGCTCTTACATTTTTATCTAGGAAATAAGACTTAGTTCCTCACTTGCGGTTAAAGGCAAGTTATTGTGGTGACACACATCATTTCATCATTAGGAGATGAGCTAAGCAGGAAACAGAAACCTGAGAGGTATCATCAGTGAATTTTATATTTGTGATACTCACTTTGTTTTAATAATATAAATAGCAAACATAAAAATCAGTTTCTAAATACTTACTAAATTTTCTCCTTCTAATCTCCTTAAACAAACATAGTATATTAATGTTTTGCTTCCTTAAATGTTTCTTTTTCTTTTTCTTTGAAGAGAAATCCAGTAGATTCTTTTTCTCTCCATCAATGGTATACCGATTCTTTGTTTCCTACTCAGTTGGTATCTCAAAGACACAATGAGAACTAACATCTTTGTTTTTAGAACCAAGCTTTGTTCCAGGGCCATCATAGGAGAACCCAGTAATAATAAATGGGATGGGGTTCAAATCAAGAGGGCTATAAGTGTTGCTAGGTGGAAATAACAGCTCCAGTTTGGATAGCCCACACATTGGGCATCCCTAGATCTTCCCAAATATCCCTGAATTCACCCTTATCTCTATCTCCACTACCCACTCTTTGTTCCAAGTTACCTCCTCTCATGTACACCACTGCCAGTGCCTTTTAACTGTCTCCCAAGCTTCCATTCCTACTATGAATGCTAGGGTTCTGTGACTATGTCTGCAGTCCATTGTGGTTGGCCAAAACCCATACCATACAGTTTGCTAAGTATTGTTATTACCTTCTGTCATGCGGGGTCTCTGGTCACTGCTCGCCACACCAGAACACAGGACATGGTGAGGCCAAAAAGGAACACCAACGGAGCTATAGACAGGGGAGTCATACCACTTATATTCTTGCTGGCGGCTGGGTTGGAGACACAGGAAGCAGGAGTCACACAACCCGCAAACTACCGTCCACTTCTCTGTCAACCAACCAACACCCCAGCACAGCCACGGCAGTTATATCAGTGGCTAATGGCTAACCAGTAACAGCTGACGGCCATCTACTACCCAAGCCAATACTTTTCCACGTGAGCCGAGAGCCTGGCAACTGCTCTCTGGGGCTCTTTCCCCACACCTTCCCTGCCCACAGTCCTTTGGCCACATAATAGCCAGAGTGATCTTTACAGCATAAATCATGGCTTGCAACTCTCCTGATAAAATGATTTTATCTGGATGACAACACCTGAAACCCCTGATCTATCTTAACCTCAGGAGAAACAATCAGATATCATTGCTCTCTGAAGCATGCAATAGGCAGTTCCCATTTCCACCGTGAAGTCTTCTTGCCAAAAACTTGAAATTGATCATGCCTGTACTTCTAATTACCAATTTACATAAAATTCTGTTGGAAAGAGACATGATAAATAAATATCACCCTGGGGACACCAGCAGCAGAATGCACAGGTGAAAATTTCTATGGGACAAATGAACTGGTTTCTTCAACAAGTAAATGTTAAGATTGAGGGACAGGGAGCAAAATAGATACATACCATCTGAGTAGTGGTGGTAGAAATCTAGAAATATGTACTTATCTATTTGTTTTGGATTCTGATCCAAACAAGCCAGCTGTGAAAGGACATTTGTGAGATGTTCCATTTCGATGATGGTCATCAAGAATATCAATGTTTTATGTGTGGTAGTGATATTCCAGTTGTGTTTTGTTAAGAGTCCTTATTTTTTAGACATACTGAAGTATTTATGGATAAACTATGAGATCCAAAATTTTCTTTAAAATTATCTGGGGCAGAAGAGTGGGAGGCACCAACGAACCAAAATCATCCGATGTTGAGAACGTTTTCAGCTGAGTGTTTTAGGATTTGTCTGTCTTAGTTTTTGTTTTTACAATAGTCTTTCTACATTTTTTGTAAGTTTCAGATTTTATAATAAAGATATGAGAATGTTGATGGAAAGAAAACTCTTTGGCGATGTCCTTTTACTCTCAGAATAAAATTCAAACTCCTCACCTGTCCTTCTAGTCCTACACAATCCAGTTCCTGCGTCCTTCTCCAACCCCATCTTGTCCCATTCTCACTGCTTATTATGCTCCAACCACCCTGCCCCCCTTTGCTGTTTCTTGAATACTCCAAGGTCTTTCCCTCTTCGAGGTGCTTGCACTTGCTGTTTCCTTGTCCCAGAATGCTCTTTCTCCAGAAAGTCACAGGGCTGTCTCAACTTTTATCTTAAGTCTCAGCTTAAATGTCAATGTCATTTCATGTTGGAAGTCTGTCCTGAGCATCCTATCTAAAATAACTGTATGCTTACCCATCCACCCCCAGCCAGTTATTATTTTTTTAATCATATTTCCCTGGTAATTTCCTTTATAGCACTTATCACTTTCTGAAATTACTTGTTTTGTTATTGTTGTTTTTGTTGTTGTTTGTTTGTTTTCTTCTTCCCCATTAGATTGTAAGCAGGGGTATTGTCTCTTTTCACAGCTGTTCCCAGTACTAGAACGATACCTGGTATGCAATGAGTACTCAATAAATATATATTGACTAAAGAAATGGTGTGTTGAAAATGAATAAGCAATCTGGAAAAAGAACCAATATCAGAGACCTTGAGTGAGCTTATCAATTGGGTACTGCTTCAAACTGAAAACCAAGACAGACAAAAGTAGAATATGACCCAGATTCCCTGGTTGGAAATGAAGCAGGAGCTCAATCTCAGAGTATTCAAAGATGTTCCTCTCAGTTGGCTCAGAGATGATTGTTGTCTAGTGAGATCCAGAATTTCCAGAGTGATGGGGTCATCACGTGGCTACATCTGAGTAGTAGATGGTATCTAAATACATAAATCCTAGCTCTATCACTTCACTAGTTCAAAAGGTACTACAGGAGACAGAGCACAACTGGATTCACATGTCTTCTCGTTCCACCTTTTAGAGAGGAGTGAAATTACAGTTCTCTAAGAGATTAAGGTTCAGGACACCTGAAGTCAAAGTAAATTGGTATATTAGAATATGAAGGAGCAAGAGAAAGTATCAACACTTTAACATGGCAATAATTCCTGTTATTTTTATCCTTACAAATACTACTGGGTGAGATTTAGGAAAAGGTTAACCACAACCAAAGTTTCTTATTGATCTGATCTCAGTTCTGAAATTGAAAATGTATTCCTACTTAAGAACTGGTTTCCTGACTTGAGGATGAGAGTCCCAGTCTTGATAAAACAATTCCTTCTCTAAGAATGCCTTTCCCAAGTGCACGAGCTGGCTGGACAAGTCTAGCACATTCATGGCCCACAGAACAACCTGAGCAAGGTTCGAAGACAATGCTGGCACAACAAATCAAAGTTAAAACTGTTATTCAAGTCACCAAAGGATGGTGACATCAAAGGCTAGCCCCATCAGCTAATATGGAAGTAGGTGGATATAAATTCTAGCAGCTCGGTGAAGCCCTTAAAGTAGATTAGATTATTGCTTCAGTTCTTCACTTTATCATTATAGTGAAACTGCTTCTTTGCTATGTCACAACTACTAGATCAGCACATTTATTTTCCTGCCTCAGTAATTAGGATTGGCCATCTAACTGGATTTGGCCAATGGAATCTTAACAGACATTATGCAAACAGAAGCTTAAAATATGCTTGCTTGATTTGGAGTGGCCTCTTGCACTTCTGCCACCTGTCATGAAAAAGACATGCCCTACATGGAAGAGTGGAAGATGTGTGACCTGAAACTAGACCAGCAGCCTGAAGCCAGCAGCAAAACAGCCCCCAGCCAACCCAGAGACCCATGAACAAGGAACTGTTTCAAGACACTGACATTTTGGGGTAGTTTGTTATATAACATTACCACAGGACATAGTAATCTCACATGAAACTTCAAAAATCAAAACTCAGTAAAATGATTCCGTCTGTCTTCTTCATGAATGATTTTGTCAATTGTTATTTGCCCAATTGAGGAAGGTTTTCCGCTATGTCAGCAGTCCATGGTATGATAAACCAGGGCTCAGTCAATGAGAATTCCCCAGTTATCCAAAGTATAACTAATTCAGGCTATAGAACTCTGTCAAAAGAGGTCTATGTACTTTATCCTTTGAGAGTTACTACTATTTTCACATGAGGGAACGTTCTGGAAAATTAACCTACACTATCCCTGATTCACTTGATCAAGAACTTATTTGGGCCTCGGAACAAGTTCTCACTGACATTCCAATAACTTCAAAGCAATGTTGTATTATAGTTCTTTTAAGAGCCCTGCAGTGAGTTGATGCTGTGTATCCATGTTAAATTTGACTGCTATTCAAAATAGCCCCTCATGCCATCCTCCAATATACTTCTCCTCCAGCCCTTGCAAATGGAGGCAAGTCATCGATACCTACTCCTTGTTCACAGATTACTTCTTACTAGCAGCTTCCAAACTATCACCCCCTATTGTAGATTATGTCGCTGACCCTAATTCTACACTCTACCTTTCATCCACACCCTTTGTCATTGGACTTTACAATTCTTCTCACTAAAAGGGCAGAGGTATTTTCTGCCACTTGTCTTTGGGTTTGACTTGCATTGGTCAATCAAATGAGGAAGACAGGGCCTTTTGGCATTTCTGAGCCTAGACCTTAAGAGACCTTATTTTTTTTTTTTTAATTTATTGGTGTGACAATTGTTAGTAAAATTACATAGATTTCAGGTGTGCAATTCTGTATCACATCATCTATAAATTACACTGTGTGTTCACCACCCAGAGTCAGTTCTCCTTCCATCACCATATATTTGATCCCCCTTACCCTCATCTCCCACCCCCCAACCCCCTTACCCTCTGGTAACCACTAAATTACGTTCCCAAGATTAATTTTCAAACCCCGTGGCCATCCTGTGGTCACCGACTGCCCTCCAATCCCCTCACCCTCCCCCCCACCCCCACCCCCCCCGCCCATCTAGCAACCCTCAGTTTTTCCTCTTTGTCTCCAAAACTGTTTCTGATTAGTTCATTCACTTATTCTTTTCTTTAGATTCCGCAAATAAGTGAGATCATATGGTACTTATCTTTCTCTGTCTGACTTATTTCACTTAACATAATGTTCTCTAGGTCCATCCATGTTGTTGCAAATGGTAAGATTTCTTTCTTCTTTATGGCTGCATAATACTCCATTGTATAAATGTACCACAGTTTCTTAATCCGGTCAGGCCTGGTTAGTACTTGGATGGGAGACCTTATATTTTTATACTCACTCTCTTAGATCCTCACATAGAGAAGGTATTGGGAGCACAGCCAAGTCAAGATCAGAAATGCCATCTAGATAAGTCAAAGCTTGATCAATGGACTCCAGATGACCTGCAGACTTGAGAGTCAAATGAGTGCTTATGTATGATGCTGAATTTGGTGGGTGTTTGTTACAGAAGATTTTGTTTCCATAAAAAGTGATACACATCCCTACCTGCTGCTATTTAGTAAAATAGAAAATTCTTTTAGGCTCATGTCATTTATCTACACCACTTTTTACACCAACTTATTGATAAGACTTCTTTATGTATTAAAGACAATTAAACCTTCGTCAAAATTTTTAAAGAAATATTTCCCCAACATTTTCATCTTTTAAATTTGTTAAAAATAATTTTCAAATACAATTTTTAAATTTTTGTATTTAATAAGACCCACTGATCTATTCTTTAGGATGAGGCCTACTAGTTTTGTATTTACAAAATTGGTCATCAACCTAAGATCAGTTAACTACTTCTGTTTTGACTGGAGCATATTTATTTACATATGCACGTTCTTTATTTAAATCTGGAAAGTTTTCTACAGTTATGTTTTTATGCATTGCTGCTGTTCCAATTAATGGCAGAGATGTTCTTCTTTGGGAATATCTATAATTTTTAAGTTTTGTATTTGAGGACATGGAGTAAGAATTCATGGGTTACATTCTATCCAGCTAAGATATTATCAATAATAGGATACAAGATTAGGTGTTGGAAATTTTGAATTAGGAATCCTAAGAACAAATATAAAAATATCTAATTATTTGTGAAATTATGCAGATTTCCCATTTCATACTTTATGTTTCTGTTTTGGCCTTTCTAATAGCACAGCTTCTTGAAGGACAAAAGCCTTATCTAGAAGATTAATATTCTGATCTACTCAGCAGTACCCTGGATCCTGCAACCATTTGAGAAAACAAAATCCCCAAAAAGTGTGCTCCAATAGAGGCTGCCAATGTCATGGGAGAAGAAGAAATATTGATCATCAAGAACATCTCTGAGGGAAGAAAATACCTTTGTCAACATGTGCTCAAACCATCAAGTCTGGAATGATCAAGACGAACCCCACAATCCCCGTGACTCTAGGTGAGGCAAATTGCATTGTTTGAGCCATTTTTGGACCTTAACATTTCTTAAGTTTCAGGAAGTCAGAAAATGCCTACGCTGGAAAGAAACTAAGTAGTAACAGAGGACCCCCATATCAGGAAATCCTCCCTTTTTATTTATTTATTTATTTATTTAGCCCACCCCCACAAAAAAAAAAATGCTGAGAACCTACAATGTCCCAGGCACGATGCTCAGAACGAGGATACAACCATGAGCAAAGCTCCTGCTGTCAAGGAACTTGGGCGAGGAGGACAGCTAGTAACCAAATAAATGCACCAGTGACTATAATTCAGTTGGTGTTTAACATATTTACAGAGTGTCTCCTACGTGCCAGGTCCTACTCTGAGTGCTGGGGATGTAGCAGAAACAAGTCAGGCAAAAGCTCCTGTACCTCAGAACTCAATTCTAATGGGGTGGGGAGATGATAGATGATTGGATAGATAGATAGATAGATAGATCATAGATAGATAAATAGATAGATGATAGATAGATAGATAGATAGATAGATAGATAGATAGATAGATAGATAGAGATAAAAGTCTAGAAATGAAAACAGTTATTTGAGAGCATATGCAAATATGATCAAATTAGAGTGGTTGCAAAGGCTTAGTAGGATGATTAAGAGCATGGACCCTGGAACTGGAACACAAGGTGTTAATGTGAGCTGCTGGCCCGCCATTCTGTGACCTGTGTACTTCACTTAAACTTTCTGTGCTTCAGTTTTTTCATCTGTAAAGTGGATATAATAATGGTATTATTATGGGGATAATATAGGTTAATATTTGTAGTATTTAAAATAGTGCCTGGTTGATAGAATGCATTATGGAAGAATTAGCAAAAAGCAACAACAACAAAAAATGTTCAAAGGAGAAAGAAATGTGGTTCTTGGAGAAGAAACAGAATGTGGAGGCCCCCAGGGCTGATGCTTGCACACACCAATAGAGCTATGTCAGTTGTTTTTAAGCCGCCATCTATTCTGACAGGTTGGACATCCATTCTGATTGGCCAAAGCTCATGTTCTATGTTTCAAATCTGACCCTTGCAAATGTTCATCACAAGACAGACTTGAAAGACGAGGAGTCTAAAGCTTAAAGAGCAAGGACGATTAGGGGAAGGGTGTTACAAGATGAGGTTGAATGAGAATACACAACATCCAGGAAGCCAGGTCCAGAACAGCATGAAGGGAGTGAGGTGACTAGGTTGTAAAATTTAAGGAGACACACTCTCAGGATCAGACAAGTGCCACTTGCATAATGCTGGAAGTGAGTTCCTCCTTAAAATTTAAGTACCAGGTGCCCCACCAACTTCACCCCAGTGTCCGCTCTGCTGAAGGCCATTTTATGAGCTTAATTATTAAGATAGGGGCAATGAAAAGCCATTGAAGAGTTTTGAAGGGTGAGGGAGGTGGATATTATAATAGTATTTTCACATTGAAAGGTTCTCCCTGACTATCCAGATATGGAAGAAACTAGCCAAGAGGATGTAGGGTGGGCAGAAGGTGGTGTTTATAAAAAGCAGTGCCTGTCTGGGAATCCATATTATTCACTGCCCCAGAAAATTCTGGAGTGCTATGAAAGTAATATGAGTTCTCTGTAACAAATCGCCCAAGTATCTTCAGTGGCCCCACAGCTAGGCCTCACAGCCCATTCAGATTTTCAGAATTTCAGCTCATTCAGAGTTGTCTCTGAATGACTTATCAGAGAATGACTTGTCTCTGGGACTTACGCCAACCCAGATCCATGGCTACCTGGGACCCCAGCACCTAAGCCAAGAACAGTCCCGGGCAGCCAGGGGGCCTTGGAAACCCCCTAGCACCTGGGCATTGATAGGACAGCATCATTGTCAAAAGAGAGGACATAATGTGGAAATAGGGAAAACGAAAGAACCCCTAGGAATAACGCAGAATCCCAACAATTGTACCTAGGCCCACAGATCCCTTGTCTGTGAGGGTTAGGATTTTGGTTGCAAGCAACAAAAAATTATATTCAAAATTGGCCTAAAACAAAGAAGGGGATTAATGACAGTACCTGGCTAACACATAGGGCAGCTTTGGGGCATCGTTTAATTTGGAATCTAGCTCCACTTCTTTGTGATTCTCGAAACTTTGGCCTCCTCGTATTGATTTCATTCTTAGGCTGAATCTCTTCATGATAATGAGATACTGACAACAATAATTGACGTTTCAATCTGGGTCACTCACATCAGGAAAAGATAGTATTCGTTCCTTCAATTATTGATTAAAACTTACGAGCTTCAAATGATTGGACTTCCTGTGGATGAATCTCCATGGACAAGTTAACTGCATTGGTCCTGTATCGACTGATTCATTTATTGTGCAAGGTTGTTGACCAACCTCTATCTTCATCCTTGCTCACTCCCTATCCTTTTTACTTTGCTTTATTTTTACTCCATAGTTCTGATTATTCAAGTTATTATATACTCGCATTTGTTTATTTGTTGCCTATTTCCTATTAAAAGAATGCAATCTTCATGAGAGTAGAGACTTCATTTTGTTCCCTATGCCAAGAACTGTGCGTGGCACAAATAACTATTGGATGGATGGATGGATGGATGCATAATTTGCAGTAGTGTGAGTAGTGAATGACTATTGAGGAAGCAGAGAACAGGCATGGACTGCTCTTGCAGGGAAGTTAGTTACAAATGGAAAAAGAACAATAGGGTTGTGGCTAGAGGTTGAAGGTGAGCTTGCGGCAAGGTTTCTTTTTGAAAGAAGGGAGATTTCTACATATTTATATGCTGAGGAAAGAGAACCAAAAAGAGAGAAAGTTTAAACTGCACACTCTTTTCCTAATGTAATGTGACTGGAGGAACAAATTGGCTTCCATCTCTTATTTCAAGACTCAAAGCAAATCAGTTTTAACCCTTATTTTGTTTTCCTTGAGTGACATCTAGAGTTAGATCAGAAGTATTAAATCTTTTCTAGCTCTGCTTCCTCTCAAGATTATCATTTGTGTGGATCGGTGTTTTTCAAACTATGTTCTGGGAAACAAAGACACAGATGTTACTAAGTGATAAAGCTAACATATTCTTGGCTCAAAAACTTCTGGAAACTCAGGTTAAACAAAGTTAAGGAGTTGCTTTAATGCCGAACTTCTCCAAGTTTTTGATATTCCAATGTGTAATATAATTCCCCAGGTAGAAAATACAGTTTGTATCATCTTCCCAAACTTATTAAATAAGAAAACACTTTTGTAAGCTTTTTTTAAAACTATTAACATGTTGGGGAAACATCAGTCCATGGAAAAGAGTGAGAAATGTTAGTTTTGGTCATGTTGGGTTTTTCTCTTAGGAACAAAATATACTTTACCTTGTGTTTAATGCTTGCTGTCAGGTCCAAAGGATCTGTATTATTATGGTGACCACATATTCTTGATTTGGTGTCAACTTCAATTACTTGGTCCCATTGTGTCTCGAAGTACGTTAGAACTTTTCAAAATTTGTTGCCCAATTTTTGATTCTGAAAATACTTTCACTACATATATAGAAAAAGAGTTTGGTCATTCAGAGGACATGGTTTTCCATAGTTTAAAAATTGTTTCTGCTATTTATTAAAAGTCATCAGATAACTGAGAGACTTATCTGAGAGGAAGTATGGCACAAAAGGCAGCTCAGAGAAGCATAAAGTTTTGTGGGCTATAATTTCAGTCTGCCTCATAATAACTTTGTGATCTTACTGAAAATATTTAGCTCACCCCCCCGCCCAAGCCTCAGTTTCTATATCCACAAAAACGCAAAATATGTGCTGTCTACTTCTCAGTCATTGTGAGGTCCTTAAGGTCTGTGCAAAAATGCTACTTCATCGGTGAGCTTTTCCCTGACCACACATTTTAAACAGCAAACAACCCTGTGCCCTGCCCCCATCCTTGGTCTCCTGCCCAGCTTGATTGTTTTTAACATCATCTGACATACTTTACATTTACTTTTACTATGGCAAGAATGTTTAACATGAGATCTACCCTCAACAAATTTTAAGCGTGCAATACAATATTGTGAACTATAGGCTCAATATCGTACAGCAGATCTTTCGAATTCATGTATCATGCATAACTAAAACTTCATACCCGTAGAATAGCAATTCCCTATTTTCCCCCTCCCCCAACCCCTGGCAACCAACATTCTACTTTCTGCTTCTATGCATTTAACTATGTCGGATAATTCTTACAGGCAGAATCATGCAGTATTTGTCCTTCTGTGACTGGCTTATTTCACTTAGTATAATGTCTTCCAGATTCATCCATGTTGTTGCATATATAGCAGGATTTTCTTTCTTATGGCTAAATAATGTTCCATTGTATGTATTTGCCACATTTTCTTTATCCATTCATCTATCAATGGACAGTTAGATTGTTTCCATATCTTCTGAATAAAGCTATTGAGAATAAGGCTGCAATGAACATAGGAGTGCTATCTCTTTGAGATCCTGATTTAAGTTCTTTTGTGTATATAACCAGAAATGGGATTGCTGCATCATATGGTATTAGGTTGGTGCAAAAGTAATTGTGGTTTAAAGGGTTAAAAATAATTGCAAAAACTGCAGTTACTTTTGCACCAACCTAATAGTTCTGGTTTTAATTTTTTGAGGAACTTCCGTACTGTTTCCATAGTGCTACACCATTTGCATTCCCACCGATAGGATACAAATCTTCCAACTTCTCTACATTTTCACTAACACTGGTTATCTGTTCTGAAACTAATAAAACATTCTGCAGTTACCTCATTTAGAAGCTGCTGAGTGGAAAATTGCAGATGACTAAAGGAAACTGATAGCTGTCTATAAGATTCAACAACGATTAGAACAATATAGAAAAAGCAAACTTACATCATGTTCCTCAGTGCACTCTTCTGCCACAAACTAACCAGTTTAACAGCAAGAATTATGTTCCTCAAAACATCTCTTATTATGAGAATTACTACTTTTATCCTCAAAGAACTGATCATACCTCTTTTCATTGTGACAAACTTGTCAAAAATCTTTGCTACATATAACAAATAATGCCTCATTAATTCATTCCAATGATATTTTTGAGCCCCTCTCTATCATGTTCTAGAGTCCCATAAAATGTTGGCAGTATAAAGATCAATGAGGCATGATGACTACTTTTAACACTCTCTTGATTAGGTGAGAGAATTAGATAAGAGAGTCAAGGGTTGCAATATCGTGGGATAAAAAGTATATCATAAGAATTTTGCTGGTATCATAGCGGCCAGAAGAAACCAGAGGAGTTCTCTAACGAGGCCAAGGATGGGATAAGAATAAGAGAAGTGACGCCAATGAGTAGATAGGTAGTGTTATAAACTATTTGGATAAGACCTGTGTTCTCATGAAGATGGTTAGGAACGTCGTCTGGAAAGAAGGGGCACTGGAGCTGAGCCCTGAATGAAAGGAGCCAGCTATGTAAAGAACTGGAGGAAGGCATTTCACGGAGAGGAAATAGCAAGCACAAAGGCCTCAGACAATGAAATTGAATGTTTCAGAAACAGAAATACGAGCAGAGATGAGGTCAATGAGAAAGACCAGGCAACTCATGTAGGACCTTCTAGGCCAGATAATAAGGTTTATTCTCAGTGTAAAGGAAGTCACTAAAAGGTAGCAAACAGGAAGGGATATGCAGATAAGGGAAGGAAGGAATAGAGAGATTAAGCTCACTCAGCTCCTAAATTACAGCCTATATTTGAACTTAGGCTGTGTTGGCTACGGAATCAGTGTGCTTAATTGGGAGGTCATTCTGTCTTGGATTTCCAAGTTGCTAAAGACTGGAAGGTGAACCGATTTTAGGAAGAGAGAAAAAAATTCTGTTTTTGAGGTGCCTCACATGGAAATGTCAAGCATACAGTTGGATGTGTGAGTATGGAATTCAGAGGATAGGTCAGCCTGGAGACATTAATGGTGTCATCAGCAAGCCCTGGGGTCCTCCCATTTGTAGTTTTTGCATAGAAGCTCCCTTGAGAGACTGAGAAGCAGCATCCTAGTGAGGTAGAAAGAACCCCAGAGTAACGTGGATTCCCAGAAAGTGAGTGATTGAACTGTTGGTTTGATTCTCAACCAGGCTCTGTCCTCATGGTAGCAACAGTCTATATTTTTTCAAGTTTAAGGCTCACAGAAAAGAGAGACTCTCTTCCCAGGTTGAAATCCTGGAATTCACTGATTGGACCTTCACGGATCATAGGCCCATCCCTGAATTCTGCACCAATCATGGTGACTATGAGTAGGGAGCCCTAGGGTAGGGTTCCATCCATAATATACAGATGAAAAGCTGGGACTTTGCATGCAATTATTACCAAAATTTTGAAAATGACCATGGCCAAAAAGTACTAGAGGGACCTGATTTCTATGAAGAAAATGCCTCCTCACCAGTTCCAAAAAGCCTCAAAGATCATCTCACCATGCAAAGGCTACTGACACTGGTGGCTGTCCACATCGAAACCCCCAACACGCCTTCACAGTGTAAGGCACTCTCAATGTGATCTAAACTGGGCAGGACTCAATCATGAATGATATGGGTAAATGGAAAATCACCAGGGCCTCATTCTGAATCAACTACTTTGAAAACAGTTCTGTTTAAAGGAAATGTAACCTCATGGTTGGGAAGCCACTTCACTGAGTGTCTTGCAAAACCTTCTGTCTTGTAGAAGGTGAGGTTAGGAACCAGCCATAGTTAGGATTTTCAACATTCATGGCAACAGAGTTCTCTTGACTCCTTCCTCTTATCTCTGGACACACCATCCATTCACTCACTCACTCATTTATTCATTCAACAACAGTTTACTGAACACCCGCCAGGATAAGGCACTGTTTAGGTACTGGAGAAACAACAGTAAACAAATCATACAAAAACCCCTCTCATCATGAAACTGAAATTCTAGGAGAGGGAGGTAGACAGCACTAAATAAAAATAATATATAAGTAATTTATATAGTGTGTTAGAAGGTAATATATGCTATGGAGAAGAGGAAAAAGGGATGTGGAGTGTCATGGTAGGAGATATACAATTTTAAAGAGGATAGCCAACTCTCAGACAATTTATTCAGTACAACTACCTTATTTATGAAGATTTTTTTCCTAATTAATTAAAAATGTAAATCCAGCAATGCATGAAGATGTTTAATGGACGGGGAGGAGTGGAGCCCCAGAGGACACCAATGCACCATCCCTGGTCCTCACAGGCTGCTGGGGTGCATGGATCAGAATTCATTCTTATGAAAGTGGAGCCAGCATGACTCATCCCAAATCAGCTGGGAGTAGGAGCTGCTGTGTTTTGGAGGGTAAGGAGCAGAAGGAGTTCGGGGAAGCTTTGGACAGGAGTTGAATAAGTAAGTGGGGGTTTCTCACCCTGGAGGATTCTCAGTCCCCATCTGTATCTCTACAGCACCTGCAAACACTTACATTTATGGCTGGGCTTCTCCCTCTTCCTCACATACACAGAGCAGCAGAGAGCGAGGGTGTGTTTAGTATAACTTTTGACCCTGCAATCCTGCTTCTAGAAAGCATTCCTACAAAAATAAAAGCACAGACCAGGAAATACATCTAAGGATGCTCATTACAGCACCTCCTCAGTGCAGCTGTCCTTACCTCCACCCTACGGCACTTTGTACACATCTCCATTATTGCTTGAATTCCACCATGATTGTTCTTTTCCCATCATCTCCCTTCCTAGGTCCTAAATGGCTAGAGAGAAGCTGAGTTTATTTATCATTATTACCTCAGCCACCACCATGTGACCAGCAGATAATAAGCATTCAATAATTATTTATAGACTTGATTGGTTTTCATTTTAGTTACTAATAACTCACAGTCCTAGTGGAGGACGCCATTCTTATAAATTCTCATGCTATGTAGTAATTCACAGCACCGCTCTGCATCTGCTTTTGAGATGTTCTGCTACTTCTTCTGCTCAGCCTGACTGAGCTTTCACTTTTTGTTCCTACCACTGTGTGTACATCTGACCGCTCCAAAAGACTCTAACAGGAGACACGGTGACTCCCATAGCTCCCTTCCCTAGGAAGCTGCATCGACCGCCATACCTGGGCAGAGACTGCCCTCCCAAAGGGCCAAAGGGGGAAGGACGAGGGCCACGCTGCCATCCCAGCATCCTCCGTCAAGAGCCACAGTCATCAGCCCAATGGAATGACTGACTGGGCGAGCGTGCTTTCGTACCTCTGTCTCTGGAAACAATGACAGGAGCTCTGAAACCAGTTTGAAACTTGAACATCGTGGCTTGACTTTTTCTAAACCAGCGTCTGTGGGTAGGTTAAAATGATCAAGTTCTAATTTCCAACTATTTCTAAGTTGGACCAGAATGAGGCAGTGGAAATTCATTATAATGCAGTGTTTCCCAACGTATGAGACACATTTCTCCTGGGGTTTGCAAGCTGATTCTACATGTTACACAGAGAAGCCGTTTGAGTTAAGAACGTATTTAAGTTTAGTAACATATGTTAAGAGTTGTATATTTACTTACAGTTACCTTTTATATGGGACAAGTAAAAATTGTGTTGATTTAAATTCATTTTTATGCAAATAATAATATAGGTGCTCTTAGAGGAGTCAAGTTGGCAAGCAGTGTTCTAGTCCTTTCCTCACGGTTCACAGCAACCAGTGAAACTATGGCAGCAGAGAATGCCAGAGTTGGAAAACACCTTGGAAGCTGTCTAATTCAATTCACTATTTTATTGACTTATTCATTCAATAAATATTTATTGCACACTTACTATGTATAAAGGTCTGGACAGATCTGTAGTGAATCAGACAGCTCCAGTCTAGTGGGAGAGACAGACATTAAATACGTACCCAGTAAAATAATTATAACTATGATAGGCACTAAGAAGAAGCAAAGCATGTATGAAACTTTTAACAGCAGGGTGTTTGAATGACATCTACAAAGGATTCGGAACAATTAACCAGGCAAACCAGGGCTTGGGGTAGAGTTGGAGGCAGGTGGTGGAAAGAGGAGAGAATGTGTGAGACCCTGACAGGGCAGTGTAGCTGCAGTAAGGAAAGACCACAGTCACTCATTGCACCGACGTCTTTATAAGTCATCTGTGGTAACTAATTTCTGTAAGGAACAACCCAGAAATAGAGGCCCAAGAGGTGAAGTGACCTGACATTGAACTCACATCCTAAGAGCCTGACATTTGAAAAAGTTTGTTTATGAATAGGTACGAGCACAGGCCTATTGGTTTTTTCCTCGCTCATGACTTTTGCATTCCTGGAGTGCTTCTGAGTTTAGCAGCCTTTTGACTGTACTGGGCAAACCAAAGAATTTGAGAAACAATCAAACAAACACAGTGAATTCAATCACCCAAAAATATTGAGGGACACAGGTGAAATTTTATCCTTAAGGACCGAAGTTTACTGACCAGCATGTGAATATTTCCCAGCCCCTCTGATGTCTAGAGTCCCCACATATTGGGGCAGCTTATGGATGATTTGTAACCAATATTGGAGTCTCTGGGCCCTGTGAAGGGAAGCACAAACTCAGCTGTGAGGGGTGCCTGTCCGACAAAAAACTGAATGCTCTAAAAGTGGAGCAATGAGTGGACATGGGGGTATCACCTCTTCTCAGGTCCGTGGAAAAGCCAGAGTGTAGATTCCTGATTCCCCAGATCCCAGCTCTTCTGAATATTCATCAAGC
Organism: Rhinolophus ferrumequinum; assembly: GCF_004115265.2. Classification (NCBI taxonomy): domain Eukaryota; kingdom Metazoa; phylum Chordata; class Mammalia; order Chiroptera; family Rhinolophidae; genus Rhinolophus; species Rhinolophus ferrumequinum. The sequence goes on from NC_046293.1 coordinate 64,531,689, forward strand.
AAGAAGGTTGCCCCATTACTGATGGCCTGGGAGCCTGCACTGGGAAGCCCTACATCAACAAACAGCGCGAGATAAAGAGAAAGTCCTCCAGTCTCCTCCTCATCAAACCCCTCTGCTCACCACAGCTTTCCCTTCCTTTGGGTTTGTCTAAGAATGAAGTCCCGGGTAGAGATAAGACATGGGACCACGGGGTGTTAATAAGGAAGGCAGAAAGGAGGAGGGGCAGGGAACAAAGAAGTAGTTTTGAAACATGCGGTAAATCCAAGTGAAGGCAGTCCCTCATGAATAAAATAATGACCACATGATTGAAAAGAAGAACGGGATGATGGGAAAGCAATGAAGAGAAGGGGCACGGAGGACAAAATCCACGAAGGCCTTGGGGAAGCCCTGCCTATTCATATCACAAAACACCAAATCACAGTTCTGTGTGTAGCAGGGGCACAATGCATACTTTTGTGGAAGCGAACTGGCTGTCACACAAATTGCTGTCTGAAACTGCCTATGCCTCATACACCAATAGCCACAAAGCAAAGTCTGTTTAATGCAAAATAATGGTCAACCCATACTAGCCATGCAAGTAAGGTTTTTAGACAGTATGAGAAGTTTACTGAGGTGCAATTTGAACTGCATTGAGATTTTTACCTGGCCTCTACCGACTTTCCTGATGTACGGCACCCAGAAGGAACATTATCAGGCTCCAGCATCATTTCAACTCAGTTACTTGTGGTCTTTGTGGCTTGGGTTATCTACCAAAGGAGTTCCCAGTAAACCATTCCAAGCAGTTAGTTGATTTGTGTGTCCTACTTGATCGCTTTGTTACCATTTTACTCAATGAAATTCTATCATGCTCTTGTAAAAAGAACATTCAGGAGAAAGGAACAGTTTACTTAATTAAAATCAAAACCTGTTAGGAGCTAAGTTCACACTGGGCATAATTAGTAATCATCAAATGCTTAAGCAAACAAAAATCACATTCTCATACATAGCATCTATTTAAGCCTCAATAATATTATATTATATCCCAGAAATCTGTCATTTTCCCTCCATAAATATTACGTGGAAAAAAAATATTACGTGAGTTAATTCTGGTTATACATTTTTAAACTAAATTTGTATAATGTACTTGAGAATAACAAAACATATTCAGGATGAAAGCACTCCAAAACTTTATTACATGAAATTCCTCTACTCTATTCTGAAGCATTTAACCTGCTGTCAGCAGTATGTATAAATTTTTAAAAAAGAAATACACTTATAAATTTATTTCTGGTGGTTCTCATTCTATTTCAAAATAACAATCAGATCAATGCACTTGACTTCTCGCATTACTTAATGCTTTCCAGGAATTGTTTAATCCAGGAAAGAAGAATATCCAGTTCACTGATAGCTTTGTAGATTCCTCTGTTTCCGATCTGCAGATAAAGTAGAGATTTAAAACAGAAATCTTTCATATTCAAAAAAGTATTCAAAAACAAAGATTTGGAATACTTACCCTATAAAGTGTTCTTTTCATCCTGGTAATGGATTTCATCTCTCTAGCTGATGAAGCACAGGAAATCTAAGAAATCGACAGTAAATACAGATAATATTGTTGAAGAGGCACTCATAATACTCACTCTTTCACCCGTTCAGCAAACATTTATTGAGCAGGTATAATGTGCTGGACAAGGATACACACTGGCAAAAAAGTAATATGTGGTATCTGTCCTATAGAGCTTGCAGTTTCTTGGGGGAAGCAAATGATAAATAAAAACAGAAGCAAAAAGTTAAAGTTGACAAATTACTATTAAAGCTGTGTTTGTAATGCACGATATTCTATGATAGGGATTTACAAGAATGACCTACTTTGAATTGGGTGGTCAGGATGTGCTCTTTTTAAGAATGACATTTAAATTATGATCTGGAAAATTAGAAAGAGCCAGATATATAAGGAGGTAAAAAAGAAAAAAAAAAAAGCTGGAGATAGTTGGAGAGGATGCACAGGAGAGAATAATTCAGACAAAGAAAAGGTGTGCAAAGGCCCTGAGGTAGGAAAGTCTAAATGCTTTCTAGAAACTGAAAGAAAGAAAGTACGGCTGTAGCAATTAAACAAGAGAGATGTGGGTAGCATGTGAGATAAGAAAAAAATTTCACTTTTTGAAAAGTCCCCCTGGCTGTTATATTGCAGAGTACAATATTCAGATGTCAATTGCCAGGAGAAAGCACTAGGATATTAATATTATTTTCTATTTAGGAGAAGTAGCAAGCTGATGTCTTGTAGCCTGGCCTGGGGAAAACTGCCAGTCTCCTTTGAGGAGGTGAAATTTCCAACCCTACCTAAGCACAAGAATTGCTTAGGAGATAAGTAGGAGGAAATTAACATCATTCTCTATTGTCACACAAATTTCCAGTGGGTTAATTTGAGAAAAGGAAAGGGGAGAAAAGGGTGACTATATCTCATTTATCTATTTCATTTTTACTCATAAAGCCTTAACTCTGGCATAGACAAGGGGATTGTATAGGCCAATACTTTTCAATTTACAGAAAGGGAAACTAAGGCCCAAGTGGGTTAGTTACTTGCCCAAGATATCACAGGAGGTCCTATCCTAGTGACAAAATAGTGTCGGGCACATCAATAAAGACAGCATTTAATTAAAACTCATGAAATGGAAACAGATAAATGACAACACCTATTTCAAAAAATGACATACGGTCAATGTCAACCAAAAGGTCCCTTCAGGCCAGAACACAAAGAGGAGAAGGGGCAGCATTCAGGCTTCTTTTCTGATCAAGAGCAAATAACTGCATGATCTAACAGGTATATCTTGAATGCTGTTTTAGGGGCTTAAAGGTGGTGATGATGTCATGACTCTGCCCAAATGGGGTCCTTACTACCGTCAAGTCAGACCCCGCATAGGAAGAGATCCTTGTTGTGAAAGGAGCTTTGATGATCAGGCATAGAAGAGCTGCAGACACAGAACGTTCAGGTGAAAATGCAGTTTGCAGGATTGACAAGCCCAGGGTTGGACCTCCCTGTGATAAGAGCCCTGAATAAAGAAGAGGACATTTCAACCCAGACCAGACACTGTGAGGTCCAGGACAGTCGTGGCCAATGTCAAAGATTACAGTCAGAAAGAATTCACTCATTCATTAAACAAACATTCCTAAAGTACCTACTGTGTGTTAGGCCATGTGCTAGGCAATAAAGACATAATGATGAGCAACACAGAATTAGTAAATGAAATAGATGTAGATTGGAAAATTAACAAAATACAAGATCAATATTAGAAAGTAAAAATTCAGCAGTTCTGGGAGCTCTCTTCTTACCCCAGTTCTGCTTCAAATGAAAACAGAAATACTGAGATTGTTAGGTAAAAAAAAAATTGTCAACATGCATTATGTTAGAATTTTGTGCCAGGCACTAATCTGAAGGTTTTAATTATATTAATTTATTCAGTCCTCACAACAACCCCATGAGGTAAGTACTATTATTACCCTCATTTCACAGACTGGGAAATGAAAGCATATATGTTAATATTCTGCCTATGTTCACACAGTAAGTGGAAAAGCTGAGCTCTGACCTCAAGTATTCTGACTCCAGAGTCTATTTAAAACCACTATATCATACTGAACAAACAGCATAACTTAGAAAAGATATTCCACCTAAGCAAGTCTCTTATTTAAACCTTCAAAATCCAGTTCCAAAGAGAGATTAGGTTAAAGGTCTCTGCTCTGTATTACACAGGAGAAATGTTGGAAATAGCTTTAAAAGACTAAGCTGATTGGTGGAGAGAGAGAGAGAGAGAGAGAGAGAGAGAGAGAGAGAGAGAGACCTAAAATTAGACGTGATAATAAACAAAAGAAGATGCCCCGTGTGTGTTTGTGTGCTTTTTTCGTTCATTTGTTTTCAGATTGGAACTACAAAAGAAAATTCTAGAAATACCAAGTCTAATTACAGCCAAGATAGTACACATGGAGTGAATTTAGAGAAGTCTGCCCATTATTGAATAAACGGAGAGTTTGATTAGATGCTAAATCCTTCTAGCCTGAAATTATCTAACATAAAAATAGTTAGCCCGAGTCTTGCATTTGGAAAAAAGGAGACTCAATGAACAGGAGAATCGATACTTGCCTGACTCCAAGGCACTATATCAAAGTTCTTAGATGTGATGATCAATTACAAAGCACAGAAGAAGCAAGACACATGACACAATATTAAATACGCATGTGTTAGGATTTAAAGATTTAACATTGAAAATGGGAGGCCAGAGAAGCCGACTAAATTCTGGACATTACAGACGTTACATATCACTAAGGTCTTCCTGTTCACTACGGCCTCTGCCCAGAGAACTTTGATCTGCAATGCATCCTGCAGCAGGGTGGGAAGTACAAAAAGGCTTCTGACCTCACTCCGTCTAAGGCACGTGTTACTCTAAGAAGAGCAAAGAGAAAAACAAAGTTTGGCATTCATTACTTAGGTAAAATAAAACAAAAACACTTCTGAGTTCCAGTGTTGCCACTAGAGCTGTGCTGGTTTATGGGATGCTTTCTGGAGCCTTTAGCTCTGTTTACTATAAATGACCCCTAGTAAAGATCTGGCCCAGAACGTTCTCATTTTCCTCACTGTTGCAAATATGTTTACCGACCCAGTAGGGCAGCCAGATTTTACTGCCATGATTCTCATTGCTTTGCTTGAAAGGAGGAATTTATAAAAGAATGATTTCCTTTACCTTATATTTCAGTGTATACTTGCATTTACTGAAAACCGAATGTACAGCAAAGGTTCACCAGTTTTATTGTAAGAAAGGCTGAATATTTTGACTAACTCAATCAAAGCAGATGTGATCTAGATGAGAGGCAATTTATTAGTAAGGCTAGCTAGAATAACTAGAGACCAGCTCAAAGAAAAGTGTGAGATAGTCATAGAATAATGAACACAAGGCCTAATCAATTATCATTAAGTCAATACATTTTCATTGCATACTTACTATACCCTAGGCATACAATAGCGTCTCTGCCCAACAGCATTGATTTATTTAATTTATAAAACTCCCTACATGATGAAAATTGCCTTAGGGCACAAGTGTTAGCTTACAATCTACTGAGACAGACAGTGATGCAAAATTACAATATGTGATAAATACTGTGATTTAAAAAAAAAAAATCCATTGCTCTGGGAGACAGAGCAGATGGCAATCCGACTGTGGAATATCAGGAGGCTTCCAGAAAAAGAAAACAAGTGACTTCCCTCTTGCAAGGTGAGTGAGAGGGAGTGGAAAAGGCAGGGAGAAGGAACGAGTCAGCAGAGGAAGCAAGCATGCTCGCTGTTCCAAGGCTGGAGACAGCAGAGGTGATTTAAACACCCTGCAGGTCTCAGCTGAAATCCCAGCCTCAACTGTCTAAGGTACGGCCCCCAACTTCCAGTCCTGCTGCTACCACACATCCTCCTGGGTGCTCTCTTCTCAGCACCTACCACAATCTGAGATGAGCTCGAACTGGCTGAAAGCATTTTCAAGGAGTTGTATAAGGACAGAAATATTATATTATCTGTCAATTTTGGTTGAATCCTTAGCATCTGGAATAGTGTTCAGCAAATATAGTAGATACTTAACAAATGTTTATCTAGTGAATGAATCAATGAAAGAAATGCGTGCATCAGTATATGGCTTTGGGGCACTGGTTTAATAATAGTTTGAAGTATGTCCTAGGCATTAGTGACATTAAGAGCTGTTTAAAACAATCAGATGAACAAATAATACAGTCCTTAATTTGTGTCCTCAACAGCCTCACATACTTGAAAATTATTACAAATTTGGATTGTGTATGACAGCTAAAGCAAAAATGAAAAATCTCTTTCCACTGATAATTCTGAGAAAATGAAATCCTTGAGTTAATGAGTGGACGGCTACACATGATACAGTCCCTCAGAGAATTTAACTGCTCATGTTGTATTCTCACAAAGAACAACAAATCCTTTCTATTAAAAGAGTTTTATTATACTGTCTCCTATTATATGTCATATTCTCACAGCCACTGGAGGAGTAAAAAACCATACATAAGATTTTTATATCTTTATAAACCTCCACATAAAACTTCAGACCAATTTGTAGCCATCCTTTTTTGTTTTGCTTTGTTTGGGGTTTGGATTTTGTTTTGTTTTGGTTTGTTTTTAATAGTTAACCATAATGGTTAAGATAGTTCCACTTTGGCCATAGCCTTAGATTCTTGAAACTTTCATTCCTAAAAAATGTAGATAAAATGATAGATAAGGGATTAAAGGGTAAATGAATTTTATTTTATTGTATGACAGCAGATGTAGATTTGGTGGTGATGCAGGAAAAAGAGGTATTTATTTATTTATCTATTTATTTATTTTAAGACTTTTATTTAAAAATATAGCCAACATACATTATATCAGTTTCAGGTGTACACCATGGTTTTCAACATTTATATACCTAACGAAGTGATCACCATGATAAGTCCAGCAACCATCTGACACTGGACTTACTATGCTGTCACAGTAGTATTGGCTATATTCCCCGTGCTGTACATCGCATTGCCATGACTTAGTTGTTTTACGCCTGGAGATATGGACTTTTTATTGCCCTTTGACTTTTTCCCTCCTTTTTTAATACTTTAATTATAGTTGACATTCAATATTATTTTGTATTAATTTCAGGTGTACAGCACAGTAGTTAGACATTTGTATAATTTCTGAAGTGGTCCCCCTGACTAGTCTAGTACCAGACACTATACCTATTATAGTTATTACCGCATTACTGACTATGTTCCCTATGCTTTGCTTTATATCCCCATGACTATTTTGTAAACTACCAATTTGCACTACTTAAACCCTTCACCTTTTCCACCTTGTCTCTCAACTCCCCTCCCATTTAACACCCCGATAACTCTAGTATCCATCCCACACCATACATAATTATTACAATATCATTGACTATATTCCTTATGCTACCATGTTTCCCTGAAAATAAGACCGAGCTGGACCATCAACTCTAATGCGTCTTTTGGAGCAAAACTTAATATAAGACCTGGTCTTATACTATATTATATAAGACCATGTATAATATAATATAATATAATATAATATAATATAATATAATATCAAGTATAATGTAATATAATATAATATAATACTGGGTCTTATATAATATTACAACAATATTGTAAATAATGTTGCAATGAACATATAGATATCTGCACATGTCCCTTCAAGGTAGCATTTTGGGTTTCTTCAGATAAATACCCAGAAGTGGAATTACTGGATCCTTCTTTGTCTCTTGATATAGCCTTTGTTTTGAAGTCTATTTTGTCTGTATCACTACCCTACCTTTTTTTTTTCGTTTTCGTTTTTATGAAATAACTTTTTCCATTCATTTACTTTCATTGTCTGTGTGTTTTTCAATCTTAAATGAGTCTCTTGTAGGCAGCATATGTAAGGGTCTTGTTTTCTTATCCATTGGAGCATTTAATCCGTGTACATTGAAAGTAATTATTGACAGATATATAGTTATTCCCATTTTATTTTTCATATTTTTTATCTTTTTTTTTCTTCTTAAAGAAGTCCCTCTATGATTATTTGTAATACTGGTTTGGTGGTGAGGAACTCCTTTAGTTTTTCTTGTCTGGGAAGCTGTTTATCTCCCCTTAAATTTTAAATGATAGCCTTGCTGGGTAGAGTAGTCCTGGTTGTAGGTCCATGCTTTTCATCACATTGAATATTTTCTGCAAGTCCCTTCTGGCCTGCAAAGTTTCTGTTGAGAAATCAGATGGCAGTCTTATTAGAGCTCCCTTGTAAATAACTAGTTGCCTTTCTCTTGCTGCTTGTAGGATTCTCTCTTTGTCTTTAACCTTTGCCATTTTAATTATAATATGTCTAGGTGGGGGCCTGTTTGTGTTCATTCTGGTTGGGACTCTCTGTGGTTCCCAGACTTGCATGTCTATTTCCTTCACCAGGTTGGAAAGTTTTCAGTCATTATTTCTTCAAATAGGTTCTCAAGACCTTGCTTTCTCTCCTCTCCTTCTGGTACCCCTGTGATGAGAATGTTCTTATGCTTGATGTTGTCCCACAGGTCGCTTAAACTTCCTCAATTTTTTTTGGATTTATTTTTCTGTTCCAATTGGGTGTTTTCTGCTACCTTGTCTTTCAAATTATTGATTCAAATCTCTGCCTCATCTAATCTGTTGGTGATTCCTTCTAGTGCATTCTTCATTTCAGTTATTATATTCTTCATTTCTGACTGGTTCTTTTTTGTGGTTTCTATGTCCTTTTATGCTTGCTATCACCTTGCTGAAGTTCTCACTAAGTTCCTTAAGCATTCTTATAACCATTTTTATACTCTGTCTATGGTAGGTTGCTTGCCTCCATTTCAATTAGTTATTTTTCTGGAGTTTTCTCCTATTCTTTCATTTGGGACACATGTCTTTGTTTCCACATTTTGGCTGCTCTCTGTGTTTCTTTCTATGTATTAAGTAGATCTGCTATGTCTCCCAGTCTTAGCTTAGTGGCGTTATGTAGTAGACGTCCTGTGGGGCCCATGGAACAGTCTCTCTCTGGTCACCTGCTCTGGGTGATCCAGAAGTGTCCCTTGTGTGGGTTGTGTGTGCCCTCCTGTGATAGTTGAGACTTGATTGCTTTTGGCACATCAGTGGGTGGAATTGACCCTCGGGCTTACTGGCTGGGAGGTTTGGCCATGCCCACAGCCTATGGGCTGCTGTGGGGGGTCTAACCCTATGCAGTAAGATTCACCCCACCTGGCTCTGGTACCTGTTGAGACTGCCTTTCAGGTGTGCCACTTGAAGGGCTAATTGGGTTGTGCTCTGCTGTGATCTGAAGCCAACCTCCGGGTATGTTGGTTCTAAGGCTTCTTGGGAAGGGCTCTTGTGCAGGTCAAAGTTACCAACTGCCTATGAGGTTACCAACAGCCAGAGACTATCTGATAAGAGCCACAAAGAGATCCACAGCTCATCACTGCCTCTGCTGGAACTGGAGGCACATAGGAGAGGCCATGCTGTGAACGGAGGATGACTGCCACCAGTATCAGATCTGGGGTACCCTCGCAAAAAGCCAGGACACTCCAAGGCCTGCTGCCATCTTCCAGCTCCCATAAGGTTCAGCCACAGATAAAACAGATTCAGATTTGGCCATAGGTGTGGCAGGTTGCTCAACACATGAAAGATGGTGCCCACCTGCCAGCTTCACAGGAGAGGGCAAATGGCAACGGTCCCTCTAGTCCTTGTCCCAAAGTTACACAACTCAGTCTTTCCCTATATGTCTCCAAAGCCCCCTGAGTCACTGTCCCTCCACTGTAGCCCAGGGTGAGTGCCTATGAGCAAGTGAGTCTATGCACAGAGCTTTTAAGAGGATTTCTGGATTTTCTGCAGCCTTCTTTCCCACCTGGACAATTGGACTCCCCACTGTTTTTCACAGACTGATATGGGGGCTCCTCTTCCTAGCACCAGTATTTCAGGCTGGGGAGCCTGGTGTGGGGCTGGGTTCCCTTGCTCTTCCAGTGGAAACCTCCGTGGTCAAGATCTCTCTCCTGATTTTCAACCATCACACAGAAGTGTGGGACTGCCCATTCCGCATCTCCAGCCCTCCTACCAGTCTTGATATGGTTTCTTCTTTATATTCTTAGTTATGACTTCTTCTTTATATTCTTTTTTTTATATTCTTAGTATAGCTAGGCTTCAGATGGTTCTCCAGGTTGATTGTTGAATAATTTGGTTGTAATTTTGATGTGTTCACAGAATGAGGCAAGCACAGCATTTATCTACTCTGCCCTCTTGGATCTCCAAGCAGATGTAGATTTTTAAGCAAGTCTTATTAATTAATTTTTTGAAGTTTTTCCATGTGAGGTCTTACAAATATTTTCTGGGTACATTTAAAATAACAATTGAGAAACATACAGTAGTGTAACCTGTTTTGAAAATAGACTTTTAAAAATTTTATGTTAGTTTGGCAAAAATATGGACACTAGGACAACACCAAACCTACTGAGACTAGAGAAGGATTATAGGAAATTGAGAAAGAAAATTTTTAAATTAGGATTATTGGAAGAAAGCATGACTATATTTGCAACCAATACGGTTGTATGGAAGGAGGAAAAACTATCTCTAGTGTCTCTCTTCAAAAGCAAATTCATCATCAGACATTTGATTTTTAAAAAAGCAAAAGACGGATGTCCAATACCCGAGTAACTATATATCAGAAGAGTTTACAAAACATTATCCTATTTCTGTATTATCTGTAACTAACAGAATCATTTGATATAAGTAAGTATAGATAATCTCACGTACTTATAATTATCTAGACCCTTATAAAAGATTTCTCCATGTTCCAACAGCAGAAAAAAATAGGAAGACTTTAAAACTACCTAAAATACATACAGATATTAAGGTAGAATAACTTTATTGCAGATATTTTAAAATTCTCAGGATAATTATCATTCATCAGAATAAGTCCATGCATGGAATGTTAACTAGACTTATTGTGGTAATCATTTCACAATTGATACAAATATCAAATCACTATGTAGTACACTTGAAAGTAATATAATATTATATGTCAATTATATCTCAATTTAAAAAAAGAATAAGTCCATGAAATTTAGCACATGCAGTGATAGAGCTATGCCTCATAATTTTGACAGAGATGTTATATATCATTAACCAAAGAATGGATTTGCCAGCAAAAAGATTCTATGATATAATTAGAAAATATATTTACCAAGATTAAAACCAATTACTCATAAATAATCTCATTATCTTTAAATTAAAGTGATACTATAAATTATACACATAATGCAAGTTAACACTCACAATAGGCACTAAAAAAGTATTTGATTATTTAGGGGAATCACTCCTTTGGAAATTGTTGAGAAAATGTAATTAGAAGAAAATTAGTGTTCTGTGTATGAAAAGCAATGAGAAAAGACACTAGCAATTACATATTATCTCATTTAACCCTCTCAACAACCACGAAATGAGATTATTGATGTTGATAAAGACAGGATTTGGACTTTGCAATTAATGAAAGAATAAAACAGGGTTTGTCTCATTTCCTACTTCTAGTTTCATCAGTTCAATCAATTACAATTAAAAATATTTGAAATTACAAGGATAAATAATTAGCAATGCTTCACAAGTTGATAAGCTAGTGTAATTGATGATACAAATCACTTATCAAACACACTGCAAGAAATCAAGATACAAGTATTCTATTTGCTAAGATTTATTAGCCTTTAAAGTTAATTACATACAATATAAAGAAATGCATCTCTCTAATTATCAATTACTATTTAAGGCTCTCAAAATGTTAATTAAAGTATATGATGAAATCTTGAAAACTAATGGAATCTTTTTTTCAGTTTCAACCTTGATTACTAGCAATTAGGCAAATTATTTTGTGAATTTAACTAAGCAATTGTTAAATTCCTTTCAAATCTGAGAGTATTTGAGTTCTATAAGAATCTTTAAAATGTCTTCTTACATATACATAGGTCAACTTTCCAAATACCATTTAGCCAAAAAACATGATTAGCAAAGATTATGAAAATAAAGATGTTTATGTTAACGATAGCTTACTTTCTTTGAACAATTATACTATCTGAATTACTGAAATCAGACTAATTTAAATACATAATATTTTATTAGGTGTTGCAAAATGCTTAGAATGTTACCAGAAATAAGGAGATAATATTCAAATATAGTGAGTGGTATGGTATTTAAGACCTTGGAGTCTATCATGATAGACTTAAGAGTAGCTTAAGAAGATTCCAGTCTTAGTAGTCTTGCAAAGAAACCCAAAAGACAGGTTGCTTATAGAAATCAGAAGGCCTCTCAAAAATGAAAAATAATTTAAGTCCATGAGCTAATAATGAAACTAAGAAAATAACAACTCATTGTCAACCTTGGAAGAGTGTTAGAAAATTAATTCCTTATATTGAAAACTAAGTAAAGAAAAAGAATTAAGTGTTTTCCCTGCCTTTGTTATATGATAAGTTCCTCAAGACAGCCAAATAGTTAGTAAGAGGTAGATTCTATTTATAGCATTTCCCTTCTTATAAGTAAAATATAATAGAGTTTTAAAAGTATCATTTTTCAGTGTCTTATGAGTAGATTTAGACAATAATTACCAATGACTGCTAACATCATAAAAATAGATGCCATATACTATGTGCCTCTTTATAAAAGTATACAATGCTCCCTATGAAGTGATATAACCAAAACATCAAGCCCGAATCTGATCAAGTCTCTATATGTAATTACCGATATATGGAAAATAAAGAAAAGAATATATTAAATGAGTCTATGAAAATGCAATCAGCAAAATACAGGCAATAAGACACTTTGTAAAACAAATTACCCAATTTCTTTAACAAATAAATTGCAAAAAGAAGGAGAGAGAGAGAGAGGAGAGGGGAAAGAGAAATTACAAGGATTTGAGTAAAGCTCACAGAAATGTGTTGACTCAGTAGAGGGGCAAAATTAGCACTAAATTAAACAATGCATTGGTCCTAACAAAACTTAAAAACAAGATCTTAAATAATCAAACTTTTTTCGAGCATTTAACTCTCTTCCAAAACAAAGTTCAAGAATATTTATGGGAATACAAAAAATATATAAGACCCAAGAAGGTAAAATTTATGTCTGACATCCAATCAAAAATTACCAGGCATGCACAGAAGCAGGAAAATATAACTCATAATGAGGAGAAAAATCACATAATTGAACTGACACAAATGTTAAAATTATAGACAAAAATGTTAAAAGGGCTGATGTAAATTATTCTACATGTTCTAGAAGCTAGAGGAAAGATTGATCATGTTAAGTAAGAAAATGAATATTATTAAAAAGACCCAATTCAGACTTCCAGAAATAGAAACTACCATGTCTAAGATGAAAAATACGAGATTAACCTTAGGTAAAACACTGCAGAAGGAAAGATTAGTGAACTTGAAGATGTAGTGATAGAAAGTATCCACAATGGAAACTATCCACAGAAAAAGACTGAAAAGCACAGAATCAGTGAACAGTGGGACAACTTCCAATGGCTTGATGTATATGCAATTAGAGTTTCAAAAAGAAAAGAGCTAGAAGAAGGTACAGAAATAATTTTTGAATAAATAAAAGCCAAAACACTTCCAGAGTTCAAGATAACTAAAACGTACAGATGCAAGAATTTTAATTAACTCCAAGTACAAGGAACATAAAGTATACCAATGCACATCATAATTGAATTGCTTAAAACAAATCATAGCAAAAACCTTTAAAAGGAAAAAAACCAAACTTCTGTATATAGGTCAAATATTTCAAATTCAGACAGCATTTAACTCTGGAATGCAGTGTTGTTGTTTTTAATCAACTCCTCTAAATCCTATTTAGACCCTAGTAGTATCCACACGAATCTAACTAAGCATTAGTCTAGAGTTCTGGAATCTGGAAACAGGGATTGGGCCATTTCTGCCTGTTTCTGAACCATGGAAGAAGCTTTGGACCAGTTTTGAAATGTGTGGAGATTCTGTAGTAGCAACAGAACCCACAGAACTCAGGGTTCCTCTCAAAGTCCCTCCTTGAAAAAGGTCCTGCTCCATTTAGACTTGAGTAGTACTAGCAAAGCTCTGAATCCCCAAGCTTTGCTAACCCTCTTATTACAGGGATTTTACTTTCTTCCTCTTGTTATTATTAACTGTGAAGTTACTTTGCCCTTCCTTTCCTTTCCCCTAGAATCCTCCTTAACAGTGCATACGCGTACACACACACACACACACACACACACACACACACACACACACTGCAAAACTCCTAGAGGGCAAGATTTGTGTTTTACTCCTTTTTTTCCCATAACAACCCCCAATAGCAAAGACAACAGGGGAAATACGGCAAGTGTAATTACTTCTTACTTGACAGTTTAGATATTGACTATATTTATTGCCCATTTTTTATTAATATCACATTTAAGCTAATATCACCTACTTCATAGTTTATAACTTCTTCCTGCTAAACCCTGCCCCAACTACTAACTTAGAATTCAACTTAGAACAGATGCTCAGTAAATTTACATTAAACAGATATCAGCTTCTGTTTCCAAAAATATAAAATTATGATTGGCCAAAAGATTAAACGCAAGGCCAGTACCTATTTCCGTAAGCCAAAAAGTCTGAGGTTTTCCAAAGCTCAGGCTGATCCTCAAACTTTCTTTTTCAGTTTCCCGGAGGTCGTTGATACATCCAGGGCATGAACTCCATAGCTTCTGAGACAAATTAACTGACGCTAACAATGGTGGTTTCAGGTGGAAGAATGGAAGTACAGCCCCAAAGTTAGGTGGCCCCTGGAGAGGTTGATTGGATGTTGTATTCGCGTCTGGCCATAAGGGGGAGCCAGCCACTTTGGTAAAACACCACAGCCAGCCAGAAGTGCCATGCTACTCTGATGCCGCTGGGGCCCAAGTCCCTGAAAGAAGTATGTCTATTAACAGATTGAAGTCCCTTTAGGAAAAAATTTCAGAAAACACATCAATGAAAACCAGAGTTCCTAGACAGTTGTATGTTTTCTAAGTTTTTCATCTAGAACATTGCTTGGTTTTGGTTATAACTGTCATTAGGTGTTTTCTAGCTATTTGAGCCAAGAAAACCAAATCAATTGTAAAAACAAAACAAAACAAACAAAAAACCAGATATAGTTTGGAGGGTGGTTCCAGGTGTCCAGGTACACTGTACTGTTTCAGGCAAGGATTTCTTCTAGTGCCTCACCATTTAGAATAAACTTCATTTAGAATAACATTAAATTAACTTGGACGATTAATACAATGGATAGCACGAACAAAGGGAAACCAAGATCTCTAGCAAAAAGAGAAACAGAAGGTACTTTAAAAAAAAAAAAAACAAAAAAAAGAAGACTGAAGAGAATCCCTATTTCCAGATACTGAAATGGGATCAGCTTGCTTGTTCTTTTGCATGACTCCACCCTAGCCCATACTGACTGTGGTAGGTCTCTATTTACCCCAATATCAAGTCCTTCAATGGATTATTCTTGTCTTCTTCAAGGCTTTTAGTGGTGAAACCTCTCTTACTGGATATAATAATCACCTAATCATGGGAGCCAAATGAAATATAAAATTATATAATAATTCAGTTTAAATTTAACAGATTATACTACTCATTATCTTAATAAGATGACTTCATAGGTTAAGTATAGAATAAACCAAAGATAAGTGATGGCCTGTCCCTTATTTCAGGCAAGGGAACTAGCCCAGAGCATGCTCTCTGTATTCTACAAAGAAGTACCAGTTTGTAATTTTTAAAATTATTGTAATTATTTTAATGGAATGAGAGTTTATGAAAAGCCATGCAACTGAAGTCCCAAACAAGGCCATAACTTAAGCACAAACTAACCAAAGAAAAAGAACATAAATTCATTGGCTTTTTTTTTTCCCTAACTGACCAGCTCACCATCATAAAATGTCTCTGTACTGTGGACTGCAATTTGGGTTCCCAAGTACCTTCAAGGACTACAAGAAAAAGATATCCTAACTTTTAAAATACCAGGGGTGCCAAAAAAGTGTGTACAAGTGGACACTTTGGTCAACGTTGCTCAAGCGGTAGTTCGCCATAATCAGAAGTGTCTGGACGCTGATGGTAACCATTTTGAGCACCTCTTGTAACTGCCGAAGTCAAACATGACTTGTATTCATCTTTTGTTATTGGTATATATTGAGTATTACAATTTTAATAGTTTTTTCCTTTCTTAAAAGTGTATACATTTTTTTGGCACCCTCTATATAAATGTCCTCCTCCAACTGCCCAATGTTTAAGCCTCAGTGACCATCATGCCCAAGAGTAGAGAGCTCGGTTCTATCTGCCATCCCAAGGACTGCAATTATCATCACTGCCTCACCTTTGCAGCACCTGCAAGGTACAACTGAAGGAGGCTGCAGAAAGCATACTTGGAACCCAAACAAAGTCCCAGAAAATATTCCGAACTCTCTATAGAGTCAAATCAACATATTGCACAGATTCTAACTTGGTATTTTGTTTTATTTTTCTACACTGGTCTTTATTACCGTGGATATTTTTATAGAAATGTGGTCACTTTTATCTTCTTAATTCCCCATTGCTAACAGTGACAGTGACCACAATGCAGTTTTAAATAATTTAGGTACCAAAGAACACATAACACCCCTTTTTTAAAGTTTGACTGAGACTATGCCTTAAAAAGAATATAACCATAAAAAACAGATAAATAAATAAGAAAAGAGCAGATAATATTATAGGGGCAGATTATAATATTTATAATATTATAAATAATAAAAGCTCGTATCAATATGGGGACAGAAAGAAGGAAGGAAGGAAGGAAGGAAGGAAGGAAGGAAGGAAGGAAGGAAGGAAGGAAGGAAGGAAAGAAAAAAAGAAAGAAAGAAAGAAAGAAAGAAAGAAAGAAAGAGAAAGAAGGGAGGAAGGAAATAACTTTTTAGAGTAGTGTTTGGCACACGGGGTACTTAAGAAATATTTATTAAATGAATGAATTAATTACTTGGGAATCATAAAGAGGGAATGATAAAAATTTAATAAATATTTGAGAAGCATTCCACGTTATTTTAGCTCTCTTCAATGTTTTATGAACCACCATTCCTTAAGAAATAGTAAATAGAGACATTCTGAGCTATGCATGGTTATTTGACTCTGTTTCTCTGGTGATGAACTCTCCATTTGAACTATATGCCAACAATTAAAAAGCCTCTTTCACTCACCCTTTGGTGTGCAGACAGCTTCATACATGCTGTTTTCTAGATAGGTTTTTAGGGTCAAACTCACCATATTTGCTGTGCATACTTACACAGCGGCTCAATTTCTGCCTAAGGCTGTGAAATTCTTCCACAAAGTGTATTTCCTTACAAACTTGCAATTGGAGTTCACCAAAAACATATTCCATGAAGAAGGACAGAAGTTGTTCTCGGAATCTGCAGTTTTTCTATAAATAAGATATAAGAAATTGCATAAGGTAAACGACGAATAGTTTTTATAAAATGTCACTGAAACATCCCCCTATGTATTACTTAATGACCATTGGAAAAAAATTAAATGCAAGGAAAAAAGCATCAAACAAGCAGAAACATGAAAATAAAAAACGACCCTCTGGCTTACCATAAATAATTTTTTTGTTTTCTTTTTTAATAATCGTATATTTTTTATGCGGTCTTCCTACAATAAAACAAAGAGAAATAAGTTTTGTCTGGAATTATAGGTGTCCTTGAATGGACATTATTCTAAGCAGAGCCTAATACTTACTGGAATTGTTGCTTTTAGCCATGATGCCTTGACATAGAGCGTGTCAACAGCTTGGGACAGTGTTCCCCTTGGGTAACAACTTTTGGCGAAAGAAGATTGCTTGCACTTGGCAATAGCAAAAGACAGAGTGACAAACAGCAATCCAGACCTCAAAATGCAATTCACCCACATTTCCCTCCACCTCACTCTGGGCCAGTGTCACTCACAGCAGACAGAAGAGTCATTTGTGTTGGTTAGATGAGAAGATAACCTACTTATTTTAGCCCTCAAAGCTACCTCTCTGATGAGATGGTATGGAAGATAACTTACAGTTTATACAGAGGAAGATTGCTTTGCCCGCTCTGTTTTTTTAGAGCTTGCTTCATAATCAAAAAATGTTGACCACACCAGCTGTGAAGTTAAGTAAAAGCTCAAATTTACTGGTAAGGTTGGGGCCTCAGTTCCAAAAAATAAAAGCTAGAACTTCAGCTGCATATCACAATAGATTTCATTATTTTAAAAGTCATGCCATGCCAATGAAAGAGCCTGATCTCCAGGAGTCCAGGTGATTTTTTTTTTTAATTCCCATATGAAACAAACAAACAAAAAATCTCCTTTTCTGACTAGTATTCTAGCTAGTATCCCAGGAAAGTTTAACCAAAGGGTAGAATGGGCAGCCCTGGAAAATCTGCTCGTGACCTCATATAGATTTTTATTTATCCTTTGCCAAATCTTTCTCCTCACCACCATTTTCAGCCAGCATCAACACCCAAGAGAGAGGTTTTCTGACTTTTCTCAAGAACTTTCCAAGCTCAGAAACTGTAACTCCCCTAATATGTTCAAAATTTGTTTGGAACTGGACCTGGGATTAAGACTCCCATTTAGTAGGTTCTTTATCATCTCTGGCCACGTCGACCACACAGATTTTTCCTCTAACTTCAGGCTTCCAGTACAGTGTAAATTACTTGAGGAAAGAGAACCTATCTTTTCATCTTTGAATCCTCAGCATCTACCATGATGCCACATCTACCGTTTCCACGAAAATAAGCCCCAGATAAAGTCATCAGCCAGACTGATGCATTTAGTACGTTATGACGATCTTCCAGAAGAAGATGACATGACTGTATTTGAATAAATGTAGATTGTTGTACATAAAAAAATAAGACATCCCCTGAAAATATGCCCTAATGCATCTTTTGGAGCAAACACTAATGTAAAACCAGGTCTTATTTTGGGGGAAACACAATAAAGAAGCACATCCAATATTAGGTGGAATAAATACTTTCCTCTCCACACCAAGAGATGCTACTATAACTGCTTTGTTGTTTTTCATTTATTCTATCAACAAATTTTTATCGAAGATCTGCCAATACAAAGAATACTGCAAGGTACTAGGGGGCTATGAAGGCAGCCGCTCCACGGACTCCCACCCTCAGTTCTGTCCCAGCTCTTCCTATGGGCGATTAGTGTGGTTCATTTTGTGCAGCAGCCCCGAGATAAGAAGTGGACATAGCCCAGGACCATATACTGAGAAGCAGAGATAAGTCAGCAAAGCCTAGCATGAACAGAGTTAACATAGTACCAGGGCAAGGCAACAGTAGGAATCTGGTGGTAAGAGATTCATCAAAACTAGGCAGAGTCAATAATAAGCATCAGAGCCCAAGACAAATGTCTAAATCAAGGCATCCAGGGCTGGGAAAGGAGCAAAAAGAAAGTATAAAGGGAGGGGTCCAAACACCTGGGAGGATTTTCTGCTGTTTGGAAACGGAAGTGAATCTCTTTGAAGAGCCCCAGCCTCATTTCCACAGGAGCCTGTCTGCTGGTAAAGGACATGCCCTGTGACGTGAGAGGAGAACTCTTCACATCAGAAGACAGCTGGTCAGGAGTGCAAAGTGAGGTCACTGAAATTTTATAAAAATTCAGGGAAAGGAAGAATTGTTTTTAGCTGGAAGTAGTTTAAAGGGTGTTTGAACTGGAAAGTGAAATACCCCAAGGGTTTTTTGGGGGGCAGAGGGGAGCAGAGTGATGCCTATTATTCAAAGGTCCTTTAGACAAAAGAGTGTGAACACCAGAAAGCAGAAGCCCAAATGCCTTCAGAGTGTTTGGGATGAACCTAAACACCCTAAGTGGGTAGAGATAGGACAATTGGGACGAAATTGCTTAGAATGCCTCCAAGCCTAAAATCTACCTAATTATATAGCCCCTTAACACCCTGGGTGGGTTCAGTAAAAGAACCACACAGAATACTTCCAGGAGCCATATACTGCCTGGAGCAGCTAATTTGAGATCCCTGATGTGAACCAACAAAACATAAATACGACTCACGTTGCTAATATTGATACATGAAGTCAATGTGGGTTCTAACTCTTTTTTTAACCTCTGGTAGTTGCATTTCCACAAATGTTTTATATTCCTCAAATCATCATGACCCAAGGAAGGTCATACATGTCCCAAGGATGCTTCTGCTTTGGTTTACAGCCAAGTCAAGAAAACCGTGGTCATTCCTTTATGACTGAAAATTAGATCACCCCAACTGGGTCCTTTAAACAGTCAAATCTGACCTCAAAGGATAAATAGTGATCAATATAAAGTATAATCAAAACACAGGTCCTTTCAAAAGGGGGTTTCAATGTTGAGTTGAATTGCTATTCAAATATCTTCAGGAAGATTACGCTATGATTCAGCATTGAAACAAAAGTTAATGGGTTCACAGAAAGCCACAGAATAGCAGCAGGATGCAAATCTGATATTAGAGAAGCAAATGCTTGTCTATGGAGGAATGACCAAAATTACATAGCAACAACTGAGTGCTAAATGTTAACAAAGCATTGTATTATAGTTTAACCAGCAACACTTTGTTTTTCTTTTCTTAGTGGTAAAGAAAATAATAGTACAGCTTGCAACATATGGCATCTTAAACTTGTTGAAATACAATATTCAATTATCTCAGTGATTGGAATAATTCCTAAAATCAATACAGCTATAAATAAGTAGGTGGACCTATTTTAAACCAGTCACCCTAAACACACACACAGAAATCCAAGATGTTTTTTCCAGAATAGATCCAGAAGATACAGATAAGAAATAGTTACAGATAGATAAATATGTTCTATTTATCTTTCTGTTTTAACTTTCCAAAACAGAAAGTTATTGGTTTCACAAAACATTCTAGCAGTAGCAGAGGGGGATGAGACAGACAATCCATAAACATAGTAGATATAACATATAAGTTATGAATAAGTTATATACAGGTAGAAAATAATATGAAAGTTCAGACAATTAAGTTCGCAAACTTGCCACCATGTAAGAGCACGGTGGAAAGTTCACGAACTTAATTGTCTGACCCGCCCCCCCGCCCCATAGATGCTTTGGGAAAAAAATGGATTAGCGTAAGGGGAGATGTTGGTGCTGAGAGGGGCACAGAGCTGACTGAACAGGATGATCACGGAACGCCTCAGTGAAAAGGTCACATTTCAGCACCAGCTAGAATTAATTAAGGGGAGAGGGAGTAAGTTATAGGGATACCTATTCAGTCAAAACAGCAGTCAGTGCAAAGACTTTAGGGAAAGAGCATGCTTAGCATATTAAATATAGCTAGGAAGCCTGTGTGACTGGACCAGAGCAAGTGAGGAGGGTGAGAAGAACGTGACGTCACACAGGAAACATGGACTCCTATTACACAGAACCTTGTAGGCTATTCGTCAGACTTTGGCTTCCACTCTGTGTCATATGGGAGTTTTGAACAAAGGAACCATATCCTCTGACTTAGGTTGTTTAAAAAGAGGACGGGACCCAAATGTCCGTAAGTGAATAAATGGATAAACCAGGTGTGTATGTTATTTAGTCAGAAAAAGAAATGGAATGTTATTCAGTCATAAAAAGCAATGAAGTATTATGTGTTATAATGTGGATAAACCTTAAAACAGTATGATACATAAAAGACACCAGACACAAAATGCCACATATTGTACAATTCCATGTATATGAAATATCCAGAATGGGTAAATACATAGAGATAGAAAGCAAATGATTGTCGGGGCCTGGAAAGAGAGAAGAATAGCCTGCGTAACGGGTGTGGAGTGTCCTTTGGAGGTGATGAAATGTTTTGGAATTTGATATAGATGGTGGTTGCACACTATGCATGTTCTAAATGCCAGGGAGTTGTCCCCTTTAAAATGGTTAGTTTTGTTATGCAATTTCACCTCAATAAAAGAAAAGAAGGAAGAAAAGGGAAAGACAGGAGAAGGAAGGAAGAACAGAAGAAGAGAAATGTTTTGAGAGAATGGAGAAAGGGAGGGAGAGGCAGGAGGCAGAGAAAGTGGGTGAGAGAAAGAGGAGGGAAGGACGGAAGGAAGGAAGAAAAGCAAGGCCAGCTCAGCAGCTAATGAATGCAGCAGGAGAGAAGGAAGCCACCTCTGGGTCATAGCTATACCAAGCCTCATCTGTGGCCCTGGTACTTCCCTTCTTGTACAATCCAGAAATGAATGTTTTTTAACTATGCTATTAAAATGTGCGCATTTTAATAGCTCTAGGAAAACAGTTTTAAGAAGAGAATCCTACCTCACCCAATTTTTAAAATATAGTTAGGTCCACTTAAATGCTTTTTTAAAGAGACAATACATGACCTGCTTGCTTGTTTTTCTGCCGAACCAGAAACGAGTGGAATTAAGACAGGCCTTGACTGTCATGGGTGACAACTTAATATTCCATAGGCTGGTTGGGAGGAGAAAAATGGTACATCCTAAAATATGGGGCATAGCTGAATGCTTCCTATTATATTGGAGAGTATAGATGCTTTCAGAGCATCTGGTACTGCTCCCTTTCAGAGGAAGATGCTGAGGTCCAGGGAAGGTTAATCACTTGCCCAGGGGCACTCAGCTCAAAGAGGCAGAGGATTCCATCCAGGCTCATGAAACTCCATAGCCCCTGTGTTTCCTACACAGTGGGAAACCTGTGAGGCCTCCCACCACTCAGGAGAGCAGGACACCAGGAATATCGGAGACTGTGGTGGACACTACAGAAATGTAAGAGATGGGACAGGGACCTAAGGAAAAAAGAACAAGAAGAAAAGCACTGAAGTAAAACACATTTCCATGGTATTTTCTGGCCTTTGCATATACATTATTAAAATATCTAATCTTATATAATAATACTTCACAAAGATATTCCTTGACTTCGTCTTCCCAACACTTCTATAAGAGGTAAAGGAAGTCTTCTTTTTTCCAGTTTACAGGTGAGAGAGCTGAGACTGAAAGAGGTTAAAGACTTGCCCGAAGGTATGAAGCTGGAATTAGCAAGCTTGAGTTCTAACCCCTGTCTTCAAACAACAAGCCCAGTGGTATTTCCACCATACCATTTTGCCCCTGGGTGAATAAATAAACATCATTTATGTGTAAGTCCAAGATCTCCTACTGCTCTCCCCCTTTATCTCTACTTTCTCTCTACTTTAGCCACAATACCTCCTTGTTGCTCTTCAAACCCACCAAGCGTGCCTGTGTCTCAGAGCCTTTGCACTTTCTGTTCCCTCTGCCTGAAATGCTTTTCCCCCAGATGCCTGCATAGCCAGCTCTTTCAAGTCTCACTGAAATATGACCTTCCAGAACAGCAAGGCTTTCCCAGGATACCTGCTATGTGCTGAACTGAGTCACCCCAAAAGTTCCTATGTTGAAGTCCTAATCCCCAGGATCCCAGAATGTGACTGTATTTGGAGAGAGGGTCTTTAAAGAGGTCATGAAAATGAGGTCATCTGGGTGGCCCTTACTCCAATATGACTGGTGTCCTCATAGGAAGAGGAGATCTGGACACAGACATACACAGAAGGTAGCTGGTCATGTACAAACCAGGGAGGGAGGCCTCAGAAGAAACTAACCCTGCTCACACCATAGTGTTAGATTTCTAGCCTCCAGAACTATGAGAAAATTAACTTCTGTTTTTTAAGTCATCCAGCCCATGATACTTTGTTATAGCAGCCATAGCAAACTAATACAATACCCTAATTAGAATTAACGCCACTCCAGCTCTTTTGTCTTTTTTTTCTGGTTTATTTTTCCAAACTCCTTATCATTATCTAACATGTGATACATTTTACTTATACATTTTGTTTACTGTATATCTCCTTTGCTAAAATCTAAGCTTTATCAAGGCAGGAATTTTTCTCTGCTTGGTCATTGCTGTTACCTCAGTTCTGAACAGTGACTAGCACATAGTACGTGCTCAATAAAAATTATTGGATTATTGAAGACACTCTTCGATCACCACAGAATGCCCTGTGAGATGAGAAAAGACCAAAGGGCAATCAGAGCTCTTATGAAGAAGGAAAAAGAAATTAGGGTACTGACATGAAAATAACAAACTGCTTTGGGAGAGTCTCTCTGGATGTTTTTTGGCGACTCACTTCTGAGCTATGTAGGGCAGCCGCAAGCAGCTCTCTATCTTCAAATTTTGTCTATGAGATCTATAAAGCCCACAATGGGAATCCCCTCCCCTGCCTTCAGTATTGTTTCCTGACTCTCCGTTGCATTTCAAACAAAACCAGAAGTGTTAGGAGATCAGGTCAGCTGTGCATCCGGCTTGATGGGAACCTGTAGTGCAGCTCAGTGCTAGTGATGCTGGCTACTCCTTTCTGTTCTGTATCTTTCTCTCATAACCCCCTACACACTAGCTGTTCACTTTAGTGCAGCTAAACACATCTGAGTTTTTTGTATTGCAGGTCTGGGTGCTCTCTGTGGCAGGAATCAGCTAATAAGTAGTCTTCTTCTTCCTACAAACTAATTTTGGTGCTCATCTCTTCCAGGGGGTCTGCTGCTCATAACAGATGTTACATATAAGATATATAGTAAGGATTTTGTTTTAATTTGCTCACTGCCTAGAATATTGCCTGGCACATAGTACGTGCTCAATGTATATAAGATCTGTGTGTGTGTGTATATATACAGATGTTATATATAAGATACATATGTATCATATATATGTATCATATATCATATATGTATCATATATATACATGTATCATATATATATATATATATATAAGATATATATGTATAAGATATATATGTACTCTTGTCGTGCAGGGCACTCTGCTCGCTGGACCAGTTGTTACGCAGGGCGGCCTGCGGGGTCTCTGGTCCCACTCCCCACATAAGAACTCAGGATATGGTGAGGCCAAAAAGGAACACCCATGGAGCCATAGGTAGGGGAGTCATACCACTATGGTCTCACTGGAGGCTGGGTTTACACGACGTGCGACCTGCTGTCCGCTTTGCTGCCAACTGACCGACTCTCCTCCACTCTCCTTCAGTCTCCTCCTCTCTCCTCCTCTCTCCTTGACTTCCCTCCGTAGCCGCGGCAGTTATATCAGTGGCCAATGGCTCAATGGTTACAGCTGACGGCCAACCAGCCACAGCTGATGGCCATCTACTACCTGAGCCAGCACCTTTCCACATGAGGCCGAGAGCCTGGAAACTGCTCTCTGGGGCTCTGTCCCCACAACTCTCATGCCCTGTGGGGCATATATACATATATATCTTATATATAACATCTGTATATGCACACACACACACACAGATCTTATATACATTGAGCACATACTATGTGCCAGGCAATATTCTAGGCAGGGAGCAAATTAAACGAAAATCCTTACTCTCCCAGAACTTAGATTCTAATAAGGAATTCTCTTAGGCCAGGTTCCCCAGAAAAAAGATCCTGAGGCAAAACTTGAGTGCTGATGTTTTATTAGGGATCAGTGAGAATGAAAGAAAAAAGAAATGAGGCCAACAGGATGGTGATCCATCAGCAACATGGCCGGTGCTTTACGAAGAGAGACAGCCAGTCTTTCAGCCATGTAGGATGTCTCCAAACAGGCTGTACAGAAACACCATGCCTTGGGTCAGACCAAGGGAAGGAGGAAAGGGGATGAAAATTATATGCCAGATTACTCTCATGCCCTGTGGCGAGTTAACTTCACGCACCTCTAAATATAACCTGGCCCCTTCAGCAGTCGAGGGGAAGACAGACCTCACAATCTGTACGACGGCCCTTTTTCTGAGTCCACAGTGGCAAAAGCAGCCAAAAATGATCGCTGTGGTGGCAGCTGCAAACAAGGGAAGCCACGAAAGTCTGAGATGGCCCAAAGATTTACTTTTGATTGTGATAAAAAAAATTTCATTGTCATCAAAAAATAGCTAAAAATGTAGATTCATCAATTGTAACAAATGTCGCACTCTGGTGGGGGATGTTGATAATGAGAAAAGCTATGCATATGTGGGGGCAGGGCATATATGGGAAACCTCTCTACCTTCCTCTCAATTTCACTGTGAACCTAAAACTCTAAGGAAATCAAGTCAAATTTTTTAAATGGCTAACAAGATGAAACAATAGTACAGTAATGGTTACAGTTCATGGTTCTGCTATAACAACTTGTGGTTGATAGAGAAATGTAATACAATGTTTGTTAACTCTTGGTCATACCCAATGCTAAATACATTTGTCATCTGCTGCTCATAGCGGATCTTATAGTTGCCCACAAAACTATTCCCTTTCACAGAATTTTTCGGGGTGTCAATGTGCCTAGTGCCAGAAAATGAATGATCTAAGCCAAGGCTTGGCAATTACGGCCCAAATCTGACTTGCAACCTGTTCCTGTAAAGCCCATGAGCTAAGTAGAGCTTTTACTACTTAATTAAAGGGTTGGGAAGGAGGAAAAGGAAGAAGAGAATAAGAAAAAAATATACGATAGAGACAAAGCCTAAAATATTTACTATTTTGCCCCTTACAGAAAAAGTTTTCCCATCCCTAATCTAAGCCAATGACTGTCATGAGCACAAATGCTATTGCTGGACAAAAAGATGTGAGAGAAAGTCTGCTTGGGAGTGGGGTGTGTGTATTTTTGGGGTAGGGCAAATAGACAGGTCCCTAGGCTCCACACGTGGGGGGTAGCTCAGGGGGTGCTGCACCTTATTTATCTTTCATGAACATCGTTAAAATTCAATTTAGAAAATTCCACTTCCAGCAAAAATGGAGTGGTTTCATTCCTACATGAGGGTAGGTGTCACCCTCTTCATTTTAAGGACAGGGGATCTGCAGTTCAGAGACTATGAGACAGTGAAGAGAAGATCTTACACGCTCTGGGGACAAACCCCAGTCCATTGGAACCACCCTCTGAAGACAAAAAGCATGGAGACTTTGAAAAAAGCCAGAGACAGAGAACTCAGATGATGCTACTAGCATCGTGGATTTAGACCAGGGGGTTCCCACCAGCCCTCACACGTTGGTGGTTACCAAGAAGAGTGGTCCGAGGAGGCTGTGGATGGGTCTCCGACAATGGGAGTGTTCTCCTGGAGGTAGTATCTCTCCACTGGCTGGGTCAGAAACGATTGAACTGCTTTGTATTTAGCTTTTTGATGAAGTTTACTCCATACCATCAGCAACACCATGTTTCCCATAGTTCTTGTGAAGCATTTGGTGGTGGGAAGTGTTAGTGGATGGCAGCTGCCCAAATTACAGAAAGAAAAAGTTAAAATACAGAGGGTTCATGCAATTGCCTTATCAGCTCACATCAGGTGAAGGCGCTAAGCCTGGTGTGAGCTAAACGCTATTGGTTCACTGCGTTCCCTCTACAGACCTGAGTCCCATCAATAACTGAGTTCCCAAAGACTAGAAATCGGAAATTGTATAGAATAAATGTTGCCAGTTGCTAGTCATCTCCCATTGCATCAGCCCACACAGCCTGTGCTCCCGTCACACCTGACCCCTGGCCTTCCTCTGCGCACTCTGTCCCCTTTCATGTCTCTGACCCTTTGCTCATCCAGGACCTGAGGCCCAGAATGTTGTTCACTCCTTCGTGCATCCATCCACCAAGCACCTGTAACTTGCCAGGCATTTTTAGGTCCTGGGACACAAAGATGAACAATAGTTTCTGTCCTTAAAAATCTCTCGAGATAGACACAGAACAAATAATTAAACTGCAGGGTGATAAATCGTAAGAGAGAGATGTAAATTATGCTTTGAGTGTCCTCAAGATGGAGCAGTTAACTATGCCTAGGTTGCAAAGGGGAGATTTCACAGAAAAGATGACATTTGAACTTGTTGAAATCCTTCTTATCCTTCACAATATCAGCTCAAATGCAACTTTGGTGTCATCACAGTACAATTGTCATCTCGGGGGTGTTTCTCCCACAGCACATTTCAGTCCACTTCTGCCTTCAGCAGTGGTTTTCCTGGCTTCCTCACAAGACTGCAGGCTCCCTGAGGACAGAATCCAAATGCTATCTAACTTTACGTCTTCACAGCACCTACCACAGGATCTTGCACACCCTGGGATCTAAATAGTTGTTTACCGAACTAAATTGAACTGAAATTTCAGAGTGTCATTGAGTCAAGAAACAATGTAAAATTCATAAGGCTCCTGGGCGGTCGTTGTGCCTAAAAATAGCACCTGCAGTCATGGCAAGATGAAAATGTCACGGATGAAACAACAGCTCATGAAAGCATCTCACAGCACGCAGGGTTTCAGGAGAGAAAAAAAAGCCCATGCCTGTAAGGACACAACTGGTCGATTTCTAGGCGGTATTGAAGTGAACCTGCACACATATTGCTAACGTGAGATATGGGATGCAGAGGATGACCCAGATGTTATATCCCATAGAAACAAGGAAGGAGCTGTGACTAAAAGAAGTATGTAGTTACCCTGAATATCCTTAGCAGCTGTAACAAGAAGAAAAAGAAGGGCCATACACAAAAGAAGAAACTGTGGGTTGAGAGGAGTCTGAATTATTCAGGTACAGTAATTCTTCCATCCTCCAGCTGGCATAGTAGCCCAACTGAAACAAAGATTCCTCCACGTACCTGGTGGGGAAGCAGAGGGAAAAGAGAGCTGCAGAAATTAAAAACAGCATTCCTGGACCAAACCATGGGGGCTAATACGTTCCTTTAGGTACTACTGCATCTTGACTTAAGCGTCCCTACTTCCCCATGGAAAAATTTGTTAGATAAATAGAATTCTTTTATTAAAGAAAGTGTTTTAATTTTAAAAACCATAATACTAGTGTTTTCTGATTTCACTTTATTGCCAGGTCAAATATTTACATGCAATGCAGATATGTCAAAAACCTGCTTTATTTATAGTTCATAAATGATCTCATCTAAATTAGCAGACTCCCTCCTACTGCTAGGCTGGGGTTAGGAGGAGAATGGACATGAGAAAAGGGATACAAAGGTCAGAATCCAAGCAGAAAACATACATTACAACTCAAACTGGGTAATGGAGAAGAGTTTATGAGATTGATTTTTTTTTTTTAAAGGTGTGGACAGAGTTTATGGAACCCTACAGGAAGTAGTGCACTGCCCTGAAGCTGACAATAGCTGAAGGCCTTTTAGGGAACAGGGTTGATAGTAATTTCCAGAATGAGGAAAAAGAATTATATGAAAGAAGGTTGTCTGCAAGGAGCTGAGGCAGGAGGGTTCCAGAAAAATAAATGCTCTGACCTTATTCTCACCCTTCAATCTCCTAACTTCTCTCATTTGCCAAATGCAATCAAAAGCCAGAGAGCAAGCATATATATGGGACAATTCATATATGTCAGTATCTCTGGGTACAAAGCGGAGTAGAAAAGAACAGAGAATGGATTTAAGGACCAGATTGGCATAATCCATCTTTTTGGCATCTTTCAGCATCCACTTTTGTCGTTGTTCAGGTGAAAAATGTATGTCTCCAACACAGGAAATACTTAGAATCTCATCATCTACTGTATCGTTAGAGGATGATGTCAATGTGGTTATATACCTAACCGAAAACTAAACTAGCAACCCCCACAAATACTCTTTGTATAAGAGGTTGCGGGGCAGGGGGACAAATAATATATTAACAGAAATAGCTGTTCACAGAATCTAAACTAATAATCATGAATTCCTTCTTCCACCACTCATTCCATTTTCCCTTTGCCCGCTGCCTGCACCTTCATTGGATGGGGTCCTTCACCTGGTAAAGTGACTTGAACCCTCATTCCTATAGAAATGGAGTTCTTGATGATCCTGTCTCTTTTGGATGGATGCAATTTTCTGTTGACGACACTACTGAGCAAACCGAAAAGACAATTCAGTGAATCCCCTGGTCCAGTCACGTCTATCTAGCCTCTTGGTGTAACAGTAATATGACTTCCTCCTTGATGACCAGGGTCAGTCATCTCAGCCTTCTCCACCTGCTTTTCCAACAGTAAACGTTCCTTGAAAATAGAGTTTCAAGATAAAGTTGCTATAGCTGTGGTTGTCTCTGAGACAATAGGTCCTCAGCTTTCAACCCCTGGCATCACTGCATTCTCCTCTTCTGATAGAATTGTCTTCGCTCAAATCTGAAAATCTTAACCTCTTTTCAGAACAAAATCGCCTACCTATGTTTACTCTGATTCCTATGTGAGGCGCTACATGTTATTGAATAATATAGTGTAAAGGAAGAACCAGAGGGAAAACTAGATGATCGCTTTTCCTGTTAGTGCATATGAGGATGATCCTTACGTAGCTCTTATTTCTCAGGCAGCCCAAGTTGTAAGAGTCACAGTAAAAGTCAACCCCAGCTTTCTCTGACTCTACTCCCATCTACTCCAGAACAATCATTCCTCCTCCCCAGACTACTGCCCTGACCTTGCTTCTGTTCTTACCCTCATACAAACACATGAGACATACTCTCTACCCAGCAGCCATAGTGATCTTATAGAATACGAGTTAGAGCAATTCTTTCCCATGCTCAAAATCTTCCAGTGACTTCCGGTCAGCCCTCACTGCTGGCTAGTGTCTCCAGGGGCCTGTGTCTCACACAGCTCATAGATTAGTCTTCTTGAATACCTGAATGTTGCCATCTGCTACTGGGAGAGGAGATACTCCAGGCCTCTGCCAATGCCAAGAACAAGAGCAGTGCTGATGGTGCTAACCAAATACAAGCCGCTGCTACTGATGCCAAAAAAAAAAAAAAAATGGTATAACAGGTGCCAATAATTATGTTAAGACTACATATGTAGAATTTGGACTATCTCATACAACTGCCAAATTTATCAGCACTGCCCTCCAGAATTGAAGAAGAGCCTGGCACCTTATGCCTTATGTTCATTGGCATTCAGAATTTTTAAATCTTTTTATTTCAGACTCCTTGCCCTAGTATGGAATCATTTGTGAATTCAATGTTAAGAGTATTCCTCCATTTATGGCTCAATGTCTAGAAGATTGGACAAAAACAAGTACAATATCAAGTTTTGCTCAAGGTTTTACGCTGAAACTCATTTGGAAGAAGAGAGGAAAGAGTCCTAAATCTCAACTTATCCCAGAAGTAATTATAATTCTATCATCCCTGAAGATTAGCTCCAGTACCTGTCAGCATTTAGAGCCCATACCCAAAAGTATTTGTTCCACTTTATCTACAAGTGAACGTGCAATTTATATACGTGCTCACCAATCACCACCAACCTTGACCTAATCCTAAAGGAACTTGGCAAACAATTGTAGGATCAACCCAGGGTTCCTGATTTGTTTGTAAAAGGAAGCACTTCAGAGAGCTAAACACTGACTTCCACCATCTATGGAAAGACCTATACATTCTTCGGTGCTGGTGTCCTGTGTTCATTCTTCTACATAGAACTAGTCCAACATTTATCTCTACCCCTTTTCTTTCTTCTCCATACCACTGTACAAAGTTTGAAGATGTACAGCTTTCACTTTCTTTTCAGTGTGCTTCATTAATATCTTGCTTATCTTCCACACACAAGACTTCTCCATGAGTCCTGCACACCACTAACAGATAAGACTCCCCAAACTCAGTCAGCTTCCCCTCTACTGTATTTCCTGACTTACAGGAAAACTAGGGAAGGCCTTCCCTAATAGGCTTGAACTAGAACTAAAGTGGTTCACCTACAGCAATAGAGGCTCCCTGTATTTCTTCCACAGCATACTCACTTCTTTCTTTTATCCACAAACTGTTAACAATGCAGATGGATTCTTTTCAATTTCTTACCTTTCTCTTTCAGAATTACATGCTGCATCAACATAATAAATCTATATAGACAATATAGCAGAGAGCCTAGAAATCAGATAGACCGAGCTCAATGAGTATCACTACTTATAGTTGCACAATGTCTTTTTTAATTTATTTTTTTATTAGTTTCAGTTGTACAGAGCAACATAATAGACAATTAAACCCCTCATAAAGTGATAAACCACTCCCCACGCTACTACCCCTTTGACATCTTATATAGCTGTTACAATAACATCGACTATCTTCCCTATGTTTTACTTCACATCCCGTGACTATATATACCCATATATTTAGTTATAGTTGACATTCAATATTATTCTACTTCAGCTCTTCAGGTGTATAGCACGTTGGTCAGGCATCTACACAGTCTATGATGTGATCCCCCTGATAAGTCCAGTGCCCATCTTGTACTTTATGTGATCTTTACTACATTGTTGATTATATCCCCCATATTGTATTAGCTATCAATTTGTATTTCTTAATGCGTTTTCAACCTTTCACCTTTTCCACCCTGCCCCCAACCCTACCCCTATCTATCACCCTGATATATCTAGTACCTATCTGGCACCATACCTAGTTATTACAATATTATTAACTATATTCCTTACGCTGTACCCTGCACCCCCATGACTACTGAATAACAACCAATTTGTACTTCCCCTTTCACCTATCCTTAACCCCCTCCCATCTTAAAGAAGTCCCTCTAAGAGTCCTTATAATACTGGTTTGGTGGTGATGAACTCCTTCAGCTTTTTCTTATCTGGGAAGCTCCTTATCTGTCCTTCAATTCTAAATGATAGCCTTGCTGGGTAGAACAATCTTGGTTGTATGCTGTTGCTTTTCATCACTTGGAATATTTCCTGCCACTCGCTTCTTGCCTGCAAAGTTTCTGTTGAGAAATCAGCTGACAGTCCCATGGGAGCTCCTTTGTAGGTAACTAACTGCTTTTCTCTTGCTGCTTTTAAGATTCTCTCTTTGTATTTAACCTTTGGCATTTTAATTATGATGTGTCTTGGTGTGGGCCTCTTTGGGTTCATCTTGTTTGGGACTCTTTGTGCTTCCTGGGCTTGTATGTCCATTTCCTTCATCAGGTTAGAAAAGTTTTCTATCATTATTTCTTCAAATCGGTTTTCAATTCCTTGCTCTCTCTCTTCTCCTTCTGGTACCCCTATAACATGAATATTGGTACACTTGATATTGTCCCGGAGGCCCCTTAAACTTGCGTCAATTTTTTGGATTCTTTTTTCTTTTTGCTGTTCTGGTTGGATGTTTTCTGCTCCCTTATCTTCTACATCACTGGTTGGATCCTCTGCTTCATCTAATCTACTGTTGCTTCTCTGTAATATATTCTTCATTTCCATTATTGTATCCTTTATTTCTGACTGGTTCTTTTTTATGGTTTCCATCTCCACATTTATGCTTCCTATCTCTCTGTTGAAGTTCTCCCTGAGAACTTTGAGCATTCTTACAACCAGTGTTTGGAACTCTGCACCTGGTAGATGGCTTATCTCCCTTTTGCTTAGTTCTTTTTCTGGAGCTTTGTTCTGTTCTTTCGTTTGGGACATGTTTCTTTGTCTCCCCATTTTGGCTGCCACCCTGTGTTTTTTTCTATCTATTAGGTAGGGCTGCTATGTCTTCTAGTCTTAGTACAGTGGCCTTATGTAGTAGGTGTGCTGTGCTGTGGGGTTCAGTGGTGCAGTCTTTCTGGTCACCTGAGCCATGCATTCCAGGTGTGTCCCTTGTGTGAGTTGTGTGTGCCCTCCTCTTGTAGTTGAGCCTCGGTTGATAATTGCACATCAATGTGAGGGGTTGACCCTTGGGCTCACTGGTTGTGAGGACTGGCCTTGACTACAGTGGAAGAGTTGTTGCGCAGGGGCTGATCCTATAGGCAGGATCTGCCTCAGCAGGACTCTGTTGTCTTCCCAATCCACCCCTTGTGTGTGTCGTACTTGGAGGTATCTGGGTGATGCTCCAGCTCATTTTGAAGCTGGCCACTGGGGGTGCCAGCCCCAGGACCACCTTGGAGGGGATCTGCTGTACGTCTACTTCAGCCACAGCCAGTACCATGCCCGGGTCCACCCAGCAGGAGCCAGAAAGAAATCAGATGGGTGCTGCCTGTGCTGTACTTGGAAGCGCCTTGAGAGGCCAAGCTGCAAACCAAGACCAGCTGCCGCTAGTTCCAGCTTAGGGCTTCTCAGCCAGAGGTACAGTACATGCTCAAGCCAGATGCTGCTTGTATGTGTTCCACGAACCTTTGAGAGACCCTAGGAAAGTCAACAGCTGGAGCCAAGGCAGGCTATCTGCACAAAAAAGCCACTGAAAGCAGCCTGGGGTGTCCAAAAGTTGGACGGGACCAGGTCTCAAATCACCAGGGCATAGCAAATTAATGGTAGAGACTCAGAAATGGCAGCTGCCTGTGTTCCCATACTGGGAAAGGGAAGGGCTCAACAAAGAAACAATGGCCTCTGCCAGCTCCCCCATCTAGGAGAAAGCTGGCTCTCCAGCCCCCGTCCCAAGCCAGACAACTCAATTCCCCACTATTCTACAGCTACTGCCCCAGTGCTGGAGCTCAGAGCAAGTAATTCCATTGGTGGGTAAGTCCGAGTGCAATACCTTTAAGAGGAGGGCCTGTGAGTGCAGCTGCGTTCAGTCTCACTCAGACACAATCCCCGCTGATTTTCAAAACCAAAAATTATGGGGACTTCTCTCCCCAGCACTGGAACCCTGGGCCGGGGGAGGGGGGAACTGGGATCTCTTGCTCCTTTAGGGGATGGGGGACCCCCACAGCCAAATAACCCTCCCAATCTTTAATGGTCACACGCGGGTGTGGGACCGGCCCGTTCCGCGTCTCTGACATTCCTACCAGTCTGGATGTGGCTTCTTCTGCACGTCCTTGGTTGAAAGGCTTCAGTTCAGCTTGATTTTAGGTGATTCTCAATAATGGTTGTTTTGTAGATTAGTTGTAATTTTGATGTGGTTGTGAGAGAACGTAAGCACCACGTTTACCTACTACGCCATCTTGGTTGTCTCTCTCCTTTGTTTTTTCCTGCACAATGTTTTTTAACATGGCTCTGATTCCGTTTCCTCATCTGTAAAATGGGGATGATACTAATAGCCACCTCCTTTGCTTAGAGTCAAAAATAAGGTCACTTATACAAGGTTTTTGGCTCATTCAGCAAATGAGAATGATTACAGGATGATGATGAAGATGATGATGATGATGATGATGATATTGAAGGGAAAAAAATACAAATCCACAAGATTTAGGATATCAAAGTATTTATTGAGTTCAAATAAACATATTCTAGATCCATAATTATTGTCATAAATATTAATATTAACCTTATACTTAAGTAACAATATCATATGATTCTATAAATAAATCCATATTAGTAAAATGACATAAATAAAATGTGTACTTATAACAATAAATAAATTCATAAATATAAACTATTAATTATGAAAACAAGGTCACTTAGGTTTTTTTTTCCTAAAAGAATGGGAAGTAAACTTTTTTGTGGGAATATACAATTGCTTAAAGATAAATTTCTGTGTATAAAATACCAACTACAATAAAACATTACATTAGCAATAAATCTCATTATGTTTGAAAGGGCTACCTTCTGGTCTTAAGGACACAAGTGACATTGTTCTCCTATTTAAGCTAAGGAGGGGTTTATTTATTTAGAATCTACCCATGATTGTGGAATTTGGCTTCCCATTTTCCTTTGGGGGGAAAAAAAACTTCTGGGAATTTTATTGTTACTTCTAACAGGCAAGAAGGGTTAGTATCCATTTTCCAGCTTTGCTGTGATCAAATGCAGGCATCTCTCAGGAACACAAACAGCAAATTTACTTCTCCAATTGCTTTGATCTCCCCACTCTCTCCAAGCTGTGAAAATAAGAAACAGGAGTATTTGAGCATTTATTATACTATGTTTTTAAAAGAGGAACAAATTATAGGGAGATGGCCTGGTTAGGTTTCTGGAGACAGAGACCAAATTGTCGCCTTTTGTAAAGGATTAATAGTAATACCCTGTTAGCAAGAGTATAATAGGATTTGCCAAAGACTTTCACATTATGGCTTTCTGAACTGAGAGAGCACCAACAGGCATCAATCTCAGTTGTACCTCACATTCATGAAGCTGGTTAAAACCACTTACTAACCAGAGCAAGCAGATGGAAGCTATGCTGTGGGAGCCGGGGTGCTACCCATCATGCTTTGCCCTACCTCAAAGCTCCAAGACTACCAGTATCTGTGACCAATTATTTATAACAACTTAACAGCTTTGAATCAAAACTGAACATTGACCAACACACATGGGCTTTTTCTTTTCTCACCTTCTTGAACAATGGGAAAGAAAAAAATGTTTTCACTTTTGTGGGAAAAATACCAAATAAGTCTTACTCAGTTGCTTTAATTAGTAGAATGCCAGATGCAGGTTGAAACATCCCTTGTTTCCTCCTCCATTCAAGGAAGATGCAAATGAGGCTTTCAAACGCGACAAGAGAGAGAACCCAAATTCAAGTCTAAAGCATACCTCCTCTGACATTCATCTAATCTATTAAATGTCCTCTATACTTTGTTCTCCTTTCTCTTCCTGCTTTCTTCCACCATTTCACTTTTCCACACTTCCTTTGACATAATGCCAAGGGATATTTTTTATATCTTAAAGACTCCCACAACTGTAAAGAATTTTCAAGCGTATGTTGCCCTACTGTCTGTCATCTCTTCTACTACAACCTGCTTTTCCCTCCAATGACAGGGGATTAATACCTACCAAGACTGTCCTCCCACATCAGACAGCCCTGACCAGGTTTTCCTCATGTTGAACTTTCTCCAAACAACATTCCTCTCTCTCACCTATGCTTTCTGGAGCTGCAGGGTAAAAAAAGGCATAACCACTCTTCCACGTGGCAACCTATGGCAAATGTGAAAGCTGATTCTCTCAAAATGGAGTAAAAGCTTTCAAATCTCTGTTTCCCCACACAGATCAACATCATATTTTTCTCTCTCACTTCACTTTTCTAGAAACAAAGTAAACTGACACCAGGAATTTTTCCAACTAGAAGGGCTATAGCATTCTAATACCTTTACATCTAGGTAATGGTTCTATGACAAGAGAATTGATCTTTACAATGAAAAGCTACAAACACCTCATATATCAAAGGAAGAAACAATCATGGTCATTAAATCATGCTCAGGAAGAAATACTTTATAAAAAAATCAAGATGGCAAAAAGGAGGAATTGTGGGTATGCTTGTTACTGAAAATTTCATCAGTCTAGAGCAGGGGTGTCCAAACTTTTTTCAACGTTTTTCACCCAGGGCCACATGCGGTAAAATACACACACAGCCGGGCCACTCACTCGAGGTGAAGTACGGATTGCCTCACCTGGTTTATTTAAGTAAACTAAATACATTTTTGGAATTTGCTGCGGGCCAATTGTACATGGTTTGCGGGCCGCAGTTGGCCCGCGGGCCGCAGTTTGGACACCCCTATCTAAAGCCTTCATGTTTCTGAGGTTTACTTGTTCCTATCTGCAAGGGCATCACTTTCGCTGCTAATAATCATTCCTCTGCATTTGGGATGAGTCACAATTGCTAGTCTGAACCTTCTATTGTTGTTTTTTTGCCCCAAATAGGCCACATGCCAGTATCATTCACTGTGGAAATACACACTATCCTACACCAGATAGATGTTCATTAGGGATTTACTGAGATAGGGAGAAGACTAGAAAGGAAGGAGGAGAGAGAGGGGAAGAAAAGATTTCCAGTTTGGACTTCCATTTCACTATACTAAATCCATTGTTAATGTTTTCATTCTATTTGAAACTGCATAAAGGAAATTGGGGGTTCTTCAGTCTTCCTTCTTTAAATTAAAATCAATAGCTTTGGGATATTATATTATGATAATTAACTATAAGTATCAATCATTCCAGAAATTCATCCTATATGCAAATCCAGCTCTTTTGTTATGGTTGTTCTGGGTTTATTTCTCCAAGTTTTAAATCATCAAATTAATGGCTTCAAAAATCACTTCAAATAAATTTGCCCCCAGGCCCTTTTCTGGTTTTGAACAAGTGCATCTTCAGATTACATGAATCAGTAGGAATCTTAAATTTCCCTAAGAAATACTAAAAGTAATACATATTGCTGTTGGAAGAGTGCTGACGTGGATGCATTCTAGCCCTGGGACTGCCACTGGCTATCCCCAGAACATGGGGTGATGAGATTAGATGGCCTAACCCCAGCCAGTTCTAGAATTCTATGATTCTCAAAATTTGGAAATTTATTTATAAATATATCGACACATCTATCTACATATGCACATAAATTGTCAACCCAATGGTAGGAGAGTAACGTGTCACAACTTGAGGCAGGAAAGAAATGAAAGAAAAAGAAAACATTTTTCTATCCTATTCAATGACTTAGCATAAACAGTTATCAGTAATACCGTTTTCACTGTGTCCTTCAGATGTTGCACATTTCTGTGGATACGCTGCTCACCATTTTCGATATGCTACAAAATGAAAAACAGAACATTTGTTTCAACATTGCCGTACCGATGCTCTATGAACCTCAGTGTCCCTAACTGAGGTATGTCACCTTTCACATGAAATTAAAGTTCTTAGCATTTTTGCCTGCAATGACCTAGATTTCACCAGTGACCTAGATTTTCTGAGCTCTTGAATTCCCTTGGACACCAAAATCCAGTCATTTCTTTTACATGGGACCCCTCTTCACCTTTGGGAACTCCTACTGAGGTTTAAGTTTGTGGAAAGAGTGGAGTGGTTTATGCAAATTCTGTCAAGATTAAAGCCCTAAATGTACCTCACCAAATATGCATGCTCAGAATAAGAAATATACATAAAATGTCTTGTATGAACAATAGGCCTTACTCAATAAATACTAAGTCCCCTTTGCTCTGCCCACTTCACTCAAAACTTTTCTCATAGTTTTAAATGTTCAGAGGCGTAGAGTTCACACACCTTTGATTTTGTCACTTCCTATGACATCAAAAAGGCAGGAGTCTTTGCCCACCCACCACAGACCATTAAAATTTCCCATTTCCCTTTTTCTCTCTTTCCCATCCCCTCCCTTTATCAACTTATACTTGGCAGACCCATTTCCAACTCTAGACATTCTTTCTTAAATCTCCCAACACCTTTTTCATCTACATAACCTGAGTTACTTTTTCCCAAGGACAAATGAGCTTTCTATGCACTTGCCTTTCAGATCCCATCTATCACAATAAACTCAAAATGTGATGGAATCAAAACAAAAACAAATATTCTCTGATTCCAAATGACTCCTATAATGGTGGTGTTGCTGAGGCTCCTCTGACTGCCAGCATGGGAGGGGGCAAGGACTGTTGGAGGCGGAAAGGGCTCTAAATGGAAGAAGGGAGGCAGGCAGGCAGGTAACTAGGTGATCTTAGGCTGGGAGAAGAACTTACACATTGGCTTAGCTTGTTGTTGAGCTTCACCAGGAAGGACACCACCTCCTGCATATAGGGCTGGAATCTATCGGACTGGGGAAGCAGCGCTTCTTCAATGGTAAAGTTCAGCACCTGCTTCATAACATAGCAGCGCTCGCTCATCTGCAAGCAAAAGTGAAGAAGAGGTTGTATTACAGGGCAGTCAGAAGACCCAAACCATCATCACCATCGTTCCAAATAACCACGGCTGACATAGTGCCTTACTCATCACTACTTGACTTACCTTGACTCCGCGGAACAGTTTCTCCATAGATATGAGACGAACATCTGTGTTGTTATCTGCCATACTAGCCTGGAAGAAAAGAAAAGACTAAATGCTCGGACTTCAAGAAAATAGGAAAAAAGCCTGTAAATAGAGATGTACCTTATCCCATCTCCCTAGAGCAGCCCCGTGAAGACTAAAGAAAGAACTTAGATGTATGTCTGAGTTTAAAATAACGTACAGAGGAGTAAAGGGAAAAATCGATAGCCAGATGGGCTGCTAAATGGCTCCTTTTGGGGTAAACCTCAATGTACGTATTTTAAAGGCCAAAATGGTAGGTCTTCTGGTAAAGCCCAATCTCCAAAGAGTCTTTGAAGAGACGAAGAAAATGATCTTTGGTCTGCCAGTAGAGATACCCAATGGGTTCTTTAAATCTTAAATTTACTCTGAAGAAAATTTTAAGAACTATTCGGGTTCCAAGTAGATAAGATGCAAAAGAGAGAGAGATTGAGATGAGTACCTCCTCAGCCAGCCTGAAGGTATAGTTGGTGATATAAGGCTGCTGGAAGTCAGACTTGTCAAGCCTGCAGTGAGACCTAAGAGGCACAGCTGCTCCTTCCTGCACCGACAGAGCAACGAGAAGACAACTGGCAGCCAGAATCCCCATAAGGGAAAAGCTCACAGATTTCTGCGGGGTGGCCATTGCAGACGACTCTAACTCAAGCAACTGGTGGGCAGGGAAGAAACACCTGGTATCAAGAGAATAAGAACAAAAAGGGAAAGAAAATTAAGTATCATGAAATATCACACCAAACAAACCAATCATGGTGAGTTTGCTGAAACACTTACCTGTTTCGATGATTGTGCTTGTGATGAGAAGGTAGAAACTGCTGCTTTTATAGCCCCCAGGACATCAATTTTTTTTTTAAATTGTGAAAACTATGACATCAGCAATTATCTAATTTCCAGTACTGTCTTCTGAGAACTACCTAACCACCATAGGAGCCCACAAAACGCCACCTCCTATCCTTCCCACCTTGATATGTAAGTATTTCCCTAAAACGTCACTATTCGGGCCCAGAGGGTGTTTTTACAGATAAATCCTAGAAATTTTCTAAACCCTACATATTTTTCAAAGAAAACAATTACTCTGTCTTCCTATATTTCAGATCTAGTATGATATTTTTTGATCTCCTATAGTAACTGAGTAAGCATTTTGGTCAAGGACTCATTTTTCTCCGTGCTTCATAGATTCTTATCTCCTTAGAGGTGACCAGAAATAAGGATCTGTGTCCTATATCCTCTGCTTTAAAATAAATAGTAATGATAGCTTGAAGATAATTCCACTTTTAAAAATAATTTTATCTCATTTTCTTAATATGCTGAATCCTAAACAAGTTACATTTTAAAAATCACAGTGTTGGCTAATCTAAACACGGTTTTCCTCCCATTCTGTGACTTTTTAAACGTGATCGTAACAATTATGGTAGGTACAAATATACCTTAAAATTTTTTTCATTGAATTATAATCAATATCAATTGAAGTTTGGAAATATTCATGTAAAATAATCTGGTCACTATTTTTCTTAACATGCAAGTATGTAAAGAATACAGTGATATAGTAGTTCATCTTGATATTTTCACCTGCACTTATTCTAAACAACACACAGTCTCAAATGATATTTCCAAAAATCTTGTAATAATCTTTAGTATATATGTGAATGTCTGAAGAAGATAATCTGGCTAGATAGTGGTTATATGTTGACTTTAAATTATTAAAAACACATTGAGTTCTAAATAACACCTAAAATCTAGACTGGAAACCCTTCCAAGGGGTGTGAGCAGGGAGCAAATGCATTGATCTATTGCTAGAAGAAGGAATGTGAATTCGTGCAAATTAGTTCAATCAAATTTTTCTTCTTACAACTAAAAACCAGGAGTGTTGATGAACGGGAAGAAGGAAAGTGAATAATTATAGAATTTTGAGCATTTTATTCTTGAGATGGCACAGACCTAGGTAAGAAGTTACAGTACAGGGTGGGAATAGCATGAAGACACTGAGCATTGGGGAAGAAGGACTTCGGAGAATGATGCAAAAAGGAGGGGTAGGGAAGAGTAAATATTAACCAGGGCTCTTCCAAACATTTGCTTGGGAAGGTTCATGAGCCCAAGATGAGGAAACTCTTCTTTATCCAATTTCTTATAATGTAAGATATGGCCATTTTTATCCAGAACTCTCTAATGTTTTATCAGCACTAGAGTTTAACTCCACTGTGGATTAAATAGGCTTTGGTTGGTTTGCCTGGCAACCTGACAAACATATATAATCTCGTTCCCATGGGAAAATTAGTTTGGACGTCATTGAATTGAGGGGAAAATCTCTGTCTCTTCCATATTTGTATCTCCAACACTTAGAACAGTACTGCACACACAAGAAGGACTCAATAGGAACATATTGCATGAACAGATAAACAGATCTGTGACATTAAAGAATTTACTAAATATCTTTAGGAACATGCATGGAGGTAATTTGGGGACTGCCTTTATAGTACCTCTAAAGCTGGGATTTGACCCAGTACTACTTGCCGGCTTCATTATTGTTCCTGAATAGGGAATAAATAGTTGTGAAACAAAAATATACTCCCAGAAAATTGCAAACTAGTCTTTAATAGCAGCGACATGACTATTATTCATTTTATGGTCCTGATGAACAACAATTCATAAGATA
The DNA here is from genome assembly GCF_004115265.2 of Rhinolophus ferrumequinum. Taxonomy (NCBI): domain Eukaryota; kingdom Metazoa; phylum Chordata; class Mammalia; order Chiroptera; family Rhinolophidae; genus Rhinolophus; species Rhinolophus ferrumequinum. The sequence continues at coordinate 64,573,401 of NC_046293.1, forward strand.
CTGTTAATGGAGCTAAGATCTTATGTTTTAGTGAGCTTGACCAAAACCCACTAAAGTGAAAATCTGCTCTGGGGCTGTGTAAGGATTTCTGAACAGTCATACAGGAAGTCTCAAAAATAGTTGCTATTAGAAGAGATTATGGCTAGAACATAAAACTGTTCCTGTGGAAAAAAATAACTGAAGACATTGTATGTGTGCAAAGTAATTTCAGATCACAGTGGGCCTTCTCTTCAGTTGTTTCCTTATGAAGTTTCAATTATCTCCCAGAAGCAACCCCAGATAAAGGGAACCCCAGTGTCATGCTCCCAGGCCCCAGACAGACTGTACCCATGGTTGATCTTGCGTATATGCAACAATTTACCTGTCTAGGGCCAGGAAGGGCTAACCAGATTCGCCAACCATAAGGTAGGCTATTCTGTCTTGTTAACTATACTAGCCCTAGCACGCAGAACAGTGCCTGGCACACAGCAGATAATAAATAAATACTCACGGACTGCATGATAAAACCACTTCCCAGCTCATTGGATGGTGCTTGGAAATCCACAATGCATTCTTTTAAAGTACACATCTCTCCAGGAGAAGTGGGACTTTAAGTTACTCAGGTAAAAAGTATTATATTCATGATATTCCTCATACAACACTCATGATCATTATTTCATACAAGGTTCTCTCTCTCTCTCTCTCTCTCTCTCTCTCTCTCTCTCTCTCTCTGTGTGATCCCACCCTCATTGTTCTCCTTCCCTCCACACCAAACACCCACCACCACCTCTGTGCCAGTCATAGACATCTGCTGTAATGTATTTGATATACATTTCTGAATATATATGCATCCTCACAAAACATAAAATATTGTTTAGTGCAGGTAGGTATTTTTATTTTGTCTGAATGTTTCTCTGTCTTAATCTTTCACTTAGCGCTACGGTCTTACACTCTACCTGTGTTGCTGTGTGTAGCTCCTTTTGCTAACATGCCATTTCTATTGTGTATCCACATTTTACTTACTCATTTCTCCTTTAATGATCACCTACATCACCCCCAATTGCCCACGCTACAGACGTTGCATCACTAAGCAACCTCTTCCAAGACATTTTAATGACATTTTTGAGAATATCTTTGGAATAGTTACCCAGAAGTAGCTCCCACTGGGTCACAGGGATAAGTTCATTTGCTTTTACTAGATATGGCCAGATTGCTCTCTTGAAAAGCAGCATCCACCTACTCTCTCAGATCAATGAAGAAAGGTTCCAGTTTTCTTACATCCCCACCCATACTTGCTACTTTCCAGCTTTAATTTTGCCAGCTTTTGGGGATTTAACATATTATCTCATTATTGTTTTAATCTGCATTTTTCTTCACACATTTGTAGCCACTTGGGTTGCCCTCTTTTATGAATTGATTGTTTACATCAGTTGCCCACTGTTATTGTGGGCTTTTGTCTGTTGTTGTTGTTAATTTGGAAGAGTACCCTGCATATTTTAAATATTACTGTCTTTGGGGTTGTAGACATAACAAACTCTTCTCTCAATTTGTGTTCTATGAACTTTGTCTATTTGTCCTTTGTTGAACAGAAAACTTAATTTGGGTGTCATTTAAGACATTTTTCATTATGTGGCTTGAACTTTTCAAGGCTTTGTTTAAAAAGTCTCTCTCTATCCTTAGGTACCAAAGATATTCTTCTAGCTTTTCTTCTATTTATTCTATGGTTTTGCCTTTCACGATCAAGTCTTTAATGCCTTTTTGTACATGATGGAAAGTAGGAAGCCAGTTTCATTTTCTCCACAAAGTGAGCCAGTTTTTCCAATACAGTTCACTAAACAGTCCTTTATCATATGTTTCATATGTGAATTTCCCATATATAAATAGCTATCTCTGAGCTCTCTACTTTGTTGCACTGATTTTTTTTTCTTATTGTTCTTGAGCCAGTTCCATAATATTTTTGTTAATGAAGAGTGTCTTTATATCTGGACAGGAAAGTCTACCCTCTTTGCTTTACTTTTTTCAGGGCTGATTTAGCTATTCTTCATTTTTCATATATATTTTTCATACATTTGTAATAAACTTGTCAAGTGTCTGGGGAAAAGGCAGCAGAAACTTTCATTTGGCTATTGTTTAATTTAAAGATTAATTTAAGGGGAATTAACATCTTTATAATATGAACTCCTTCCACCCAAGAGCATTTACCATCATCTCTTTACTGCTTAGGATCTTTTTTTATACCCTTGATAATGTTTCTAAATTTTCTCCACTGAAGTCTTGTGTACTATTTTTAATTCCTAGTTACTTTACAGAAGGAAAGTCTTATTCTGTTCGTTATCACTTTCACCTTGGTGTGAATGACTACCACGTTGACTTGGAGAAAGAAACTATTCGGACGCTCATCTCTGAGAAAATGAAGCTTTTTTTGTTTGTTTTTAAGGTCAGTACAGAGGAGAGATAGAGGTACCCTGCAAAAAACAAAGCTAGAGACTGGGGGTCCCAAGCATGAACTTTATTTATTTCCCAGTTATGTTTGAAGAGAACCCTAACAGTCCCCGGGACAACTTCCTACCATAGCAACCTCACCCTGCTCACACCTTGCCCACAAAGATACTTGTCAACCATAGCCACCTTTCTCTTTTTTCCTGAGGACCACAACTTGTGAATCTGTACTGTAGCTCATCTTAAAGGGAGGACTATGCCATGGGAATGTGTCATAATATAAATGACTATATTTTCCTTTCTAGTAATACCAAGTACTGAAATCAATTTAAACGAGAAAAAGAAAGCAACCTTTATGCAAATTCCTCACTACTCTAGTGCATATCAGCAGAATTTGACATTGGCTTCCTGAAGTCTGTCCTCTACTGTCATAGATTTTTAAAAAATCTGTAGATCCATCTAAGTCTCTCATTTCATTTATTATTTAACTAATAAATAAGTATAAAAAAATTATAATTCACACTTGCTTATAACACCAGATATTCAGCATCAGAGTTAATTAATATCCTTGAATTTTGTATCTCAATTCTTGAATCAGTTTTAGGATTATTAATGTGTCTTACAATCATTTGCACAGGTTAAATATTGTTTTAAAAACATAACTGTAAAAAAGTTACATTGAAATCTCTATGCATCACTGGTGTAGTTTAATCAGACCCTCTCAGTCTCTGATGAGAAAATTGTGGGCCAATAAATGTCAAATGAAGTAGATATTTTCTACATTCTCATGAACCTGCTGAACATTTTAAAATACAAATGATTAAACACAGTACCCTCACAAACGTCAAACCTGAGAAAATGTCCCTTTTCCCTTTTATTTGTCACTGTCCTAATTTTAAAACTGTGTAGGTGCTATAAATAGGACGATGCATCACTACTTTAGGTTAGTTGGACACACTGTCAACTCTGAGTCAGTGGCAAGTCAGAAATGCATTATGTTTTAAAAGAACTGCAGATCTGTTTTCATCTCCAAATTCTTACAACCAAATACACTAAGCTAGAAATATTTCATTCTGTTTAACAAATATCTCTTTTGTTGCTGTTGGAATATTGTACCAAGCAGGAGTTCTTGGACCCATGTTTAATACTTCAAAAAAATGTATAGTAATAGTTAACATAGTGATTGTGCTGTAACAGCCTTAGGATTAATCTGAAGTGGGCTTACTTTTGAGAGAAAATCTTGAATGTACCTAAATACTGATTAGAGAACTGGAATTTAAATCATATTAGTTAATTTGCATGCCTTTAGAAAAATTAGAAGTACCTACAGGCCCTTGAATGAATAAGAAGGGAATTAAGCATAAGAACGGTATGGACTTCGTGCTTGGAATACTTAACAGGCTGGCAAGGGAGGAATTACAATAAACAATATAGCCATAGGCCACTGAGATTATCTATTAGAATGTCCACTTGAGTGGCCTAATAGGAAAATATTTGAGTGAGGTTTGCCTAGGAAATGGAGCAGAAATAAAGCAGCACACGGGGTGCTGGACGAGAGAAAGGGAGGCAATCTGCTTTATTTTTTCATTTACTTATTTATTCGTTCACTATAACATCAGCTCCATACGAGCACAGCCTCTATCTGTCACCATCCTTAGAATGTCATAGGCCCTCAGTAAGTTCTAGGTGGTTGAGTAAATGAGTTACAAGCAAAGGTGACTTGATGATATTGCAATAAATGTTTTTCACCATTTCATTTATAAGCTCAGTGCCTGGCATCCAGCAGGCATTCAGGTGAAGGGACAAAATAAATATTTCTTGATAAAATAATTTTCATCATTTTTGTCTCTTCTCATCTTTTCAGCTTTCTTCAAATGTAGAAAGGTAAGTAGTTTTATCTCCTCTGTGCAGCTGGGAAGAGTGAGATTTGTTTGTGACTTACACAAAGCCACAGAGTCTTCATGAGAAAGCCAGAATTTGAGTTCAGGTCTTCTGTCTCAACACCACTGCCTGTACTCCCTCTATCTCTTCCGTTTTTCATCCTCTGCAGCCTGGTTTTGTCTTCAAATTCGTTGCTGAAGATCACTTTGGGTCATACATTTGATAAGGTTGGCATTGAGTTTGAATTAAAGAACTGAAGTCCTATGGTCGACAAGGTCCACTCTATGGTGTAAGAGGGAGGCAGCAATTGAGAGTCACTCTCTCTAGTCAGTCTGCTTAGATTTGAATCTGGCTCCACCTCTGGTTCACTGGATGGCCTTAGCTATCTAAAGTTTCTGTAAAAAGAAAATAATAATAGTTCCCTACCACATAGAGTTGTTGACATAATAAATATTCAGGAAATATTAGGCATTAACGATAAGGAGACTCTTCACGGACAAAGTATGGAGCATCCAAAAGAAAGAAGTGAAAATAGTCACATGCTAGCCAGGAGTTGGGAAATAAAGATCTACAACTTAACTAAATGTTTTACCTTTGACAAGCCACATCTGTTGAATGAATTAATGAGTCTTATTCTGGACTTGAAGTTGTAGCATGAATCTCCCTTCTCCTTCATCCTCTGTTGTCAAATTGTCCTGAATCCTTTTGTTTCTTCCTTTGAAATATCTCTTGATTTAGGGTCTTTCACGCAATAAACATATACTTATACTATTATTGGAACCACTACACTACACGTGTGAATTGTTGTTAGAAACAGTCCCTGAAAAGATATTTGTCATATATGTGACAAAAGACTCAAATTCAGAATATGTAAAGAGTTCTTGCAAATCAATAAGAAAAAGGCCACCCAGAAGAAAAAATGGACAAGAGCTTGAGCAGACACCTTGCAAAAGAGGATATTCAATGAAAATATGAGAGGAGTCAGACATCATTAGACATAAGAAAATGCAAAATTAAAATCATATACCCACTAGAATGACTAAAATAAAATAAATAAATAAATAAAACAGACAATACCAATTGTTGGCAAGCATTTAGAACAAATGGAACTTTCATAAATTGCCTATAGGAGTATAAATCGGTACAACCATTTTAGGAATCTGCTTTGCAATGCCTACCAAATCTGGACAGATACGTATTCTATGACCCAACTATTCAATGTCTAGCTGCATACTCAACAGAAATGAATGTGTTAGCAAGAGACATTTACAAAAGTATGCATAAAAGCATTCTTCATAATAGCCCTAAGCCGAAAACATAGAAAGGATAAAGTAATGTATAGTTATACACTAGAATACTATACAGTAGTGATAATGTACATGATATTGCTACACATACTACAGGGATGAATCTCATAAACAAATGCTGAGCGCAAGAAGCCAAACATAGAAAAATATAACCCATGTAATTTCTTTCATATAAAGTTCAGAAACAGGCAAAATGGGTCTGTCACGTTAGAAGTCAAACGAGTAACCATCTTTGGGGATGGTTAGACACAGCTAAGGGATGAAAGGGGTTTCTAGGATGCTGGCGATATTTTGTTTCTTTATCTGGCTGATTAGATGAGTGTGTTTATCTGGTAAAAATATATCAAGCTATACATTCAGATTGATTCATTTTTTTATGTTTTATATGTCATTACTGTCATTATTTCTCAGAATCAGCTAAACCTCTCAGCTTTGACCCTGTCCACCTTTTCTCTAATTTTGGCAATAATTTCCAGGGCTTCCTTTGCTCAGTCTGTATCTCCCAAGAAGTGACCAGTGTTGGCCTTCACTGTCTGTTCAGGATTCTCCTCTTAGGTCATGGACAAAACCAGGGACACATCCTATTTATTTCTAGAGCTGACCCTACATACCCCAAATTTAATCTCTGCTCAACCCTACTCTCACCATGTATGATAATTCCTACAATAAAGATTGTTAATATCTGTCATATGTCTAGTACTGTCTTGGGTTTAGGGAGATGTAAAATAACTAAGACATGGCTCTGTCCTTAAAGAGCTTATTAATACAATTGATTCTATAACATTTTTAATTCAACTGCTATTTCCTAGGCACTGAGCTAGATGGGAGGGAGGCACAAGTTAATAAGGTGTGTTCCTTGCTTTTAGAGCACTCAGAGTATAATAGAGATGACAATTGTTCAAAGGGAAAAATAACAATTCTATGTAGTATTATCCCACAAATACAAATTCACATGAAATGAATAAAACATGTTACAAAGGGATTACAACTATTACAGTAGAGGTGCCCGATTAGAAATTGATATTGAAACTCATTCAAAACTTCAAGATGTTGAATGTGAGTAAAATTTTAAACATTATTAATTAGTATTTGGATCAGTTTAAAGAATGAAAGAAGGAAGAAGAGGAAATGGCAGGAAAAACACGTTTGGCGATGGGGCTGGTAGAAGAAAGAGAAATGACTAGTGCGATCAGAATAGAATGATGCTGAGAAGTGATGGCCAAGAAGGCTGGGTAGGGAAGGTAAGAGCGACTTATGAACAGCTTCGAATACCAGCCTGAATAGTCTGGACGTGAGCTGATGGGCAAAAGCGAGCCATTATGAAGAGGTGAGCACGGAAGGGATGTGTAGAAAGCAATCAACTTAGACATTAAGGCTGAGGGTTATCTGATGCAGGAGTTAGAGAGGCAGAAACTGGCATCGGTGAGGCCTGCTAAGAGGCTGTGACACAAGCAGCAGGGGTAACTTAGTACGATCGGTGAGCTAAGGACCAATGAAGACAACGGTCAGTATCCAGATAAACTTCAGCCACCAATGAATGAGATTTTTACTTAACACTAGTTTGAGACTGTGACACAGTATATATTTTTAAAACTTTAATTGAGGCAATTTTGTAGGAAAAAAGCCAACTACTTAAGATGCTTTAGGAACTAGTGCTACTTAGAGTAATCTTATGCAGTGCTGGTGGTCGGTCCCAATGATATGGCAAACAACTGGCATATCCAGAATGCAAAGATGCCATGTGGAGGTCCCTGAGAAAGGCACAGCCACTTAGGAAAGAAAGACCAATGGAATAGGAACTGCTGACTCTAAGGAAAATCTGCCAAATTTGAAGGCCTCAGGCAGAATCACCAAACTGCTACTGCCACTGATGACATCTGCAGCAGCCTAAATACGTCTTACCAATTTTCTCCCCTTAATTGATTCATGGGCCCAAGAGGAATGAAGCAGAGGCCCAAAGGACCCCATCCTGTCCTCAGGTATCTCTTTCTCCCCTATTCTTGCTGAAATGATAGGTGAGGAACTCACTGGAACAGAGATCAAATACTGCTTCCCCTGTGGAATGGGCTGAAGTGGGGGTGAAGGATGAGAATGGGAATGCCGGGGGTGGGGGAAGGCAGGGAGATTATGTATTTGGGGAGAGAAGCAAAAGGGAGTTAATTGGTGGCTCCTGGATTTTGCCCACATAGAGACGGCCTGTGCACCCAAGCTGGAAAACTGCCAGTGAAAACAGAATAATATGTTGGTTGAGAAAGAGTCTTTGTTCTCAGCTAGTTGTTTAGACAACTTCTCAACACAGCATGAGCAAGATCGTGTGTTGAGTAAAACCAAAACTTCTATTCTTCATCAGAGACTCAGACAGTGTGGAGGCAAGTGAGCCATAAAAACTGATTTCTTTGGCTTCAATGTAGACTCCCTTCATCTCCACATCTGCAAAGAGAGAGAAGCACATGGGAGAGGGATTGATGCTGAATTTTACCACAAGATAAAACTTCATCCAAAACATCAAGAAAGTGACCAGAGATGTTCCTGCTTTATTAATATCTTTGGCATGACCTTTTTATACTCTCTTTCCCACAAACACCCCAATCACAGCACACCATTGGTCTCTTCTCCCCATGCTCATCCCTCCAGCCCCACCAGGACCTCTCTTCAGGTTCCCTAAGAACTGAATTAAAATTCTTCACACTTGGCATTCATCTTGGTCTCCGAACCGGATTCGTTTTGATCACCACTTAGATGTTCTCGTGCTGTTTTTCAGCCAGTCATGAAAATGTGCTCCTGATGGGCTTTTAGGATCGCTGCCAGATCCTTCGGGACTGAGAAAAAAGAAGGAACTTACATGTCAATATAGCTTCTGTTGGAAGGAAAAGCGATGGTTTATCTGTGGGCACTGACTGGGTCACACACTTTCTAGTCTTTCTTCTTCTCCCTTAACACTAGGTCAATTACTTGCATTTGTAAATAAGTATTATCTTCAGTTAGGGCTGCTTTGAAGCAAAACTGTGAAATAAAAGAAGAATGCTTTGGGACCTTCATCTCTTCCTTTCTACACCATTTCGCTCACCATTGTCTCGCTCCTTCTTCTCTCCCATCTTCTACCTCAATCTGTTTTACATTCATACTAAGTCATAAATCATAAAGCTAATATCATTCATAATTTTCAAGCTGCTCCCTTAGATTTTATCTCATTTAATTTTCTTAATAACCTGTCAGATTATGTTATTCCAATTCTACAGATAAGAAATATGAGGCTCAGAAAGGTGAAATAACTTTCTGCAAATCACACTGCCACATAATGACACCTGCAGGACTAACAAAGAGTGTTTTCCATTCACCGTGTTTTATCACAGCGTGAAGTGTCAAGCTAAACGCAGCTCCAATGACAAGATTTCAGCTATTAGGGATTGAAGAGAGGGAAATACTTGGTCAACAAAGAGAGTTTCCCGAAATCCATGAAACTATACAACTTCCCTTTCCCCTAAGTCACATAGTACCCTGTATTTACTCTTATCATGACACATGTCAATCTGAATTAAAATCCCCTTGTTAGTTCTCTCACTCCCAAACTATAGATCACTAACTCCATCAGAGTAAGGAAATAGACATGTCAATTTTTATTTGCTTCTCCTGTAATTCCATTAAATACCATTTTCTCTCATAGACACACACTATATCACCTTATATTTTGCCTGGGGATAGCCTTGAGTAACACGAAAAGAACAGGAAGTAAGACCATGGCTACTCTACATACTTCCAATAAATTACACAATTATTCAAACTGGAACAATTGGAAATCTCATGTGGAACAGAGATCAAGAGAATGACTGAGAGAGGGTGGCAAGGAAGAAGAAGAGTGCCACGTGGCATCAAAGGGAGGCGAGGAGCAAACCACCTGCTTCCTCACGTTGTAAAGGATAAAACCTGCACTCATATGATCCAGGCAGCCTCTCCGTGGCCTGTTCTTTGAGCGAAAGTCAGGCCTGGAAGACTCACTCAAAGAAGGTCAGGTCAGGGAGGATGATATCTCACTGTCTTTCGAGAGTTGTCCCATTCTTTCTACCACAAGCAGGCGTGTGTGCCCCCAGAGTGACCCAAAGGCAATGATGACCCACGTCATCACTGATCTACTTTCTCCATCTCAGTTGCAAGGGCATCCTGAAAATGAAAACCCACAGTGGCAACCACACACATCTTTATTAGACCTGTTCTCCTCCTCTTGCTCTGCCAGCCCTGGTCACCCTTTTATGTTGACCCCCAGGCTATTCAGGGTCTCCAACATTTCCCCCATAAAGACACAACTTCAGTGGGAGCATTCTCTGGACACTACATCCTGCCCAAACCTTACCAAAAATTTACCTGGCCTGTGTCGCTACTATCCCAGGTAGCACCAGGTCACTGAGATGATAATGGCCAACCTATCCATACCTAGGCATGAAGACCTAAAACATTCTAAATGCAAATCAGCGTTGTTGCAAGATTCTTTAATATCTTAGCTCAAAGGACAAATCTGGAAATTTGGACAACGTGACAGTCTTGTAGAAGAAAGCTTTTGGATAAATGTCTCTTGGCAACTTTCTGTGCCTCTTACACAAGTGTTGGGCTCAGCCTTACCCCTGACCCTCTGACGTTCTCGTAACATTAAAATTTCTGTGACCTCTTTGGAAATATTTGTGGTTGATCACATTCACTGTCATTCAGAAAGAGTAGAGGGTGTTTTGATATGTTTTGCATAAGATCCAAGGTTGATTTCAGGGACCTTACAGCATACTTACTACCACGTAGCCATTCATTTACTCCCCCAAGATGTCCAGAACACCCCTTCCAGTGACCCCTCTGAGAATACATTCTAATATCCTGCTTGCCTATGGGATTCCCCTGTACCACCTTGGTGGTTTAATATTCTCGACAATGACATAAAATGGAGAGGATTGGGGGAAAGAACTGGAAGCTAGCATCACTTTACCTCAAGAGCCACAAATGCTTCCTTCTTTCGTTTTTTTCACCCACAAATAGAACCAAAACTCTACCTTGATCTCTTGAGATAATCCACTTTCCCAGATGTCTACATGTGTCACATTGCTTTGCTAGGTCATTTATTTCATAAATTAGTGAAACCAGAGTGAACCCGGCAAGAGCCTCATCCAATCGTAATAAATTAAAAGTTCTGGCATTCTAATAGAAATTCTCTCCTGAAATCCTCATCTATCCATAAAGGACCTTTTCATGACTTTCCCAAAAGTGACTTCTCCCCACAAGTCAATCTCTCCCAAGAGCATTTATTAAGTGACTTCTGTGTGCCCAGCCCTGTGCTAGCCCTCGTTATGTAGGAGGAAAGAACCATAAGGAAAAAAAAAATCCTCATCTAAAATCAAATTAGTGAGACAAACACAAAGAAGGGGCCATTAGGGAGCATTAAAGGAAGTGCTGACATTAAGTATGATAGTGATTAGGGTTAGACTGAGAAACATGGACGTGCAGATTTCTTTTTTTTTTTCTTTTTTTTTATTGGGGAATATTGGAGAACAGTGTGTTTTTCCAAGACCCATTAGCTCCATGTCAGGTTGTTGTTTTCAATCTAGCTGTGGAGGGCGCAGCTCATTGGCCCGTAAGGGAATCAAACCGGCCACCTGGGTGTTATGAGCACTGCATTCTAACCACCATGGTAACCAGCCACCCGCAAATTTCTTGTTAAAAATCCCCCTTTGTTTACCCCAGACTAGGCGGATATTAATGCCTTTCTGGAACAAGTGGCACCGAAGCTAAGACACGACAGATAAATGAGGAGTTAATGAGGAGGCCGGTATTGGTAGTGGGGTGGGGTGGGGTGGCAGGGAAGGCTGAGGAGGGGTATGTTACGGGTAGAGGAAGTAACATGTGGGAAGACCTGGAGTTGAGAAGGAAAATAGTGTGTTCAAATAACCGAAGTAAGTTCTGAATGACTTCATTGCGATAGGAAAAGTAATAAGAAATCTTCCCTGGTGTGCACATGACTCACTCCCTTCCCCCCTTCAGGTGATTTCTCTCTCTCAACCTCCTTCTCTCTTGTTAAAAGTAACATTTGGTTCCCAGCAATTGAGCAGAAGGTACAGAGATTTGCCTCCTGCACCCCTGCCCCAGAATGGTACATTTGTTACAATTGATGAACCTACATGGACACATCATTGTCACCCCAAATCACCCAAAGTCCTTCAGGTGTTTGTTACAAGGCTCCTTCTCAAAAAGGTCCTTCCCCAACCACTGGGCAATTGCCAACATCACCCAACATGTATATTCACTGTTTTCTTTTTGTATCAGTTACATATTTTAATAGTAGTATAGAGGGTGTTTGTTACTATATAACAAATTGCCCCCAAATTTGGCAGCTTAAAACAACCAACATTTATTATCCCATATAATTTCTAAGGGTCTGGCTCTGGGTCATTCACGATGTTGTAATCAAGATGGCCAGGGCTGCAATCACCTAAGGCTTTGACTGGGGCTGGAGGATGCACTTCTCTCTTTTCTTTTTTTTTTTTTTTATTAGTTTCAGGTGTACAAACAATGTAATAGACATTTCACCCCTCACCTATAGTTTTAGATAGATAGGTAGGTAGGTAGGTAGATAGATAGATAGATAGATAGATAGATAGATAGATAGATAGATAGATAGATAATAGATAGATGAAAGATACATAGATAGATGATAGATAGATAGATAGATAATAGATAGATGAAAGATACATAGATAGATAGATGATAGATAGATAGATAGATAGATAGATAGATAGATAGATAGATAGATAGATAGATAGATGGACAGATAGATAGGCAGGGGATATGGGGTACAGCATAGGGAATAGAGTCAATGGAATTGTAATAGATATATATGACATCAGAGTGGCAATAGATTGGGGGAGGATCCACTTCTCAGTTACATGGCAGCTGTTGGAGGTCTGCATCCCTCACCATATGGGGCTCTCCATAGGACCGCACATAACATGGCTGCTAACATCTCCCAGAGTGTGTGATCTAAGAGAGAGAAAAAAGGAAGTCAAAGTGCCTTTCATGAGCTACTCTTCAAGGTCACTCACCATCACTTCTGACTTAGTCTATCCATTTGAAGTGAGCCACTAATCCAGCCCACCCTTGAGGAAAAAGGGAATTAGGCTCAACCTCTTGGAGGGAGAAGTTATCAAAGAATTTGTGGCCATATTTAAAATCACTACATCTTCCATGTTTTATTTTCTTTCATGGCATGCATTACCACCAACATGATATATTTTACTTATTTGTTGATTGCCTGTCTTAGTCCACTGAAATATAATCTCCAATGGAATTTTCTCTGTTTTATTTACTATTGAATTCTCAAAACGGTGCCTAAATTATAGTGGGTGCTCAGTAAATATTTGATGAATGGGTTGATAAAGGAATGAATCAATGAATCAATAAATAAATGAAGCAAAACTGGAGAGATCAGCAGAGGTCAGACTATGGAGGGCCTACTAAACATGTCAAGGAACATGGGAAGCTGTCAAAGAGTTGTAAGCAGTTCTCTGGCATTCGTGGATGTTACAGAGATTTTCTTGCATCACTCGTGGCACTTGAATTCCAGTCCTGTGAGGTCCTTTCTGACTCAGAGTGTGGCCCGTAGTGCCATGTCTCACCAGCTTCACCGCCGGAGATGTGCCCACCTCACCCTCAGAGTTCCAGCTACTGTTGAAGTACTAGTCTCAAAATTTGAAAATGTCTTGTTCTATGTAATTGACAAATTTTACGTTTTGGGGGAACTTATTATTCACTGACTTATAAAAATCTCAGACTTTTACAATATAATCATATTATTAGAGAATAATATATCCCCAAATACTTAAACAAAAGATACATGCTAGGTTGATCTGTGTTCTCAGGATGATATGCAGTTCATTTTTAAAAAATCGGTAACAACTATAGGCAAAGACACCAAGCTAGAAAACATTTTCCCCAGGGTTAAGGGAAAGCCGAATAATGGCAACAACAGCAGTGATTAGCCAAATCATTAAGTGATAGTTCTAGACAGCAATCCCATTCTGAAAATGAAGAAAAGCAAAATAGCCCCCAGAATAAAGGTATAAATAAAATTGTTCTTAGAATTTTCTGCACATTTTTGCATAGCAAAACCAGAAATCTATAAAGTGAAGGTCTCTCATGACCTTGTCTTCCAGAAAAAAACCCTCTTTAACAGGCTGGTGCATATTCTTCCACATTTTTTCTATAGGCATACTAACTAAATTATTCTTCCTGCAAAAATGGGGTCATGCTATGCATATTGTTTCGTATTTTACTTTTTCTTTTTTTTTAGGGTTCTGCTTAAATCATTGTATGTATTTTTGAGTCCTGCTTAAACCTACTTATAATCATTTAAAAATATTATACCACAGGAAAGAAATTTTTTCCCTCTTGGTGTCTCCATTCTATCATCAAGTGGCACTGGTATTCTCGTCTCCCAACCCTACGGTTAGCTTCACCAGGAGGAAAGAAGAATAAATAGAAATTAAAATATATGCAAATCAAAATGATATAGCAATCCTATCAGTAAGCCCATTATTTTTTCATTGTGGTGGGGGGGGAACTACTGACATAGAAACATTTTGCATTTTGCAAACATTGTGTGTGCAAAAGGTAATTTGTTGCCTACTCTGAAGCTATTTGGAAATTTCTTCAATGTTGGAGATGGTGGTTGCTGAAATCAGAAGATAAGAGGAAGTGTAGCTGAGCTTAGATGTGTACCTGAAGGCATAGGAAAGGGAGAACATCTATACGATTCCAGGAATGTGTTTTTTCCCCCCAGGGAACACAGCTCCTGATATGGTCTGAGGAACTGGTTACCGGCATGGCTTGTGATCCTGTCTATCGTCAATCAAGTATATACCAAATCAGAAGTTCATTCCTTCACTCAGCAACCATCTATACCTCACCTCCTCCATGCAGGCCTCTGGGCTGTGTTCTGAGGATGGTACACAGTGCCTGTCTTCAAAGTGTTTAAAGTATAGAGTGTACAAAGTCAGGGGCATAGTTCTCTGAAAGTAAAGACACTGAACTAGAGATCCTCTGAGCTGAGTCCTGAAGGAAGATACAATTCACGCAGCCCAATAGAAATCAGCATGCACAAAGCCACAGTCAAATAACTGTGAGAGGTGAGGTGAGGATGAAAGACTTATCTGTTCTAGTGCTTAGGAATTGGGATCTCATCACCTATGAATCTCTGTTTCCTTTGGTGGACAATGGGTGCAACTGCATATACTGTGAGTATTACAGATACTGTGTGTCAATTCTCTAGCACAGTGCCTGGGACACAGAGACACAAAATAAATGTTGGCTTTACATTGGTATAAATGTTAGCTTTTATATCCGGCTGCAGTGTGGAAGATGGATTGAAATTGTAGGAATAGGGGTACAATACTGATTACAGGGAGAGGCACTGAGAAACCAGTGAAACAGTCTAGGCAAGCAGCAGTGGGGCCACATCTAAAGGGTAGCCGTGGGAGCAGAGAGCAAGAGAATAAACTGAGAGACATGAGGAGAAAGAATCAACCACTTGGGAGCTGAAGATAGAAGGGAGAGAACGAGAGAAGTCAAGAAGCACAGGCTTCGCTGCAGGGGTGGCACCATCGATTAAACTGGGGCCATTCTGGGAAGAATGCCTCAGTGAGGTAGGAAGTTTAGTTTGGGGTTTGACTTTGGCGGGCCTGAGGAATACACGTAAGCAGTTGGGTATATAGGTGTAGCGCTTAGAAGAAAGGTCTGGAGTCCTTTCTAATGGACAAGGGGTTATCTTGGAGAATTTACAGAAGAGCACTGGGGCCAAAAAAGAGTTCCAAAGAACACCCGCATTTAAGGAGTGGTAGAGAAACAGCAGCTGGATTTTTAAAACAGTTGATTCTCATTATTTGCAGTAGTCATGCTCCTTTTCTCCCCCGGTTTACTGAGATATTATTGACATAGAACATATGTAACTTTAAGGTGTACAGCATGATAATTTGATACACGTGTATATTGTGAAACGACTCCCACAATAAGGTTACTTAATACCTCCATCACGTCACATAATCACTTCTTCCTTTTGAGGTGAGAACATTTAAAATCTACTCTCAACAACTTCTAAGTATATACTACAGTGTCGTGCGGGGTGTCAGGCGGGGTCTCTGGTCCCACTCCCCACACAAGAACGCAGGACATGGTGAGGCCAAAAAGGAACACCCACAATGCCATAGGTAGGGGAGTCATACCACTATACTCTCACTGGCGGCTGGGTTGGAGACACAGGAACCAGGAACAACACAATTCTCAACCCTCACTGTGCCGCTTGCAGGCTCAGCCCCCATCTTCTTGCTAGCTCCCCCTTTTTCTGCTAGCGTAGCCACAGCAGTTATATTCGTGGCCAATGGCTCACTGGTTACAGCTGATGGCCAACTAGCCACAGCTGATGGCCATTTGATCACAGTCGACGGCCATTTACTACCTGAGCCAGCACCTTTCTATGTGAGGCCGAGAGCCTGGAAACTGCTTTTTGGGGCTCTGTCCCCACATACAGTATTATTAATTATAGTCACCATGCTGTACATTAGATCCCAGCTATACGTTTGTACACTTGGACCAACTCCCCCAAGCCCTACCTCATCCCCACCCTCACCTCCAGCCCCTAGCAGTCACCATTCTATTTCTATTAGTTCAGCATTTTTAGATTCCACATATAAATGAGATCATACAGTATTTATTTTTCTTTGTCTGACTTAATTCACTTAGCATACGAATGCCCTCATGTCCATCCATGTGTCACAAAAGGCAGGATTTCCTTCTATTTATGGCTGAATAATATTCCTCGTGTGTGTGTGTGTGTGTGTGTGTGTCACATTTTATTTATTAATAGACACTTAGTTATCTGCACGGCTTAACTATTGTGAATAATGCTGCAATGAACACAGGGGTGGGAATATCTCTTGGAAATAGTGATCTCATTCCCTTCAGATATATACCTAGAGTAGGATTGCTAGATCATATGGTAGTTACGTTTTTCATTTTTTTGAAGAACTTCCATCCTCTTTTCCATAGAGGGTTGTAGTTATGTTCTATAAAGTTTCCATAAACACTGAATTCACGAACCATTGCTGTAAAGACAACAGGGTTCCCTTCTTGCAAGTCTCTGGTCACAACATTTGTATCAGCTTACCAATTGTAACCTTGTTTTATCTGTGTTTCTGTTTAAATATATATTTAATATGTATTGTTGACTCATTGCATTGAACTCAGAACCAGCAACACTGTAATCCTAGCCTGAACAAAGCTGACCTGTTTTCTCCAGCAGGCTCATCGAAGCCTTTTTGCACTTAGGAACACGAGACAGCACTTCAGCACTATACTTGGGGGTCATTTTAAATAGCAATGGACTCGGTGAAAAAGCACACATATGCAAAAACCTTGACACACTAAATAGACCACGAAAAGGAAATCAGTTTACAGTATGAGAGCTGAAAGAAGCAGCATCACCTTGTTCGACCTCAGCTGAGAACCAGCACATCGGGCCACTCAGTTTTCACTATTCGGCACCTACCTGCAAATGACCACAAAAGCACTGTGTGCATTGATTTGGGGGGGGGGCGTTACAGAAAATTTTCAAGTAAGCGAATTCACACATATGGAATCTGCAAATAATAAGGATTGACTGTACATATATATATATATATATATATGTATATATGTATATCTGTAGATAGATATATATAGAGAGATATCTATATCTATATATCTATGTATATGTATGTGTGTGTGTGTGTGTGTGTGTGTGTGTGTGTATTCAGAAGAAGGAATAGTCATTTGCAAAAGAAATCAGTGCCATGGAAGGAGACTCTCAGTAAAAGGAGAAAACCAATCATCGTGTCACATTTCTCATAGAGCTCATGTAAAACGAAGACTGAATAAGAATCAGCTGGATATTGTGAATATAAGGTAGTTGTTGGCATTTGTTAGAGCACTTTCATGAGGGTGGTTGCAGCAAGAACATGGTTGCTATGGGTTGAAGAATAATTGGGGTGGGAGGGTGAAGAAATGGAAGGAGGGGAGACAAAATTGTTTGAGGAAACTTAGTTTTGCTCTTCAGAGGGGGAGATGTTCAACATTGAAGTGTAAGCTTTATGAGAGGGTAGGGGTTTCCTTGTGTTCATTGCTGCCTCCCCAGTGCCGAGGACAATGCCTGGAACATAATAGGTGCTCAATACAAATGTGTTCCCAACAGGCCTGACCTACTAATGATGGCAGGGACCTTTGGGATCATGTGCCCAACCCCTGAATTTACAAAGAAAAAAAACTCAGGCCAAAGAGGCTGAATGATTTGTCTACAGTCCCACAGCTAGCTGGTAGCAGAATTATGGCTAGAAACCCAAGATTTCACGCTTACTTCATTGTATTGTTTTCCTATACCATGGGGCCAAAAATAGGAGAATGGCATGGAAGGGAGTAAAAGTATTTTTGCCACATCACTACAACAAGGATTCCAGAGCATGTGGAGAGGCTGGGTAGGCTTCCTAAGTGAAGAAAACAAATTGCAAAACAATGTGTATACCCTGACTCCATTTTAGTAAAATAAAAACAATTTAGCCAGCTATCATTTGGGGGGAAAAACTTGAGGCTCACTAGACTTTAAAGTGGTTTTCTCTGCAGGGTGGAATCACAAGAAAACTTCATTTTTTACAGTACATATTTCTGCAGTGTTTAGATTTTATCTAAGGGTATATATTACTTTTGTTAAGAAAAAATAAACAAAAGAAACACTTGTAATACCTGTAGAGGAAAGCCCACACTGTTAGAACTGTACAATGTTGTCCAGGTAGATTGGTGGCTCTTTGGCCAGTGTGTAGAACAAGCTTTGTAAGGGTTCCCGCCACAGCCCCAAACAACCACTGAAGCACTGAAGTTTTCTTCAAACACCAGAGGGATCTAGCAGGAGAATGGGAAAAGAAGAATTACTACTGCGAAGTGAGAGAAAGAGAAGGTGGTGGCAAGAGATAGGGAAGCCTGCCCACTGTTGGGGTGGAAAGAGGCAAGTGAGGCTAAAAGCAAATCACAAATAATCGAGGGATTAGCAGCATGGGCAGCTACTGAGGAAGAAAATGACTCAGAGATTTGTAGTATCAGGAACAGATGGTTTCCTGCCCACCCCCGCCCACACATCCTTGCCCAGCTCACAGTCACACATGCACGCACAACCAGCTCTGCCACGCTACTCCTGCCAGCACATTTTGTAGATTACTAATCCCCTTGGAGCTAATTTATCAGGGCTGCTTGAGGAGCCAACAAAGTGCTGCAGGCAAAGAATAAAGCACAGCAGCAGACTTGTAATCAGCTATTATCATAGTGGGTGAATGAAAAAGCGATCTTCGTATCGCTTTCACCTTGGGGAAAGTCACAGATTTATTTTACGCTACTGGTACATTTTCTCTTAATTAAATGCTATTCTACAGCATTGTTTGGAATTAGGAAACGTTGGTGTACATGTGTCCTGCCTGAAAATGATACCAGAGAGTCTCTCACACGGTGGTTGCTTTCTGAGAACATGGTAGACAAGACGTGGTTTAGATGTCTCGTTAACCAAAGGGTCAGAGGGCATTCCCTTTTCTTTTCTAGGCTCTAAAATAATCAGATGTTTTTGAAAGTCAGTGAGCAAAAGGTTTAGAACTCCGAGAGACAGGCATCAAGCATAAAATTTTCAACTTAGATACCATTCCGTAGTAATCAGATAGCCTCTGTATTGCTTTCTTAGTGCTCCTCCAATGAGGTTCCTCTCCTGGAAGTGTTTCAAACACCCAAGTAGAACAGGAGACCACCTCCCCTCCGCACTCCCAACCCCATGCAATTCTCATGCCAACTCCCCACCCTTCCCCTGCTAATTAGAAGGTGTAAAGAAAAGCATCATCAAACATGCAATTCCAGACATTTAACAGCTGCTGCTCCCCATGCCAGGAGGTTAGTGATGGAGGCACCCTGGTACTAATATATACTGACATGTAAAAAGGTAAGACTTTACACTCCATATAATTGAAAGGAGAAACGTTCTTTCTCATCTGAAGCACTAAGAAGATTCCTTCTCCTCCCTAAAAGAAATGTCATAAATTATTAAATGTGCTAGACAGTCTCAATAACTGAAGCAGTGTGGTACTACTAGATGAACAGACAAATAGAGCAATAGAAAAGAATAAAAAGTCAGAATTAGAACCAAATGCCTACAGAAATTTTGTGCATGATAAAGGTAGCGTCTGAACTCCGTGGCATAAAGATGGACTTTTTAATAAAACAGTGCTGGGCTAATTAGGTAGTCACATGGAAAAAGACAAAGTTAGATCCGTAACTAGCACAATGTTCATCAGAATAAACATCAAATAAATCAAAGATTGAAACATGGGGAGAAAACAAAAGGAGCAGTAAAAATGTAAGAAAACACAGGTGAATCCATTTGCGACATTAGAGTAGAGAAGGCTTACGTATGATTCAAAATCCAGAGGTAATGAGAAAAAATAATGATGCTCTCAGTTACATAACAAACAAACAAAAGCCCTCCGAATGCCAAAATAATAGTAATATTAGTGGTAATAATAATGATACACCAAGAGCACAGTCAGAAAGATAGGCGACAAACTGGGAAAGATATTTGTAACTCATATTTCAGGCAACATAATCTCCCCACTGTGTATTTTTCACAGAAAGGGAACATAAATGCCCTTAAACACATGAAAAAACTCTCAAACTCAGTCACAAAAGGACAACTTACTGTAAGTCTGAACTGTATTAGGAAACCATTTCTCTCATATCAGATTGGCAAAGCTCCAACAGTGACAACACACTCCGTTGGCAGGGCAGTGGAGAAAAAGGCTCTTATGCTTGTAGAGGGTTCAAACTTTCAACCTCACCCCCACAAACCTCTGGGCAGGAGAGAAGGGCTGGAGATTGAGTTCAATCACCAATGGCCAATGATTTACAGCCTAAGTAATGAAGCCCCTCCGTAAACAAAGGGGTTTGGAGAGCTCCTAAATTGGTGAAAGCATCCACATGCTGAAGAAGTGGAATATCCCAAACTCTACAGGGACAGAAGCTCCTAAACTCAGGATCCTTCCAGACCTCTTCATCTGTATGTTCTTTTGTATCCTTTATAATATCCTTTATAGTAAACCAGTAATAAGAAGTGAAGTGTTTCTCTAGGTTCTGCGAACCATAGTAACAAATTACTGAACCTGGGGAGGATGTCATGGACGTCTATTTGTAGCCAAATCAAACAAAGGTGTGTTCTGGGACCCCACTACTTGCAGCTGGTATCTGAAATGAGGGGCAGGCTGGCACAACTGTGCCCTTAATTTGTGGAGTCTGCACGGACTCTGGGTAATGAGTGTCAGATTGTTTAATATGAAGAAAAACCCCACACATTTGGTGTCAGAAGTGTTCTGCGAATAGAAACGGATCACAAGTGGTATTAATGGGAAATTTGTTAAGAAAAACAAGGGAAGAGTGCAGCTTTTGTGTGAGAAAGGGGAATGAAAGATACATTTGTATTTACCTGTATTTGCATTTAAAAAGTACAAGATGAAAACCCAAGAAACTAATAAAAATGCTTAACTAATTTGGAAGGAAAATCAGAATGGATGGGGGCAAGGGTAGAGATAAAACAAATATATATAATCATTTTACATTGTTTTGATTTTGAACCAAAAGAATATATTATTTACTCAAAAAATAAATTATAATTTTATTGGCATAAAATTTTATAATTTTTTAAAATTTTATAATTTTATAATTTTTATAAAATTTTAAAATTTTATATAATTTTATTGGCATTTTATAATTTTATAAGACATAAATACTGAAAAGTACCACATGCTTTTGTTTCCTCTCCTTGTCGTAACATATGAAAATCACATCCTCAGGTAAAACTCTGCCCAAACCCTGCAAAAACTCTTTTTCCCACTGAAGGAAGGGTTATCACATGACAGATGGACAGGAGTCTCTACCTGCAGGACAAATTTGTTCAAGGAGCCTCAGGCATAGAAATGTGATCAAAGGAAGACTCCATATTTGAAGGGAAAGAAGGATGTGGGAGAAGTGGATATATGGTTGGGAATAAACAACCATTGCAATCCCTCACCCAAGAGAGGGAATCTAGGCTCCATTTTGCAGGAGAGCGGAACAAAGCAGGAGTCTACAGTCTTGTGGATTCGGTCTGGCTGCTTATTGGTTACATTTTCTAAGGTGCAGTAAACCACTGTGCTCAAGACTGGGGTCTCCAAAGTCAGCTAGGCTTGGATTCCAGCCCCAAGTGTACCACGTATATGGGATGTGAACTTGGCTAAGGTACTCAATTTCTGTAAACTTCAGTTTCCTCATGTGCAAAATACAGCTGATAATTAGGAAACTTATCCACATATGGATACTTAGCACAATGGTTGGCACACAGTCAGGTCTTAGTAAAAGGCAACCTCATCATTTGGCCTGTGCTAAAGGGAGTCTGTTGTCCTGTATTTCCCCGGGTAAAATATCCTGCAGAGGCATTACCGTTTTGAAGGAAGGATACCAAAAATTTCACTATCTCCGTTTCATTTTCTTTTTCATTTTAACTTGTACATATTTAAATTAAAGACTGTGAAGCCCTTATTTGCACAGTTCCTATTGGAGCCACGTGTGTGAAGGTGTGGGTGTGAGTGTGGCAGCTCTTTCAAATGAACCAACTCTTCATGTGCAGGCCTAGAGGGCTCCCTTCAGAGCAAGGAAGCAAGCCATTTACGGAAATTTAATCATGTATGGGAGAAAAATCTCAACTAAGTTTGAACACCTGTGACTGAACTCAGTAAATCCTCTACAAGCAGTTAAATCATTTGACTTCAGAAAATCTTTTCAGTACAGGTGCAAATAGCAGCTTGGCTTTCCCCCCCCAGCTTTACTGAGATACTATTGACATATAAGTCAATTTAAGATGTTCAATGTGATGATTTGATCCATATATGTATTGTGAAATGATTACAATAAGGTTAGTTAACACTTCCATCAACTTCCATAATTACCTTTTTTTAATTGAGAACATTTAAGATCTACTCTCAACAACTTTCAAGTGTGCAATACAGTATTGATAATTATAGTCACCATGCTGTCCATGAGATCCCCACACTTATTCATCATATAGCTGAAAGTTTGTACCCTGGGGCCACATCTCCCCATTTCCCCCACCCTCCAGCCCCTGACAAACACTGTCTTCCACTCTATTTCTATGAGTTTGGCTCTTTTAGATTTCACATGTAAGTGAGATCATACAGCATTTGTATTTCTCGGATTTATTTCACTGAGCATAACTCCCTCAAGGTCCATCCACATTGTCACAAAAGGCAGGATTTGATTCATTGTATGGCTGAATAACATTCCATTGTATATATACACCACATTTTCTTTATTCATTCATCCATCGATGGACATTTAGGTTGTTTCCATATCTTGTCTGTTGTGGATAATTGGGGCTGCAGATATCTCTTCAAAATAGTGAGGGGATGAGGGTGAGGGGGATCAAATGTATGGTGATGGAAGGGGAGCTGACTCTGGGTGGTGAACACACAGTGTGACTTATGGATGATGTGATACAGAATTGCACACCTGAAATCTATGTAATTATACTAACAATTGTCACCCCAATAAATTAAAAATAAATTTAAAAAAAAAATAGTGATTTCAACTTCTTCAACTCCTTCACCCAGAAGTGAAATGGCTGGATCATATAGTAGTTCTATTCTAACTTTGTTGAGAAACCTCCATCCTGTTTTCCACAGTGGCTGCACCGATTTACAATCCCACCAATAGTGGACGAGGGTTCCCTTTTTTTTAACAGCCTCACAAACACTGTTGTCTCTTGTCTTTTTGATAATAGCCATTCCAACAGGTCTGAGCAGTTTGGCTCTAGCTGTTGTACAATCACCTTGGTTCTTCAATTCTCCCATTCCGGTGCTCATGGTAACAATAATATCCGTGCTCTAGAGGAGACTGAGTAAATACTATACTTGGTGACTAAGAACTGAGCCACTACCCAGAGAAATCATCTCACTGACACAACAGTGCAGGCACATTTATCTGTCATCTTCTGAAACATCACAAAATCTGAGAGGCTGGTGCTTATCTGGGAATCTTATAGGGAAATGCAGCAGACTTAAAGCCAGTGGTATTTCTGTGGCTATTTCACAGTTGTGCAAGGGAGAATCAAATGTATTGAGACCTTTACTAGAATCAATGCCCTTGACTGGCCTAGTTTCACAAGCAGTTTGGCAATGCTGCCTTTTCAAAACTCATTTGCAGTCAATGCGCCATGCACGGATTGTTTATGGAGTCCTTAGTGACGAGTTGTAGTATCAGAGAAGATCGGGGGAGGCAGCTTTGATTTGGAGAGGTAGGATGGAAGGGCAATGGAATGAACTCGAGTAGCTTCATGGTTACACTCTGAGGCCCCAAACTAGATCAACCTCCTTTCAAATTCCTCCTCTGCCCGCTACTAGTTTTGAGAACCTCAGAAAATTTCTGAACCCTCTCACCTCAAGAAAACAGTAGCATTTATCTTATAGGTAATGAGATCATTTATGTAGAGCATTTAGTACAAAGCTCAAAGCTGCTGTATAGAACCTGATAAATCTTTCAAATGGTAATAATAATAGTTCTTCATGCGGTTATTGTGGTATTAAATGAGTATATATATATATATAACACAGACTGGACCTGAGAGCATGGTAAAAGCTCGGTAAGAATAAGCACTTACAGCAAAGACTCTTCCTTCTAACACGATCCATAATTATTATCCAGTCCTACACTTTGCAGAAGAAGAGCGGTTACTCTGGAATTGAAATTTTAATCTACTCAGTAGTTTGACCTACACGAATTGCTAATATTTGATGACCTGGGACCTGAAAAACTGGCAATTTCTTATGGTTCAACTTAATTATTTAATTTAACCCTCTTTTAATGTATACCTGCTGTCTCAGAGAAGCAAGTGGAATTTATCCCATTACAACGCAATCTCCTATGTGATATTCTAGTGTTGTATTAAGGACAAGCTTCTTAGATGGTGCTTCCATCTAGGTCACCACGTTGGCCATAGGTGAGCTGTGATGCCTTAGTCTCCAGCTCCATGAGACAACCAGCTGGGCTTTCCCCAGGCAAGCAGGGAAAATATAACTATAATTAATACCTACTGTGATTATCTTTTCCAAGCTTGAAATACTTAGTAACAACAAAGTAGTATACAATTTAGAGTAAAATATTAAGATATTTGTTTTAAATAAAAATAAATACATGGGTCTACGGTGACACCTTTTTTTGAACGAAATGGTGAACTACTATCTTTGCCTGTTTAGAATAAACTTGGTTTTCCTAGTTCTTCTCTAATGAAAATCTTTTAGGTTTTAGTATATGTGCTGCCGAAGCGAGCACAAAATCTTTTAGGTTTTGACTTCTATTTCAAAAGTCAAAAAAAATTTTATGTAGCCCCCTCATGATTTTAAAGTCAGAATCTCTTGCAGTCAGTTTAACTCTACTATTTCACTATCAATTTGTCACTGATTTGAGAGAAGGGTGTAGGTGCCCCTTGTCTAGTTCTCCATGACAGTGAAGAAGAATGTACATGGTTTTAGAGTTAAGAAATCTGTGTTTGGAATCCAACTAATCTCAGCCTCAATGTTTTTTACTGGCAGAAGAGAGACAACATTCATAAAATTGTTCAGAACATGTAATTAAATAATGTAAGCCAATGACAAGTCACATAAAATGCATTTATTACTGTTACTTCCCTTCTAATAGTAGCTAGAGTTTACCGAGTGTTTTCTGTGTGAGAATACTGTATTTAATTCTTGTAGGAGGAACTAAAGACAGGCTTGGAAAAACTCAGTAACTTGCCTAAAAGATGATATCAACATGTCATAGCAAAGATATGAATCCAGTAAGTCTAACTCCAAAGCCTCTACACTGAACTACCATGCCACCCAAAGAGATGCTTTTTCAAAAAGATGTAACAAGTTGATGTTACTTATCAAACACTTTATTATGTTGGTTTTACTTATCAAATGTTTAGAACTTTGACAGCTAAAAGGCTTACTTTAGTCATTCTCAACTAGTTCATGCAGATACACCCCAGATGGTATTATGACTTTCTTATGAGTTCAAGTGGTAAGTATAAAACTCAGGCTACAAACTCAGGTATGCAAAACACACAATTTCATTTGTTTTTCTCTATAACGGGACTTGACTTTCTTTCAAGTCCCATTCAGGTGGATGGTAGAATGGAGTCCTGGGAATCACAATCAATTAAGAATCCCTCTCACTTCTCTGTCGTATCTGGGGTTGTCTCCACATTCTTGCTCACCAGTGGGAGCAGGGAGGAGACTAGTCCTCTGGTGTTTCCATTCTTTTAGCTGCTGAGATATACATCTTCCTGGCTGATTGATGATCACCAAAACCCAGAGGTCTGGTTCCATTTCTATTATTTCTGAGGCCCTCTCAACAGTACAAGACAAATTTGAGTGCTCTCTTTCTGTCTGTGGCCATGGGAAATTCTGGGATACTGTCTTACAACCTTTCTACTAAGATCAGCTGAAGTCTACACAGTCATTTCTACTTTTTGCCAATTACGGGCCAGAGAGATTTTGAAAGTTTTTGTCATCTCTCTAGACTCGCAGAAGTGAGACAGAGGTTCCCTTTCTCTTCAGTAGTTCCCAAACCAGTGATGCGCTGGTAAATGTTTATCAACCAGTTCTCCATGGAGAGATGTCTTCATTGTCATGGTTTCCAATTTCTGCAGTGAAAATTTTCCCACTATGGCCAATTTCAAGCTACCAATGTGAGAATACTGAAGGTGGAGCTGGGAAGAGATACCACAATTGGCTTCCACAAGCAGGTACAACTGGCTCCAGCACACCATTGCCCCAAACTAACTGAATTGTCTCTAATCCTCACTCACTCAGTCAACCCCAGCCTCCATCTAGGAGAGTCTCAAGGAAGGCCCCTTTCTCGACAACCACATCTACCCTTCTCCTTCCCATTTCCATCTCCAGTCTGGCTACTCTGAGTTTCTTGGGGGCTAGAAACATTGGCTTTGCCTGACTACGTCGTCATCCGATTTTTATCTTTTGAAAGCAAAATCCAAAAGCTTGACCCTCTACTTTACTAGTTATTCAATGGCAACCCTTTATAGATCATAACGGCTTATGGGCTAATGCTGAATTGGGAGAGAAAAACAGTTTAACGGAAAATACCAGATTGGAGGATCAGGGTAGGAAGGAGCTATATTTACTATATCAAAATAATGGCTCACTACATTACAGAGAATTCACTCCCTCTCTCACCTCCCAAGCCCCTGCCAGCATCACCTGCCAAAGATTACACCCCCTACTCGTTCCCCACATGGTGAAGGCACAGCTAGCATGTGCTTCAATGGATGCTCAGGCTACCATCCCAGGTGTGCAAGAAACACAATTTTATTTATTTTTCTCTATAATGGAAATTAACTTATTTTAGCATGGCAATTTAGCCAATCTGTTAAAATTTAAAACATATATACTCTTTGACCCAACAATTTTATAGGTTTCAAAATATACCTGTTATAGGTTGACTTGTGTCCTCCCCCACCCCCAAAAATCATATGTTGAATTTTTAACCCCCAGTACCTCAGAATGTGTCTGTATTTGGAAAGAGGGTCTTTAAAGATGTAGTCAAGTTTAAATGAGGTCATCTGGGGGGCCTTAATCCAACATGACTGGTGTCACCATAAGAAGAGACGATTAGGACACAGACACACACAGAGTGAAGACCGTGTAAAGACACAGGGAGAAGACAGCCATCCACAAGCCAAGGAGAGAAGCCTCAGAAGAAACCAACTCTGCCAACACCTTGTTCTCAAACTTCTAGCCTCCAGAACAGTGAGAAAATAAATTTTTGTTTTTAAACCACTCAGTCTGTGGTACTTTGTTCTAGCAGCCCTAGCTACCGTGTTTCCCCCAAAATAAGACCTAGCCAGACAATCAGCTCTAATGCATCTTTTGGAGCAAAAATTAATATAAGACCTGGTTTTATTTTACTATAATATAAGACCAGATCTTTAATATAATATAATATAATACTGGGTCATATGTTAATTTTTGCTTCAAAAGACGCGTTAGAGCTGATTGTCCAGCTAGGTCTTATTTTCGGGGAAACAGAGTAACACAACATTCTTAAAAAAAAAAAAATACTTGCGTATTTTTACAAGGCAGGTAGTTGTGGGAAAGTACTCAGACTTTGAGAACTTGACTTCGAGGAATCACAGTACAGCAACAGACGCTGGGAGAGCCCTTCTGCCTGCTCCCCAACCTTTTTAGTTACCCCCACTGATGTCCAACTACAGCACCGGCTCTCCTTGGCCTGAGGGCTTTCTCATGGCAGAAGTTGCCAGGGTATTGATGCTGATGATGCTTAGTCACTTCCATCCCCAGCCCAGCATCCTCCAGCCAGTAAAATGTGGGAGCACCCACAGCCCTCAACGCTGAGATACAAGCACGCAGAGCTTTCCCAGCTGTACTAAGCTTCAGTTAGTCAGCATGGTAGCTGACTAACTGAATAATAATACACCTCTTTACTGGATATTTCTCTGATTAATCTCCAGAGTGAATGCATTACTGTAACTGCTGTAGTTTATGTCGATACAAAAAGCATCCTCTCTCTTTTTCTAACTTCTCTTTCAAGTCCCAATCAGGTGGGCGGTCGAATGGAGTCAGTGGAGAGACTGCTTGAGGTCTGGACAGAAAGATGCTAATGTGCTGTGATACACCTGTTAGGGTTGGCCCTCCTGGTCCTTAAGCCACTGCCCTAAATTTCTGTCTCACGTGCTAGTTAAAATTTTTCTTTTTTTTTTTTACTTAATTTATCATCCCTCTGATAACACTTAGTACCTTGTATTGTATTTACGTATATCTGTCTCCCCTACTACTCTGTGAACTTTTTCTTTTTAATTAAAGTTTATTGGGTGACAATTGTTAGTCAAGTTACAAAGGTTTCAGGTGTACAATTCTGTAATACATCATCTATATATCACATTTTGTGTTCACCACCCAGAGTCAGTTCTCTTTCCATCACCTTATATTTGGTCCCCCTTACCCTCATCTACAACCCCCACCCCCTTACCCTCTGGTAACCACTAAACTATTATCTGTGTTTATGAGTTTTTGTTTCTTCATTTGTTTGTCTTGTTCTTTTGTTTTCAGTTTGATATACCACATATCAGTGAAATCATACAGTTCTCTACTTTTCTGTCTGACTTATTTCGCTTAGCATTATAATCTCAAGATCCATCCATGTTGTCGCAAAAATCTCTTAAAATACTACGTTAAAATAATTTTTCATTCCTCCCAGCATCCCGTACCTTCTTTGCAATAGAGCAATTTTAGGAAATAAGATG
The DNA here is from genome assembly GCF_004115265.2 of Rhinolophus ferrumequinum. NCBI lineage: Eukaryota > Metazoa > Chordata > Mammalia > Chiroptera > Rhinolophidae > Rhinolophus > Rhinolophus ferrumequinum. Next base: position 64,602,456 of record NC_046293.1, read on the forward strand.
GAAAACAATAATAGGTACAATTATTGAGCTCTGTGTGCCACCATTGAGTGTTTCACATGCTTAAAATTATTTCATTTTTACAATAACTATTTGAGACAACTTACACTTACTATCCTTGTTTAACATACTCATCAATTGGAGCTCAGAAAAGTTAGGTAAATGGCCCAGGATCACACAGCTAGTAAGTGGCAGAATCAAGATTCAAACATTCTCTTGTCTGACCCAAGAGTGTAAGCTCTGTTTAAAATGAACACTTACAGGTGTTCCTCTAAGCTTCTCTGTGGTCTTGTTAAGATTGTTAAAGAAAATCTATTGTAGAAAGACTTGTGGATATTGTCTCATTCAGCCAGAGGAAAATATGATAAAATAATCTAACAAGTTTGACCTTGTGTCATCGCCAAGTCTGCATTTGAGATGTCCTGCAGACGCCACGGAAAAGATGAGTGCTCGAGTGAACCAGTGCCTTGGACCCACTGAAAACCAGAAGGCAAAGACAGGGTCAATGTTCTTGAAAACAGATTGGTTTGGCAGAGGGAGAAACATACAATATTCGTTATATTTTTATTTTAATTAATATGAATAAAGGAATTGCAGTGACACATGGCCGTGTGTTGTTATTAACACACATACCAACGTGTACACATGCACACATACACACCACAAATAGTCACTTTTTACTGTGACTTTTTCATTATTAGCGACTAGGAATTTAACAAAGGGAACCAGACATAGGAAAAAGCAAGATGCACTGGCTCGCTATGTTGCCCTTTAAAGAGAAGAAATGGAAATTAGTCATCACAGAGAATTTCAAAATCCACGAATGAGTGGAAAATTATCTTTCTCCTTATATGGAATTAACAAAAAGCAATAGCTAAATGTCCAATAAATCATTTTGTAACTTGTGACTGACTTGTTTAAGATTAAGTGGACTATTACCTGAAGAGACACTAAGATTAATGTGTTGTATGTAGCAGAAAATATCTGTGTAAGCTTTGCATGCCCTCTTAATGAAAGAATAAATGAATGAGTGAGTGAGTGAATGAACATAATCACTAAATTTGTAAAATGAAGGTTATTAGGTGTTTCTCTAGGACCTTCTTTAATCAAAGGTATCCAGCCTCTAAGTTTTATTTTTATTATATTATTTAAGTGGTGACTAAAGAACTGTACAGATTGATATGTTAGTCTCTACTATTCTGTATTTTTATCGGTCTTCAAATTATAAAAACAAATCCAAGTGAAAATTTTTTGCTTGGTCCCCACATTTTGATTCTAAATAATGAAAAGAAACTGGCATTTTCTTAGAGCATGGATCTGTGATGTTCTTAAAGTCTTGGCAGCTACAATTCACAGTAATTAATTTCAGTGATCAGGCTGAGGTGATTATTTATGCCAGGTTATGCTCTCTAATTAGTAAAGCACTTCAGATGTTTCATCTTTGCAAAATTACGAGTTAATGTTAATAACATTATTGGCTCTTTATGAAAAAAAGTGTGAGTATTGTCATACAAACCCATTTCCAATTTTCTTTGGTTTCTCTAGAACCTTAACTGTTTTACCTGAATAATTTTTAACGGGAATATCAAATGCTAAGGTACTCATTGTAGGCAAAATTTTCCTGCCTGACATGCCCAAACTCTAGTTGAATTTATGAATACGAAGATTCCATATTTTCCCATAATGTGTGGCATTTTACATTTTACCTTTTCTTCTTGAAATTATAAAACTCCGAGTTTTACTTAATTCATTAAAAATCATAACTTGAAGCAGATAGGAAATCTTTGATATTGGCTGTACATTCATATGGGGACCGACTTGACTATCTTTCCTTTCATCAGTAAGTGTCGTGAGTCCTTTGCCTGACTCACACCTGATAATATCTCCAATTCATGGTTACACTGATACAGTTTGCATATATCAGGTAATTGATTCCACCTTCTAGAGTCGCTGAGTCACAACACTGTAGTCACAGACTTCTTTGCTTTACCACATAACGGAAGTAGACAAATCATTTCAGCAGCCCTGCCCCCAACTGCCTCAGTGTAATCTGAATAAATGTAGGTCATCTGAGATCGGGCTCGGAGACAAGATGCCACAATTTCAGGATACACAGCCTTTTGCTTTCCAGATTTAACCTTCGCCTTTCTAAAATATGCCTTTTTCTCCCGTTGTTTTAATGAAAATTGGCCTTTAGCACAGTAGAACTAACATTTTGAATTAAATAACATTGACTATATGAAACACCTTTACAGACCTCACACCACTGAATCTTAAAAAGTTGGTAGGTGAGAGACACAAGCTCAAAGAAGTTTAACCAGTTTGCTCAAGCTTATTATAACTCCAAAGCCAGTGGTTTCCAAACTCTTTGAATATCAGCATCACCTGGAATTACACATAGGCTCCCAGAGCCCTTCTCTGGCCAGTTCCATGGGTGGGTGGGTCACGGGTAGTCTCCCTCTATATTCTATTATCTGCTATTTGTGGCTAGTTTTTATTTTCTGGTGGACTCCAGCCAAAAAAGGAAACTAAACCAAAGGACTTTATTTTTATAAGCCAAGGAAGATGCGAATGATATAAGGTATTTATAGTAATTTATCTTGCGTTGCTTTTTTTCTCTTTCCTGAAGTAGATTTTGTCAGAAATGATATGGAAAGTAAAGACTTGTGTAGCGGCTGCACTGGTGGGCTTGTAAACTGCCCTGGGGAGGGAGGTAACTGGGGCGGAAGCACTGATTTATAGCATTTGCTGATTTCCATGGTATAAATACCCACCATGGCCAATTTCAAACTACCGATGGTGTAACAACCTGCTCACAAAATTTCTGCATATTTAACAATTGGCCCAAAAACTAGCTCCGGCAGACTACTGGGTGTAGAATATACTGGAGAGAAACTGAACAATTTCCCAACATCACTACATGGTCCATTAGGTGGTTCGAATCGGTTGTGAACTCCCCAAACATGTGTTGACTTCATGCTCTGACTTCCAAATGCCCCCCAGTCCTCATCTCTGACTCCGTTCCCAAGGACATGCTCTGATAGAGGTCTGGGGCGTAATGAAGGCAATGGGTGGGACTAGTAGATAGAGCATTTAGTGGAGAAGCGGATGGCACCTGTAGGATGACTACTCCTCCCATCTTACCTGCCTTCTAGCAGGGGTAGTACTATGGAAGAGCTGCCCTCTGCTTGAGGGAGGTTGCTATCCTTGACAGGCCCTTGCAGGACCAGGGTGGGAATGAAACATGAACTACAGTTTAAGGAGGCTTGCCTCTTAACCTGAGAGGGGAAAAAAGGGCTGAGTCTTTCTGTGTCTCCTCTCACCACAGGAGAAAGACACACGGCCAAAGCAGAGTGCAGGATCAACAGTAGCGTGAAGTTGAGCAGCAAAGGGCTGAAGATACCACTGCCCTGGTTTTCATCCATGAGTCAAGCTAGAGGGACAGACTGGCTTCTCAGAGCTCCCCATGACCAGGCCCAGCGGGGCACAACCGTAGCTAGTCCAGTGACAGAGACTCTTCTTTATCCTGGAGTAGCCTTTATGTAGCCAACTCATCTAGGGAAACAGAGTGACGATGGCAGTGTGACAAAGCCTGATGCCACCACATATAAAAGTACCAAAAACAAAATGTAAATGATTCTAGGATCACATGCGTTTTAGATTATGTGCTCCTTTGGTAAGCTTCCAGAAGTCGGGATGTTTTCTGGGTGTCTACAACTACAACAAAGGTAAAATCCATCCTTGAGCACCCTGGGTAGCCAACTGCAACCCAGCTGCATACAAGGACAAACTTGTTTTCAATGTTGACTCTCTTTCCTTCTAGTTGAATCCATTTGTACAATGTGTTCATATACCCTTTTTTCTTCACTAGAAAGGTACGTGGTTCATTTATCTTCAAGAAAGCAAAGTTAAAAATGTAACTCCCAAATGAATCAACTGGAGAACTGAATCACAGTTAAGACTCACCATTTTGGCACTCCAGAGTAGGCAGTGTGGGTAGATTTCGAGGAAAAAGACCTAGGTTTAATTATCAGCTATGAGATCTTGGTCCAGTCATTTAGTCTAAGAGTGTTTGCCCATCTGTAAAATGAGGATATTTGTGCTTCAATCTCACGATAACATTTCCTACCATGTACTAAGCAATTTATCATGTTCTTTATTCTTAATTCTCAAAACCATCCTTCAAGGGTTCTTAAGAGTTCAGATTCCCACAGCGACCCACAGATGAGAGCAAAAACAAACGTGCAAAGCCTCCATATATGTGTATTTGTGCACTTTTATCTGGGTTCTCAAACAGGGATACATGGGAATCTCAGCATCTAGGGTGAAAATCGTGAGAAAGGAAGAAGAGGCAGTAGGTGTGCATTTTGGAAAAAACTTCCATTGTGATTTTGATAGCCTCTCCCAGTCCAGCTTTTGAGATACCAATTTCGACAAAAATACCAAACCACCAGTTTATAATATTGATTTGAGTGTACACTGTATGGAGGGATAGATAGAATGAACTGCAAAAGGAAATGAGGAAGCTTTTAAGATAATGGAAATGTAGTGGATCTGGGTTGTGGTGTTGGTTTCACAGATGTATATACATTCTTTCCAAACTCATTGAGCTATAAAAATTTTTTTAATGATTGTAGGTTTTTGTACATGAAAGTATATCTTAATAAAATTGATTAAAACATTGAGTTAACAATCCCAGCTCCTACATGCCAACAACTCTTATGGAACATTTCTCAAGTAAACTACTTACCCCCCAATTCAAGCATATGTTCTTTGAGTTGCTCTTTTAGTATGAGTGATGGAATAGTACTGATCCCTCAACATTATTTTGTCCCCAGGGCCACTGAGTACAGCTTTTAAGAGACAGTCAGCAGTATGCTACAAGGACAAACTGTCAGACACAGACTGCGGTAATATCCTCAACCTCCTGAGAACCATACCCTAATCCATCTAATACCCGATAGGACAGATCAAGTGGAGTGACTTACTCCAATGGATGAACTCAGACTTTACATTCTATAGCTTAGGTAAGATAGACTGTAAGTTATGCAGTTCCTTGCAAGCTAGCTAGAATTCCTTTCTTCACTGTAGATCGGTGGTCAGCCAATGAAAATTCTGCCTAACAAACTAAACCAACTTTCAGTTCCAAATTTATTTTACAATATGCCTCAGTACACATTTGTACAGAAGCCAAGACAATTTGTGTTCTAAAATCCAATTGTATCCTAATTTCTAACTTTTATTTCCATCTTTAGTTACTTAGTAACTTTTTTAATCAAACTATTTTAAAAGGTCAGTATTTGTAAGCAAATAATTGTACGCCCACAGTTCTTTATAATCTCATAACATAAAAATCTTTTATAATGAAAACTAACATTGTGAACTGATGATTTGTACAAGCACTTTTAACCAAATTAAGCACTTTAGGACATTGTTCATTTGTTTTCTAACCAATAAGCATAAATATTCTGTATAGTTTATCTTCAGTACCTTCTACAAATTATTATAAAGATTTTATGTAATTTTATGAAATCCGTATTTTTAAAAAATTAAATTTATCATGATTTGCAAGATAAAGAGTAAGATAACAGAACATGTCTTATGAGTGAAATAGTCAAAAAGCATGTATTAAATTTTTAAAAAATTATCCTGCTTTGGAAATTCTATGCTTCCTACATTTGTGCAAAATATTGTGGACTTAGTTTCAATGCATTTGGATTGCTGCAAAAGAAGTATAACAGTTGTTTAACCTGCTATGAGTAGAATGTTTCTAAAAGATAATTATTTGCCCCATGTAATAACATTCTGGAGAAGTCAAACACTTGAAATAAACAGAATTGAAATACTTGATCAATTTTTATTTTGAAATGTCTACAAATTTTTAGTTCCCCATTATACAAATAATTTTTAAAAATTCAGACATTATTCAAATGTAAGCCAGTCCTTGTACAATTAGAATGCACACAAAGATCAAAAATATACATATACTCTCAGCAAACTTTGTTACATAAATAGGAAAAATATATACAGCTGGTATTTTCAAACTAAAATAAAATTATCTTAACATTGTAACCACATACAGAAGGTACTGAAAAAATACCACTACAGAAAAAGTTAAAGGAACAAAAAATTCATTTTATGACATCTATAATTATAAAGATACATAGAACCAATTTTAGGGAAATATATACTTCACACTTGGATCTTAGTCTTTACTTCATTTTGTTCACTTTTTTACAATATTCTCTGGATAGGTAAAATGCACAATTCTACCAGCTATCTTTGACACCTAATACAAAAAGTTAGAACATGTGAAGCACTATATAATCTACTCATACGTCTTTCTACTTTGGGATTCATGTAAGAAGAATTCTTTAAAAGTTAAATTTGTATGAACCTGTGTTAAAATTTTCCAAGTAAACTGACTGGCTATTGAAAAATCAAATAATTCTTTGTAAGCAGAAAATGTTAGAAAAAAAATCCAAACACTTGAAAAGTCTTAACATAGTAAAGCAATAAAGAAAAACTGTGCCAGTGGTTCCCTAGATAAAAGCAACTCAACCAGGTGCATGTTTAATTATGTTTTGCCCCAGAAATTCTCCTTCCTTTTCTGAGCTCGTGCCAGAGTTTGAAAAGCCTGGAGACTTGAAGCTGCAGAGCGAGCCGAAATCTCAGATAATCTGTCCACATCTGCGATGAAAGAATTATAGTCAGTGATAAAAATAACTCATAAAAAATATTGTTTTGTAACACTGACAAAAAAGTAAAAGTAGCAAGCTTTGTAATGTCAACGTTGATTCTGACAGAAAAAAAAATAATCTATAGAAATATAAGAGAGTAATGTTTTCAGAATAGTTCATAGTAATTTTCCAAGTTTACCAAATTCAGAAATCAAACATTTTAATGTTAAATGAGCATTCTGTTTCCTTCCTGAAATCCCACAATGTCATTACCTTAAACACACAGCTTATGATTTCAGTATTACCTGGAAACAATTCATCATCATACTTTCTTGTCCTACTTTAAAAAGAACAGCTGTTCTGAGAGAAAAGCTTCTCAAAACTTTGTAAAAACAAAATGCCATAGCTTAACATGGTACTTACAAAACATTTCTAAAATAATCTCACTTAATGTAGAAATAATATTTGACTTTAATGTGCTGCCCTTTCATTATTACTGAAATTCCTCATCCTGAGTGAGCAAATCTATTATAAGACTATTTGTAAACATTGTTCTTCCATTAAAGAGAAATCAGAACTGGATTCAAACTGTCCAGATAATTCCACTTTAAAACATAGTAACTTGATTTCTAGCTCACTGAAGTCTGAAAACAAAGTCCCAAATTTGCTTAGAGGAGAGAAAACCTTTAATGTGTGTGAACTTAAAATATGTAAAATATTAATTCAAATTTAATTTCAAATCCAAAATTTATAATTCAGTAATTTCATACTTCTAAGACTGAATAAAAATTGTAATTTCAGTGGTTCGTATCAAAAAGTCAAAATTCCTCCTGCTACTATTAGAAGCAAATTGATTTGTCAGAATGAAAACTACACAGAAGAAAAAAGTTCATTTTCTGTAATCATATTTTTTTTGAGAATTGAAAATTGGTAAGCATAGGCATTTGGAGAAAATGCTGGCTATATAACGCTAGGTCAACTTCCTAAGCCCCCACCTAGCCAGGGTGGAAAAACAGAAAGAGTTCTGACCTCAGTGTGATGTGAGGCACAATCTCTTACCATTTGTTTGCCCTAGAGAAGATTTTCCAAGGCTTTAGGTCCCAGTTTACTCATTTGTAAAATGGGGATAATTTTACCTCCTTCACAAGATTTCAAGGATCCAATGAAACAACATCTGTGAAAATACTTTGTAGACTATATAATGCTAGTCAATTTTAAGATCATTATACTATTACAAACTACCATATAATAAAACCTCATACTTTTATCTTACGTTATTTGACTATGGAAATACCTTCATCATGAAAGCCTTCATGCTGAGGTAACTGGAAATTGTTCTTCTTTGCTTTTCCCACTTAAAAAAAAAGGCAGAAGAAATTATCTGTCAAAGCTACCCAACAGTGTATCTTATTTATGTAAACCCTTAGTGAAAGCAGGCTGTCAAAATTTTATTAATTTTAAATCTTTAATAGAAATTACTATCAAAGGGCCATTCATTAATTTATAATGTGCTTATTAGGAACAAAGAGGTAAACAAACAATGGGGTAACCTCCTAGAATTCTTCTCAATGATAATGTTGATCTATTGTAACTTTAAAAGAACGTCTTTCTGTTTAAAGATGGTAGATGGAATATACACATTTACAAAAATGACATAAACCCACAGAAAAGAAAATGGGAGACAAAAACACAGCAACAAAATTTTGGAAAGGGGAAAGCAAATAAAAGTGCAGTGAGTGTGTTGTTATCATACTCAAGCAAGTTGACTCCTCAAGCAGAGGAGGGAAATCGAGAAGCAACCACTTTGTTCCCCTAACGTGTCAGTGTTTGGGAGTACTGAGTAGCACTGAAAGTTGGAGTGAACGTAAGACTGAACGAAGAAACTGGTTGAAAGTCTTTTTACAAACAGACTGCCAGGTCTTTTAAATTTGCACAGGTAGGTAACAGCCCCTCTCCCAAAAGAGTAACAGAGATTTCATCTCTAAAGGTTTATTAAAGCTACTCTAACTAAAGGATATTAGGTTCAACTCAGGGTAAGGGTACCATATTCAAAACAGGGAGATTATATATGTATCATCTATCTTCCGAAAGAGATAAAACATGCGATCCATGAAATGAAAACATGATGCTGTATAAAAGGAATATGGAGTGCTAAAAAAAATTCTTAGAAATTAAAAATATAGTAAAATTATTTTAAAAAACTGGAAGAGGTAGAAGATAAAAATTAGTAACCCTTTCAAATTAAAATAAGAAGACAGAGATGGCAAATGGAAGAGGTAAGAAAATAAAATAAAATCATGGTCAACATGTCCAACGTCTGATTAATGGGAGTGCCAGAAGAAAAGGAAACAGAAAATGGAGGGAAAGAAATTACTGACTAGATAATTCAAGAAAATTTCCCAGAAGTGAGGAACCAAGTTTCTAGACTGAAAAGGTATACTGAGTACTAGCAAAATGAATGAAAAGAGACCCATTGTAAAATTTTAGAGCACTGAGTATAAAGAAAAGAACCCAAAAGCTGCCAGGAAAAAAAGCCACATACAAAAGATCAAAAATAAAAAGAACATCAGACTTCTCAACAGTAATAGTGGAAGCTAGAAAAGAGCAGAGCAATGCCTAATAAAACTAAAGGAAAATAATTTATGACCTTGAATTCTACATGCAGGCCACATCTGGCAATGTCTGAAGACACTTTTGATTGTCACACTTAAGGAAGGGGTGCTACTGGCATCTAGCGCGTTGCCTAAATGTGTACGGGAAAATACTTGAGAGACACCTCACACTTATACAAAAGTGAACTTGGGTACAGCACAATTAACTGTTGCAAAGATGAGGTCTTTCCTATTTAAAGAAATTTATTACATTAAGTAAAAACCTAAATAACATCATTTATTAACATATAGTACATACTTATAGCCTGTGTATCAGTTTAATGCTTTCAGTTTAAAAGACAAAAAATTACAACCAAAATAATTACCATTATGCTGAAATTCTGGGTCTTTCAGAGAGCCCTGAATCCGACGAGAGGGATGCCAGTAGGATGGAGCAGAGGGTGGAGAAGGAGACTGCCCCGGTGTGTTTGCTGGATGTTCTGGACTTTTTGAACCTGGATTTGCCTCAGCAAATCTGGAGATATTGATATCAGAATCTTCTCTCAAAGGCAGGGGATCAAGTGTTTTTATACCAGCAGCTGGAGAAGTCAGGAGGGCTACTGCACGACCTTCTTTCTAAATGAAAAAAAAGATACATATGTGTCGTATAAACAAACATATAAATACAAACAAAATCATCATAAAATCAGGAGGAGAAAATATGGGGAACTTTATATAACTTCTATGTGGGGAAGATTTTATAAGTCTAAAAACCAAATATAGATAAACATTTAGTTATATGAAATATATACACAGGGTGCCAAAAAAATGTACATACATTTTTAGACAGGAAAAAACTGTATTAAAATTGTAATAATATATACTGATAACAAAAGATGAATCAAGTCACGTTTGACTTCTGCAATCACGAGAGATGCTCAAAGTGGTTACCATCAGCGTCCAGACACTTCTGGTTATGGGGAACACTGTTCGGGAGACTTCCGTGGCGAGTGTGTAAACTGCTCCAGCACCACAGCAGAAGCAGCAGGACTTGTTGCTGTGCGAGGCCTCCCGGATCTTCCCTTGTGCACGTCACACACAGCACCATGCGTCTCAGACTTACCACAAATGCGTGCACTTGTTTGGGTGTTGGAGGCTCTGTTACATACTCATGCCTCCATTGTCATTGTACTTCCACAACATCCTCGAATTTCAAATACCAGCTCCAAACATTGTGCTCCTCGAGCGACAACCGTGCTTCCGCCATTTTCTTTGTCTGTCCTCCCTGTCGCTTGGTGACGCTAGCATTCATTTGATTAATGCTATCTTTTGAGCGAACGTCATACTAACGTAATTCAATTCAATTAAACTTCGAAAAGCAATACATAGATAACATCTCTTAAAATGGGTATATATTTTTTGGCACCCCTGGTATATACCATATATATACATTTTAAAAAATTAAAGAGAAAACTTGAGGAAAATATATAACTTATATGATTGATGGTGAATTATCATTGTCACATAAGTATTTCTTTAACAATAACAAGAAAAAGATAAACCTAATTAAAAAGTAAGATAAGGATATGTAAAAGTAATGCATATACACCGAAAATACAAATGGCAAACATATTCTATCTCACTTATAATCAAATAATTTCAAAATAAAAGCAATGAGGTATCATTTTTTCACTTCCCAAATTACAAAGATTACTTAAAAAAAAAAGTATAATACTAGAGCTGGCAAGGATGTAGAAAAATTGGCATTACAGTATTGCTGGGAGCACAATGTTTTGGGGGTGCTGGCAAAACATAGCAAAAGCCTTAAAATTTTGTATTCTTTGACCACACAATAACACTTGGGGAGTATTTACAAAAAAGGAGATAATAGCAATATGAACAAAAATGTAGCTAAAGGATAGATTTCAAAATAGGAAAATTAAGAAAAAGCAATAGGCATCTAGTTTTAAAAAATAGATTTCAACCATAACCATCTGGTTAAAACAACCATAATATAACTACAGATTACATATGTTATTAAAAATTTGAAATTATATTTAATGATATGGAAATATGTTCACAATACATTGCTAAGTGAGAAAAAATGGGTTATAAAGGCTTATCTACAGTCTAATAAAGGAATACACTATATACCTAAATAACTCAAAAATTTAACAGTGGATGTCTCTGAATAGTAGGTGTGACATCATTTATTATCTATTTTATTTTTGTAAGTATTTTTTATTATCTACAATGATAATGTATCACTATCCTAAAAATCCCTGTAAAGTTTTACTTTACATCTGATTCTAATCAATCTTCTGAATTCCTCCTGCCACATTTCCTTTAGTAAACCTATATATATATACACATAAGCAACAGGAAAGAGTTTAAATGTTCTGTCACTCCAATAACACTCTTTCAGCACATTTTTCATGGGTACCAGCCATGAGCCGGGTTCTAAGCACTGGTCTGTGCATGTTCTCTAACCGACTTCAGCAACCTCTCCGATCCTACCACAACCTCTCCATAATCTCAATTTCTAACCACCGCCTCCTAACTTTAAAACTAATCCCCTCAGGTACCCTTAATTCCAACAAGTCCTTAAGTCTGACAGGACCTCCCATCCATTGATCCTGTCACCTTTGTACTATACCTTACTTTATTGAGTCCTATTTTCCCTCCCTAACCAACTCAACGTCCACGGGTAATCACTATTATGACTTACTCCCTTAACAAAACATGAACTTCAGTTAAAACCAATTCTCTACCTGTCCAGCACCTCTGCATCCAAACGTGCCTGGAGAAAAATACACGACCTATCCTGACTGGTTTTACATCAAATTTGTGCTCACTAACCTAACATAGCCCCTCAGTGTTGCTCTGTAGGACCTCACGTTCCTCTGGCCCACTCACTTTCGCACTGTCTGAAAGACCATTTCACACTTTACTCTCTTTCCTGAAACCTCCAACATTTTCTTCCCCAGCCTCATTCCCAACAAGGATCTTTCTTCATAATCTGCCAAAAGCAATCAGAAGAGACTTTCCCAAACCTCCCACATTTTCCTGCATTTCATCAGCAGTGCCCATCTGATCTGCCTTCCCTCTTTTAACTCTACCAGTGCTACGGCTAACTAACCCTGCCACATCTCCCCCAAATCCTACGCCCTTTCTCCTATTCAAGAACATCTTTCCAACAATTTTCCCCTCACCCCTGCATCATCTTTTCTCTCTTTAAAATTGTTCTCATCAACGTACAACTGTGCTGTTCTCTTCTCCTCTGATCTCACGTTTTCTACCTCCCACTCCACTACTCTGCTCCCCTGCATAGAGAAAACCCTGGAACGCATCGTCTGTGATGCTGCTGCCAACTCCTCTCCTCTCCGTTCTCTTCAACTCCCGGGCATTTAGGCTTTCGTCCCTCCCCTTCGTCTAAGTCCCCAACCACGCCAGGCAGCTGACTGCAATCACTGATTGTCCTCCCTTCCTGACCCAGCAGCAGCATTGCCGCTCCCTCCTCCAGGACCCTGCAGTCTCCTGTTTCCCACCACCTCACTGATGGCTCCTCTTCTGTCGCTCTGCTGGTTACTCCTCAGCTTCCCAAGATCAAAGCCCTGGGACTCAGACCTGCCTACTCCTCCTCTTCTCTGTCTGATGATCGCCCCCAATCTCAAGACCTTACATACCTCTACCACCCATGTGATAAAGAGCCTAAATCTCCATCTGCAGCCCAACTTCTCCTCTACACTCCAAACCCAATCAATTCCCTACTCCACCTGTCTACTTGTATGTCTAATAAGCTTCTCAAATTTAACATGTGAAGAACAGACTCTTGCTTTTCCCTGACATATCTTTTCCTCACATTGTTTTCCTCATCAGTTAAATGGCAACTCCATCCGTACTGCTCAGGCCAAAAATCCTCTGTCATCCCTGATTTTTCCCTTTCTCCCACCGCATATCTTACACATCGGCAAATCTTATCAGCTATATCTTCGATGTATTTCCAGAATCAGACTTTATCACATGACCAAATGACCATCACTCTTGCCTGGACATTGGAAATGACTCCCATCACTCCTCTGCCCCTCCAAAGCTTCCCATTTCATTCAGAACAAAATTCAAAGCTTTCGTTATAATCTGTAGGCCCTACACAACTGAGTCGCCCACTATACCTCTGAACTTATTGCCCATCTTATTCTCCCTCCCTTGCTCTGTGCTCCAGCCACACTGACTTCCTGACTGTTCCTCCAAGAATGAGCTACCTTGTCACCTCGGGGGCTTGGCACGTGTTCTCCTGTCTAGAATGCCTTCCTAGATATGCATGTGGGTGAGTCCTTCACCCACTTCAGATTCAGCTCAAAGGCCACCCTCTTAGGAAAAGCTTTCTTGGCCACTGCCCTGCTTTATTTTTCTCTTAGTACTTATCACACTATGTTTTCCTGTTTATTGTCTCTTTCTTCCACTCGAATGTAGTTCAATAAGGGTAGGATTTTTGTCTGTTTCCTTCACTGCTGTATCTCCAGTGCTAAAACAGTTCCTGGAACATAGCTGACTACAATTGCCACAAAAGTAGATGCTCAATAAATAGAACTGTTTTTCTTCTCTCTTCCGGTAGAGTCACTACAGACAAGATTTGAAAGTCTATCAAGCAGAAATACAATGCCAATACCAGAAAAAACAACCCAGTGCTTTTGCCTGACTAAAAATACATTAACAGCATTGTCTCCACATATGATCCACAAAATTTTCTAAAATCTAAACCTATCATTCATTTATTAAATGTGACTAAAATAATCACTCCCTGAAGAGATGTTTTTCCCCAAAATATAAATATTTACCTTCTTAAAATCACCCTTCGAAGTTTCTAAGACATCTTGAGAGGGCATTCTTTTCCTCTGTTCCGGAGCTGGAGGCTTCACTTTAGGAGACACCAAAACAGCACCACCTGGAAACATGCAGAAGATTAAGTGTCAATTAAACTAAATTTTCAAGTAGAAAAGGCAGGTTAAGTAAGAACTGCACGATGTTTGTCTATTACCAACAGCTGGAGTGGTAAGATCATGATGAGTCCTTTGGATTCCACCAAGTTCTCTCAGTTTAGGAGTAGGAAGCCTGCCTCCTTTTACTGAGGATACAGAAGAAGAATCTGACCTACAAATTAAAACAATCTATCATGAAGCATTCTTCCAGGAAATATGATCAAAAATACTTTGCCATCATTATGCAATAACAAAGTATAAAACTTTCAAGATAAGGCTATTTTGTTCCTGAAAAATATAAATCTACATGCAGGTAAGAGTGACTGAATTTTGGAAAAGAGGTACAATCACTGCAAGTCAGCAACAACAGAGCAGAGAATTATCCGGTTAAATCAGGGCCTAAGTCCCATATTATCTGCAAAACTCATGAATGAATGATAAGGGATCTGGAATATGAACAAAAAGCACCATTATCAATGGTAGAGAACCACTCCCCAAAGAAATCTGCATATAAATCAACAGGAATTAGCTATTTACTGAAATCACTTATTTTAATATTATAAAACATTATCTTTTCTTTCTTTTTTGGTGTATTCATCTGATACTGAAGAAAATCAGTTATTTTCCTTAAATCATAAAGAAAGCCATTCTTCCAGACATATTTACAAATCAGGCAAATCATAATTAGCAGGACACAAATGAAAATAATACCAACTACTTCCTCCCAAGTAGTTCAGTGTCCAATTGTTCAATTACCAATTTGTGGTGACTCAAATACCTGACTGAATCAAATTATAAACCATAAGAATGCCTACTTCATGACATTAAAGTAAAATCTGCTCTTTATTAGTCATAAAACCAAAAGCGTAAACCGCAATACTTAGTGACAAAACAAAATACATATTAACCATGCACAATAATGCTGCTATATACTGATTAATTTAAAACTCTCACCCTTCTTCTTTCTTGTCTGCCTTAGATTTTTCATGTACTTCCAACTTGTCTAACTCTCCCATATAAACCTGCTTGTCCCTTTCCCTTTCCTCCTGTTCCTTTCTCCGCGGTTTCTGTATGTCTTCATTGGTGTTCTCTGCATCCCAAGCCAGACGCCTTCTAACAGGTATGGTGGGAGCACCTGACACACCCAATTCCTCCATGGTATTTTTCTGGGGCTGTTCTTCCAAGACAGGTCTTTTTTCTTCTAGTTTTGTAGAAGGACATTTCTGCAAAGTCTTATGGCTTATAGGATCTCTGCATAACAAAATAAGTTTTACTTTAAGCTTGCATAGTTTGAGGATTCTAGTTGACACTAATTTTAATGAGTCCATCATTCCCTTTCACTGTTCACAGCTGTATGTTTCCCATAGACACCGCCTTTCCCAGGCATGGAAGAAAGAAATCTAATAATAAATCAGACAGAGAAAGACAAATACCATACGATCTCACTTATATGTGGAATTTAAAGAAAAGAATAAATGAACGAACTAATCAGAAACAGTCTCAGAGACAAAGAGGGAAAACTGAGGGTTGCTAGATGGGAGGGCAGAGTGGGGATAAGGGGGAAGGTGAGGGGATTAGAAAGCACAGTCGGTAACCACAAGATGGCCACGGGGATATAAAAGTCAATTTGGGGGAGGTAATCAATAATGGTGTAAAGATTTTGTAGGGTATCCGATGGACACTTGTCTCGTTAGGGAGACCACCTCAGGGGTGATGTAGATGCCTGATCACTGCACTGCACATCTGAAGCTGAAGCTGAACAATAATGAATGTCAACTACAACTTTATATATACGTATATACATGTGTATATATATATATACACATACATATATTTACAAGAAACGGAGTACAGCAGTAGAAATAGAGACTGGAAATGTAATGGCTGTGTGCGATGTCAGAGGGGTAGTGGATGGGGGAAGGAGGGTTGTCACTGTGTGAGGGATATAAATGATAAATGTCTATTACATTGTTTTGTGCACCTGAAACTAATAAAAAAGTTATAAAAAAAAGAGTTCATTTTACAGTACAATAAAGTTGTGATCTGGAGTTCCTATTAAAATATTCAAAAATATTTTTATCTCCTCTTACCTTCACATATACATGCTTGTACTACCACTGACAAAACTCAGATATATCTCCTAAATTGGCATTTATACACATAAACCAGGACCCCACCTGGTCTAACTCATTCAGTTACTCAAATTAGAGTTTGTGCACAAACTCAAATGGACTTGTGGATCTGGTAAGCTGATTCAAATTTTATACGTTAGATAGATAATTCTTTTCCAGATATTGTTTAATAGATTTTGTGATGAACTTTTTAAATCAGATGTCATATAATTAGAATTTACAGTTCAATTTGGTATGTATGACTATATTAATATACTGTGACAACTAAAAATTATTTTACTTGCCTCAAATCATTGTGCTATTTCTCTTATAAATAGTTAAATCCTGTTCACTTCAAAATCTAAAACAACAGAGAATTCATCCATAGGAGCAGGACCTGAGTTCCATATTAACCATGAAACTTTATTATTGAAAAATAATGGATATGTACTAATAGCTTACTTTTAAAATTCTTTTACAGCTACTGTATAATCATCCCAATTCTACTTTTACTTATTAACAAGGAATATTATAAAATCCCATCTTCCAGATTTACATTATTATTTATACACAAGTGTGTAAAGCAAGTATGTAGTTTTATTTTTCAGAAAATAAACTAAAAATAATGAAATATAATAAATGGCTGGCATATCTCTATTTGATCAGAAGATGAATTTTGAATATTCATATCATTTCCTATATAATTCCATGCTACAACATACTTTTTTTTCACCATACACAAAGAACATCTCACCCAGCAAGATCTAATGCTCTAATGTTACTACTAATGGTTCCTTCTGAGCTCGTGGTTGAGGAGACATCCCAACAGCGGTTGTTATCAGACAGAATCTGGTTCAGATGGTCCCGAGAAAAATGTGTTCCCTGTAGTCGTTTCCTATAAAATTCAGCCATCTCTCGGAGTTCTTTAACCTACGCAGGAGAGTTAAGACATCATGAATTACTGTAAACGCTCCTTTGCCAATATCACCAAGTAGCATATCAAAGACATTGCACACATACAGCCAGAGACCAAGAAGAAATTAAAGCAAAAATAGCCACATACATTCATTAATCTATGCACATTTTAAGCAGAAATTAAACATCAAGCTAAAGCACAATGCAGTTATTTGTCTCAGGCCAGCAGGCAGGGAGAAATTTGTAGCAGCTAAGAAAAAATATTGACACCTACTTCTTATTTCAACTGAAATTATACAAGTACTCTATGCATTACTACAGTTTTTTAAAAACTCAAAAGCAACCAACCTCCGCATACCACATGGCATTTACAGAACCCTAGGGGAGGAATACAGAAACATACTTAATGACAGGTTAATGCCATAAATGAATATTAATGGGAATCAGTGAAATACCTTATTATTATTCTAAATATATATCAAACTTGGCAATCAAATTGTTAAGTATTTTCAGTAATATTTAATTCAGTAACTATCTTAATATTAGCTTGAAAATCAGCCACATTATTGCATAGCTGGGATGGTGTCCATGACAGGTAACCTAAATACTATTCCAATTTCCCCACCTCTGGAAGATTACTGATAGGCCAGACACCCCATGCCCTGGTCTTAATTTCCTGGTTTTATAGACAGCTGCTACTAGTATAGAAGCTCCCACTGAGAGAGTCATGAGGCTTCCCCCTCCAAATTCCTCAATGTTTCCTTGGAATCAGCAAAACCTCAACTTTTTAAAAATGTATTAAATATACAGTAACTTTTTAATCCCACAAAATAATAACTGTAATATATTCGACAAACAAAAAAAATGTTCTGATGAACTATAAGGTGATGTGAATTGCCTAATATGCGAATAACGTATTTTCATGTGAAATGGAGCCTTTTGTAACTCATGTAAAAAAACCCTTTCATTTTATATATTATACTGCCACCTGCTGGCTTCCCTAAATACAATTCCATAATGTAAAAAACTTACGTTGCACCTTAAAATTCTGTCTAAAATAATCTGTTATAAACCAGTTACCTCAATAACATTAAAATAAATAAAATAATCTTTATTCTCAAAAGACTATAATTTTTCAATCATAAAGATGGAATATTAGCATTAAAAGGATATTTGGATACTGTCTACTAAAATTGCTTTCTTTCATTTAAAGGCAGAAAAGCAAATAATGAAACTTGGCATTGCAAAAGGAATTGGAGAAACATGGTCTCAGCTGCTTAAGGAGACACTATTGAATGCAAAGAAAAAGTGCTACAACTCTAGGGAATCAGCCAAGGCAAAGGACAGCATCCGCCAGGCATAAGAAACCATATAAACTTCTCTAATGAACCAAACCTGAAACATTCCTAAAGGAGAATTCAAAATACTGTTTTCTTCACCGCCAAAAAAATTGAGCCATATTCATTTATTATTTCTGTCAACTCCTATTCTTTAAAGAAACTTATGAGTACAGGAGGTCCTCAAATAATGTTGTTTCGTCAATATCATTTCATTAAAACACTGATGAGAAGCCATAGGAATGTAACTCTTGTTCATATCAATTAGCCTATGGTAAGACTGGTTTCATTATATGTCATTCGCTTAAAGTCACAGAACCTACTGATGATGTTAAGTGAGGATTTATTGTAGTAGTTTTTGAATTTAATAGGTAGAATTGAGATACATGGGTTGAGTAGAACTACTAACCAACGTACTGAATACACAGGAACCGTGTTTAAAGTGCCTTGATATAATCCAGGTTTTATTTCTAGTATGTACCACCATGTTTCAAATGTTTCATGGCCATTCCATCACCCACATGATAAAATTCTATAAGCCTTAGTTTAGCATTGCTTCTTCCTCTGTGTTCTTAAAGCTCTTCGTGCATATCCCCATTAGTACTTATTGCTTCCTACTGATATTAATTGCTCATGTCATTCTTCCCCATTAACCTATGAACTCCTTGAGGTGAGGAAGAATGTAGCATTTAACCTTGTTTTACGTGTAGACTAAGTGCTAGGTCTGAGCTGAAAGGCCAGTAGCCAAAATAAGCAAAAAGTCCCTGACTCAATGTGCTCACAGTTTGGTAGAGGAAGCGGATGTCCTCTATGATACATTATTATAACTTGGTACCATTTATGCCATATTTAACAAATGAGATACAAGCTGGTTCAAAAGGGAGGCCTATCAGTCCTGTGCTGTGTGTAGGGAGGAGTGGAAAGGCGCAGTGCAGGGCGCTGCATTCTATCCACGAGGGAGGACCTTACCGTTTGATAAATGAGAGGATGGACGAATATACCCTTCACTTACATAGTGATCTAGTTTTATTTGACATGAACTTTTGAAGGAGGAGGGAGAGGAGATACTTACAGAAATACTGTAATATTTTGGTTTACTCAGTTCTACTTGTAACTGACATTCAAAACAATGTTTTAAATTTATCAGCAATCTTTATTAATAATCTTGCTGCTAATGTTATAATGTTTTACAAATATATAATTTTAGACTTCTATAATCCTAAACTAAGATGAAAAATTAGGAGGTTGATTACTCCCAAAGTAAGGTGTTTCCACTAGAAGAGTTTAAAAAATCAATGGTGTGAACTCAGTATTAAGAATAATCCCTACAGCTAACAACCAGAGAGACTAGAAAGGATATAAATAAACCATTCCAAACTCAATTAAAACAACACACACACACCTCTTTCCAGGTAATGTCATCAGATTATATGAGATAGTAAGCACTACAAGTAGAATGTTTTCATTTCTGAATTTCTTTTCCCAAATTATGAACTCAACTAAATCATTTAAAATGTATATGCAGAAAATTCAAACTCAGAAAACTAGAAAAGGGAGGATAAAAACTTTTTTCCCAAAAATCATCCCCCCAAATGAGGAGTCATCTTTGTACTTTGTATAGTGTCAGATGGTTACTAGGCTTATTGGGTGATCACTTTATAAGGTATATAAATGTCTAATCACTATGTTGCACAACTGAAACCAATATAATACTGTATTGTCAAATGGAATTGAAAAGTGTTTTTTTTAATTACCCCAATCAATGTAGTTTGGATGATTAGATTACCTAACAATTAAGAAAAAAAGAAATTTAACACAGATTTAGTAGTTATTCTGAGATGGGACATAACAATTATAATTGCTGGCTATTATTAAAAACAATAGTTTAAGTGGGCATTTTAAAAAGCAATAGTGCCAGTGGTTATATTATGGAAATAAGAACTATACAACCACTGGACAAATAAAAACCACCACCCAAATGTTATATGAATAGGTACTTGGTACTCAGGATAAAATACCAAGTGACTAGACTATAGATTTTAAAAGTACAATATCTCACACAACATAAAAAGGAAATTAAGATGATATATGGGCTAGAAAACTGTAACATGACTCAAAAAATGAGTTAACTTTCTAATGATAACAAAGTCATTGATGTCCAAGTGCATTTGAAGAACGTGAATAATATTCCTTCATGGAATGTTAGGAATGGGAAAACGGGGGAGTACCTTATGTTTAGATACTTCATAAGTAGCCACATACAATAAATGTCTTCGGTTTAAAAACAAAATCTAAGACTTAAATAAAATATAGCCTAAATTAATGTCAACTAAAACTGTTTATCGCCATCAGTGATCACTCACCTCTTTACTAAAAATCCTTACTCTTTTCTAACGCTTGTATTAATAACTATTAGTAAATAATTCAATTTACTTTTTGAATTATTTTGCCAATAGAGATCAAGGCAAACTATACCACCACTAATTTAAATATTTACAGTCACCAATAGCAATGAATAAAACAAACTCTCCCCTCAAAAGTCACATGACCAAACATAATGTAATAGGAAACCCTGCAAAGACAGATCTAAATTAACAACAACAAAAATGTTCTCTTCTATCAGGGCAGGATAAGGACTGTCATCTTATCATGATTTCAGATGTAACAATCCTCTCAGTCCATTAAATGTTTAGATCTGAGATCTAAATACCAACTCTAAGGAAGTCTCAGAGACTAAGATAATTTTTCTAAACCAAGAAGCTTCTCAGGAACCAACTTAGTGAAGCACCTAACCCTATTTATTGGCCACACCAGACCTCTATGAGTATGGCCACACTGTGTCCTGCCTTTGACCCCGGCTTTTCCTCATTCCCCATCAGACTCCTCAGACACAGAGCTTCTTGAGAAGGTCTGACATGGCAACAAACTGCACAGAAGTTTAGCTGACTCTATTCCTTTCTGCCATCATGGCTGCTTTCAGTGTTCATATTTATAACGTGACCTCACCAGCGTGAATATATGAATTTTGTCCCCAGTAATTAATACCTGGGACAGCTTCGAGTTTTGTCTCTTACTTTGCCTGTATTGCCTCTGAGCCATGCTCAAGTAAGGAAGTAGAGAATGCCAAGAGCAGCCATGGTGGCATGGTGGAAGGAATCAAGGAACCTTCTGAAACAACATTTGAAGCAAGGAGTCACCAGGACGTGGGTTTGGGATCTGCCAATGCAAGAGTCAGCAGCTCAAAGTGCTAACAACTTCCCCCAGAAACTGATTACACTTAATTTTAGCCATGGTTTTACATATGGAGCTAAATAAAAGATTCATTCCCCATACAAATTATCCCTCTCTTACAATGCTGGGGGAGGGGTGTTACTGATGTCTAATCTAAACTGTTTTAACTTAGCTAATTCACTCAGAAAAGGCCGAAAACTACCACGATGTGGTTTAAAAGATGTTAATTGTTAATTGTACAATAACCAAAAAAGCTCCACTGTTTATCCTTTGATTATAAGAAGTTAGCACTAACCAACTCAAGAATTACCCTTTAACCCCAACCTCTCTTTAGGATGCTCAGAATTTCCCCCAAATATCAGGATATCCCAACACTGGAACTCAAACCTCTATCAGCACTCCTTCCTTGTACTTAAGAGACTGTAATAGCACACGCTGACAGGGGGTACCACTGTTAGACAAACTAATCTTGAAAATTAATTAATATTCAGTTGTGAGGGTGGAGGTCTGGATGTTATAAAGTAATCAAGTCTATCATGCTACAATGCTATAAACTGACTTTATTAACACAATCAATATTGATTATAAAAACTTTTTAACTTTAAAGGCCTTATAATAATAATCTCTAAGGAGCTAGCTGGTAACAAAAAAAAAAAGGAAACACGCTGATAAATTATATCCTAATACATACAACTTTAAGTGTCTGATACTCTTAATGCTATTATTGTATTACACATCTTTAAATTGTAGTCTTTATTACTAAGTTAAACTCATTGTGAAATTAAACTGATATAGCCTCAAAGAAAATGTGGGCTTATTGAGCTTATATATACTCACCTGATTTGGTATGTTTTCCTTCACACGTGTCCAAGCCCCAGCTTTATATAAATACTGAGCTGGGCTCAGAAATTTTGCTCTATATTCAGAATTCACCTTCCTAACAGAAATGAAATGAAAGTAAATATTTCACCATGTTAATCATCTAAAAACTATGCTATTTATCTTATAAAATACATACCCAAGCCTTTGATGTCTCCACGGAATGAGCTTCTTTTTAGGCTGGTTTAACTCTTTTGATTCCATCTTTGCTTCTATTTTTAAAGGATCGTCTGTACTATTACACTAAAATGAAAATAATTTAAACTTTTTATGCTTAAAATATTTTATACATTAAAGTGAAAGCATAAATGTTATAAAGTATACTTTGATACTGTATTACAATTCTGTTTTTAGAAGCTTTAACAACTAAAGATAACATGGAAATCATAAGAAATCAACAAACAAGTTTTGAAACTAGTATATCTGGCTAGTTTTTTGAAGTATACCTGCTCAGGATATAGTTTCTTTTTGAAGTATACCTGCTCAGGATATAGTTTCATTTTCTAACAATAAAAATTTTAGATCCTTGGCTAGGAAAAAAAATTTTTTAATTAACAAATAAACAACTAAATAAATAAACTTCATGTTACTACCTATTGTATAGTGACCTTACATTTGAATTTGATATTCTAAATTTACATTTAATTGTGTTACAGTAATTAAATATAAGGTCCCAATGAATAAGTTACTACATTGATTTACTAAGTAACTCTTTTTTCTTTCCAAATATCACAGGTCCAAAAATATTTTATATAGTTGTAACATTTACTCTTAGTCATATAATTTCTATTTTTAGAACCCATAAAATATCACATATAACATTCCAGGAGATTAGAAAATAGGACTTATGTTTACCTATAATTTACAATAATTTTAACCTGATGCTGTAACTTAAATAGCTATAATTTCACACAGAAGCGGGTGTTTGTATATCCTGAGGTAAATCATGTGAATTATACTGGCTATAATTTGGGATGCTAAAACTTTGATTTAAAATACATGTGTGTATGTATATTTGTGTTTGATTTCCATTATTTAAAGTATGTGTTTCTGTCACTACTGTTACCCCTGGAGCTCACATTACTGTAAGACCACTCATAGGATATTAGATATAGCAGACATACCTGTTATATTTGCTAAGCATTCATCACACTGTATTTATATTTAGTTATCTACATCTCTGTCACCCCACTAGTCCAAGAGCTACTTAGGGCTTAGCACCGTTATCATTGCTTCTCAGCACCTATCCAGTGCCCAGCTCCTACTGAGTGCTCAATAAACCTTTGGCATTTAATGAACAAACAAACAAATTAATGAACTAGCTAAAAACCAAAGTCTCAAGTGGAGGTAAGTGAAAGATAAAATCTAAACTGAGGATTTTGTTTTGTTTAAAGAGTTGACGAATACCTTCTTTTCAGGAGATACTGTTTCAAAATGTCCGTTCTCTTTCAAATCATTTCTTAATTTTGGTTCTTTCACTGGAGATAAACCCTTGAAATTTCTTTTGTATTCAGTTTCATGGATGATTGAGTTACCTTTGAATTGTGGAACAAATTTGCTTTTATTGTGGAAAACCTTAAAACAAAAATTATCTTAGTTTAGTTTTTTTGTAGGTTAAACCTATATAACTTACCTTTTCAATCATTTAAAAAATATCACATATAAAGTTGAATCATAGGATACAAAAAAGGCAGAAGTACGTATGACTGTCTTTAATTTCACATGTCTAATTAACATCCACAGGGCAACAAAAGCAAAAATAAACAAATGGGATTGCATCAAACTAAAAAGCTTCTGTACAGCAAAGAAAACAAAAACAATCAACAGAGTGAAGAGACAACCTCTGGAATAGGAGAAAATATATGCAAACCATAGATCTCATCAGGGGTCAATACTCAAAATATATGAGGAACTCAAACAACTCAATAGCAGAAAATACCCCATTGAAAAATGGGCAGACATAAAAACAGCCATAGATCAAAAGAACAGAATATGGAGTCCAGGTATACGCTCACGCATATATGATCAATTAATTTACGACAAAGGAGCCAAGAATATACAATGGGGAGAGGACAGTCTCTGCAATAAACGGTGTTGGGAAGACTTTCAAAAGAATGAAACTGAGCCAGTCTTATACCATACACAAAAATCAACTCAAAATGGATTAAAAACTTGAATGTAAGACCTGAAACCATAAAATTCCTAGAAGAAAACATAAGGGGTAAGCTCCTTGACATCAGTTTTGGCAATGATTTTTTGGATTTGACAAGGCAACTAAAGCAAAAATAAACAAGTGGGACTACATCAAACTAAAAAGCTTCTGTACAGAAAGGAAACCATCAATAAAATGAAAACGCAACCTATGAAATGCAAGAAAATATTTGCAAATCATATATCCAATAAGGAATTTATATCCAAAATAATAAAGAACTCATACAAAAGAAAAAAAAGAAAAACAAAAATAAGCAGAGGAGGGGCGGCCAGTTAGCTCAGTTGGTTCGAGTGTGGTACTCTTAACAAGGTTGCCGGTTCGATTCTCCACATGGGCCACTGTGAGCTGCACCGTCCACAACTAGATTGAAATAACTACTTGACTTGGAGCTGATGGGTCCTGGAAAAACACACTTAAAATACATAAAAGTTTAAAAAAAAAGTTTAAAAAAAAATCTCATAGCGTTAAAAATTAATAAAATGTTAACTAAAATAAGGTTAAAAAAAATAAGCAGAAGAACTGGACAGACATTTTTCCAAAGACATACAAATGGCCAATGAATACACGAACAGGTAATCAACATCATTAATCATCAGGAAAATGTAAATCAAATCCACAATGGGATAATCACCTCACACCTGTTATAATTATCAAAAATACAAAAGATAAGTGTTGGCGAGGCTGTGGAGAAAAGGGAACCCCTGTACACTATTGGTGGGAATGTAAATTGGTGAACCACTATGGAAAATAGTATAAAGGTTCCTCAAAAAGTTAAAAACAGAACAACTATAGGATTCAGCAATCCCACTTCTGGATATAGTTCCAAAAGAAATGAAATCAGTATCTCAAAGTGATATCTGCACTCCCATGTTCATTGCAGCATTATTCATAATAGTTAAGATAGGGACTGAATCTAAGATGAATGGATAAAGAAAATATACTGCATGTTTATATATATATATGTGTATATATATATATATATATATATATATATATATATATATATATCATATGTTATAACTTATCTTTATGGTGCATATATGTTATAACATACAACTTATATATAATAGACTATTATTCAGCCTTATTAAAAAAGGAGAAAATTCTGTCATTTGCAACAACATGGATGAACCTGGAGAACATATGCTAAGTGAAATAAGCCAGGCACAGAAAGACAAATACTGCACGATTTCACTTATATGTGGAATCTAAAAAAGTCAAAGTCATAGAAGCAGGGTAGAATGGTGGTTGCCAGGGGCTTAGTGGGTGGGGGAAACGGGGAGATGTTGGTCAAAGGTACAAAATTTCAATGAC
Source organism: Rhinolophus ferrumequinum (assembly GCF_004115265.2). Lineage (NCBI taxonomy): Eukaryota > Metazoa > Chordata > Mammalia > Chiroptera > Rhinolophidae > Rhinolophus > Rhinolophus ferrumequinum. The sequence continues at coordinate 64,628,702 of NC_046293.1, forward strand.
ACAGGATATGTAAGTTCTGGAAATCTAAAGAATAGCATGGTGACCATAGTTAATACTGTGTTGTATACTTGAAATTTGCTAAGCAGATAAATTTTAAGTGTTCTCACCACACAGACACACAAAAAGGTAACAATGTGAGGTGAAAGATGTGTTAATTAGCTTGATTGTGGTAATTATTTCACAATGTAGACATATATCAAAACATTACATTGTACACATAAACATCTAATTTTTGTTTGTCAATTATACCTCAGTAAAGCTGGAAAAAAAATCCAAAGATCAACTTTCTATACTCATTAATTACCATTATGTTTTGAATAACAGTTAACTGTAGTCAACTGATGCTTAAGGCAAAGGAAATAATGAACCATTATCTTTTCTCCCCACAGTTCCCTCCCCCTCCCAGTTTGGTAATGGGATAAGTAGAATAGGCATACTTTAATAATATGAACATAGACATTAGCTCTACAAGGCAACTCTGCTGTCAGCTCTACAGGTTTTTTCCTTCCTTGATATGATTTTTTCTTCTTTGTGCAACAATAGAAAATTCTTTACATTTGGAATATCTGGTATGTTCAGTTTTTGTTTTTTGCTTACTTTTAGCTTAAGGCAAGGTAAAAATCAGGTAATTATGTTTCTATTTTTAAATGTTTCCTTTTATCCTTAATATTTTATAATATGGTTTTCCTTTTAATGTATATTACTACCGATTACAAGGAAAGCAAATGGAAAACATGGGGCTCAAATAAGGTACATTATTGCTTTATAACTCTGAATAGTACATCTTCATAGAGACAAAATCCAAGCAATATATCTTAAGTACAGTATAACCTCAAGGACTTTTCTGCCAAAAATTGCTCCAACTCCTTTACATATTAATATAAGACATCCTTTCAGAAAACAGGTGTCTGGTAAAATAGAAGTAAACAGCTCCTTTAGAAGGTCCCCCTCAACAAGCATTCAAAATTTCTGTCACAGAGCTCTTCAATCCACAGACCCTGAAACTGATATGCTTTGAACTAACAAAGAGCATTTGCTTCCCCAAAAATTATTTGAAACCTTCACTAATGAAAGCAATAAAACTACCTGTGAAGGTATTGCTCGTGATTTATTTCATATTATACTTCTGATCCTATGAAAAGAACATTTCTATACAATACTTTCACTGAAATATGTAAAAGTTGTCAATGGGGCTTTAATTTGAATCTATCTTAAAGGTGAAATACTCTATGAAAACTGCACAATTCACAATTTTCAGGTCATAATTTTGTAGGCACACTTACTATCCAAGAATACTTGTAATCCAGCAAAAGAAGTACTGATCCTATTTACTAGGTTCTAAAGGGTACATATCACTTCACATTATTTTGTATGTTCTTAAAATGTTATATAAATGTCAGTTTTTAAACACCTGAGTAACAAACCCATAGCCTCCATAATTCATAGGATCACCGGCATTACTATCTCAGTATAAGATAACCAATATTCTTACCTTGTTGAATCTAATTACCCTCTCTGTCCTCATGGGTATATAGTGAATGTTAAGATACAGGAGAAAATGAACGTGAGGGTATATGAAGGTACATGTATTCGTGGGGGGGGGTGGTGTGTGTGTGTGTGTGTGTTGTGTGCGCGCGCGCGCGCGCGTGCGCACGCTTATTAAAAAAAACACAAAGACCAGGAGAAACAAAAGTCTAATCTATCATGAACCTCTGAGGATATTTTAAATGGAAGTGTTTCCTACCTAGGCCTAGGAGTATGTTTAATATAAATGAGAGTTAAGACCTTAAGAAATGTCTAAAGGACGATAGTAGTAAAACAACAGAGTATTTATTAGTAGTGGTAGTCCAATACTAAAATTGTGCAAGGATAAAATGAAATCTAATACCACCTTTAATTATTATAACTTTTGAATTTTATACACACAGTTAAACTGTCAATTCCTATTACGATTCATTTAATACAAGGACAAAATTATATATCTTCTATTATTTGCAACATATTTTGTACTTATTAAAATAAATATCCAAAGCACTTATGCCTTTCTTAGAAGACAGAACACATGTAATATATTAGTCAACTAAACACATTTTAAAATAAAACCAATTTATTAAGTTTTCAATAAAAAAAAACTCACAGTATGCAAAAACTTACCTGTTCCCAAGTTTTCATTACCCTGTCTCATATTTAATATGTGTGATGAATCTGGCAAAAATGATCATCATTTTTTAGCCTAGGACAATACAACATTACTACTATAAATCACCAGTAATAAGATGATTTTCGCAAGACTCTCATTTTCACTTTTCTAGAACCTACCTCTAGGCCTACTTCAGTATCTAATTTCTTTCAGCAATTATTTCTATGTAAATCTGCATGACTAGATTAGATGGTGATATTCAGAAATGTCTTACATCCATTAAACTACCTGATTGGCTGCAAAAACTGGAGCAGTTTCTTTAGGGGTTTTCCAAACAAACTGTCTTTGATATTCAGAATTTCTCAAGACATTATGTGAAGGAACAACAGTCAATCCAGCTTTCTTCTGCAGAAGTCTATCCAACTATTAAGGAAAAAAAAAAAAAACCCACTCAAAGTCATTAAAAATTTCTATTCAAACATTTCTTTTTTAGTACAGTAAAGAAACAACATGAAATTCACCCTCTTTACAAATGTGTAAGTGTACAGTACAGTATTATTAACTATAAGCACATTGTTGTACAACTAACGTTTTTCAATTGATAAATAATCTCCCCTTTAAATTGTCAAATTATTTAAAAATTCCTTTCTTAATACTGTCAAGGCATTCATATGCATCCCAGAAAAAGATTAACATCTCTCAGTTCCTTCCTAGCAATTATTCATAATTAAATCTATTACCAAAAAACAACAGCACCTTGCCTCATCCACACATTGCATCTGGGACACCCCTTCCCTGCCCACCAGACTTACACTTCACCTTCTGTGCTTCCCCTATGTCCCCTGGTTTTCCCAGTAAGCCATGGGTTCTTCTCCAGCACTTCTAAATGCCGCTCTGTGGTTCCAGTCAGCGGTGAACATGAAATGGGGAAGAAGCACCGTGGAATGGAGAAAAATGTGGGAGGCAGTGAGATGTGTGCACGGGTCCCTGCAGCCTCTGCTTATGTGCTCACAGGGACCTTCTGCAGGCCAGCTGTGACATAAGAGCAGAACCGCAAGATCTTTGAGATCCAGCCAAAACTCTCCTTTCTTTTGCATTTTATCAATTGAGATTCTGTTTTTTTTCTTGCTCGTATACAATAAGAAATTGAAAAGAGCCTAGGTAGAAGTCAGCTCACCATCCCTGCCAGAGGTAACTGCGTACTCCCCTTCTCTGTCTCAACTTGATCTCTCCCTTAGGACTCAGGTGCTGATATATGACGAATAAAATCCAGAAGCAAGCTGTCCACCCAATGAAGGGATACTTTAGTATAACTAGTATAAAGTGACCATTAAGACTAGAACTAACTCACAATAACTAAAGTCAATAGCCTCTTATTAACTATTCTATAGGCATTAGACAAGAAAACAACGGAAAATTTTTAAGCACAGAATGTAGTATTACTGAAATGATGAATTCCACAAAGAAGTCTATGCTTACATAAGGAAATACAGTGAATATACTTACCCTGTTATCTACGTTTTCTGAGAGAAGCTTGGTAGAATGTTCCAGTTCGCCATTTTCATTAACTGGTATATGGTTTGCTATTACATCCTTATTATTTTCCACAATATCTGAAGCCCCTTCAGCTCTGGAGTCTGCAGAGTTAGATCTGGTTCTCTTGGGAACCCTGGTGGCTTCTAGTGCAAGAACTCTTTCTTGGTTAACATCTGTTTGTTCTGCCTCTTGTGATTCTGGTGTTTCTGGGGCTTTGGGTTCTGGTGATATAACCACATCATTCTCTGAGATAGCTCCATTCCACTCAAGAGATTTTGAAATCTGTGGATCATGGTAAGGGACTCTTCTTTTTGAAATAAAACTTGGCTCTTTCGTGATTCCTACAAAACATAATATACAAAAGCAGCATCTACCAGAGCATAAAGTTACATAGACAGCTTTTAATAACACCTAGGAGAGGAGAAATGGAATTTAAAATTCAGTTGAGGTATACACACACAATATCCTTCAAGTAACAGGATAAAAAAAATAAGTAGTTTTTCAACATAAAATCTTTAATTTTGCTTTAAAGAAATATTAAAAGTTTGACATTGAAATTTTTTTTTAATTGGGGTCACAATGTTCAAGTTATCGTCACACAAGTCCCTAAAACAGCAACGTGATGGGCCTGGCAAGCCAGTGGTACATGCTGCCTCCGTTTCTAATTACTTTCCTGTGCTACTTAAAAGAACAATGAACCCTGGTACTGTCAAAATTTGGAACTTTTCACAAAGCTTCTCTTATGCAGAGCAGACCAAGATGAGAAGGGGTGAGATGTCCTTATTCTGGATCTTGGTTCTACATTTGCCTTGATTTCCTGAGCATTAAAGAGAATGAACCCTTTTAACAAGAGCTAAGATACTATTTCTCTATATTTCTGTCTGGCAAGCAAATGTCCAAAAAACTTAACCTTCTACCCAGGTAAAAGGAGCACTGAGGAATGACAGCCACTAAGCTACTGCCCCAGTTTGGGGACATTCTTTAAATAGAGAGAAGACTGTGCAGAGTGGGAAAGAAAGATTAAGACTGGAAGGGAAGAGAAGGAGAGGGAAGGTGGACAGAAAATCGGGCGTGAGGTAAAACTCAGCTCTTCAGCCCCTGTGATGGATGTTTCAGCCATTGAATGCAAAGTCCCCACCCTTACAAGGCTTTGCTAGCCCAGTGGTCTTCAAACTGGGTGGATATATGTCTGGAGGCATAAAGACATTGGGGGTGGGAGGTGGTAAACAGAAATGGGCAGCTTAAGGGAATCATTTTCCAGATCCTAACTTCCATATGTGCTACCCCCTGACACTGATCTGCCTGCAAGCTGCATCTGCCATCTGTAGTTTTATTTCCCACCACCCCTTTCATTATCACCCCTATCCCACTTCACAAAAGAAAGACACACCTCTTGACCAGCCCCAGGAATAAAAAAAGAATAATAATAATCTCGTAGGTGGGGAGGAGAAAAAAAGGGACAATTCGTGAAAGCATAACTCCTGAGGGAGCACATTTGACAGCAAAGCAAAGAAGGCAGAAATTAGAAATAACAAAGGAACAGCACCTTATTTCATCCAGCTCCACACCTTTTCCATCTGCCTATCTTAGAATTAAAATTCAGGTATAAGAGTGTCATCATGTGAAATGCATATATGCATATTAACACACTAATTTGGATTGAAAACTTAAACATTTTTTCTCCCAGAAAATAATTTTGATTAGTTTCACCAAAGGAGGGCTGACTTTATCAATTAGTGTATCTATGATGAACATTTACCATAAACTAAATAAGCAAAACTGGCAGCTCCAAAGTTTTAACAAACTATATGTAAAATACATATATCATATTCAATATACCAGAAATCACATCCTTAGAAACTATTTTTTACACTTATGATTTAAAACATTAAATATCAACTTACAAATGTGAAGGGATACAAAGATTTTCTAAATTCTTTCAGGGGGTATAAAAACTAGCATTTGAAGACCACTGCCCTGGACTTCTCTCTGCTTTTAACACAGAGAGAGGCTTCTGGTAAAAGAGCAAAATGAAAGGGGAGGATTCTCAAGTGACCTGCCCTTGTCTCCCAGTACCTGCAAAAAGACACTGTGAGGGAAACTACACTCTTAGAAGTCAGGCCAGCCCTAGGTAGTAACACTGCTGCTGCTCCGGGCTGACCGCCCCCCTCCCATTCTGAACATCCTAGAGTCCTCACTCAGGCCCTCCCCCTTACCTAGTATTCTCCGTGAACATGCCTCCCCTAGACAATTCCTCCTTTTGTAAGGTTCCATTCTCCAAAGTGGCTTTGCTCCCAGGGTCTCATTTAATCACTCTTCTACCCTCAAATAGAGCTGATCTAAACTGAAATGTCATGGAGGCAACTATCTAGTTAGCCAATTTCCTAGCGTCATAATCCCCGTCTCTAGGCCCTCGGTGGGGTATCTACAGGTTAAGAGAGCTTTATTTTAGATTCTTAATCGAATGGAGTCTCAAAGGTGTGGGATTTCCGGCCATTTGGAGAAGATTATGAGCACCACCCTGACCACGAGGCAGAGACACCCAGGCTTTTTGAAGTCAGGCTCTGGGCAAAGGATCCTGATGCTTCAGAGGAGCCCTGAAAGAGCCACCCCTCTAGCCCACTCTTTCCTTTATTCGCCAAACACTCTCATTTTACTAATTTCCCAGGCATGGCAGCCCACTCATAAGCCTTTTCTTTTCCTGGCTTCAAGCATCTAACATTTGAGAACTTACATACCACACATCAGACACTCTCACACACGTCACATATGAGGCACCCAGCATTCAGTATGTATGCACCTGGCCCTTAACAGGCATCATCTCATTTAATCACCCCCAGCAATCACGTGCAATGGGCTTCCTAAGGCCCACGAGGTAAAATAGGCCCAATTTGCCCAAGGTCACACAGCTAATGTGGATTCAAATTCAGGATTATTCATTCAGTCGAAAATTAGTTTTAATAAGCACCAGAGTATGTCAAGGCCCGATGTCAGGTACTGGGTGGGAACAAGGTGGTAAAGACAGACAGCCCTGTTCACAGAGATCTTCCACTCTAGTGGGAGAATTAAGCAACAGATAGAATAAAGTCAGTCTGTCTCTTTTCCCCTCTACCATGTCTGGGAAACCTTGGCCCAGGCTCTGATTTCCCTGGGATACAGGGAGGAAACATGTATGATGCCAAGAATGCAGCCTCTGAACTCCTAGGGTTTGAACAACACAGACTTGATTTCAAATCATGTTTCTGTCATTTACTAGCTGTGAACCTTGGGCAACCTACTTTAAGCTTCCATTCCTCAGCACCTTGGCAGTACTCTTCCCTAGGCTTGTCTACTCTCCGCTTCCATGTCTCAGCTCAAATATCCAATCTAAAGCACATTTCCTCCAATCTATTCCTCCCCCAAGTTATCTATCCTGCTACAATTTTATATAACAACCTGAAATCCCCTAGTTTATTTATCGAGTTACTTGTTCACTGCTCTTCTCTACAGTTAACGGTCCTTGTCTGGTTCAAGGCTATATCCCTAGAAGCTGGGAATAGTCACCTGGCCTATAGTAAACCCTCAATAGATATTTGTCAAATAAATAAATAAGTCAACCACGCCAATGGAACAATACAATATCACAAGTTTTTTTATCATTTTGTAAACTTACCCCAAGATTTATTCAAGTTATAAGGACTATTAGTTTGTCCAACTTACCTAATTGATCTGATCTAAGTCCAGCCCATGGGTACCTTCGCCCCACTGAGGAATTACAGGACTCTGACAAATAGGACTTTTTCCACAGAAAGTTCCTCTGGTATTCACTCAGCCCCTGTAATGTAAAGTACAATTTGAGAACAGTGCAATGAATGAACGTTGCTTTAAAGCAGACATCAGTAACAATAATTTCTGAACCCCTAAAAGGGTTGCAAGACTTGATTGATAATTAAACAAAGAAGAGTTCCTTCATAATAGTTAATATTTACCCAGCCCTGTGCTAAGCAGTTCACCCGTTATATCCTTTAATCCTCACAACCACTTGAGGCAGATGCTTGCAGGAATCTGAGACTCAGAGCGTCTACCCTTCCACTAGTTGTCTGATTCTAAAACCTGGGCTCTTGTCTAATAACGGTGACAATCTAAATCCTCATCACTATAATTACCCTAATTAAGTTCACTGAATACCACATATTATGTATTATCCTAGGTACTTACTTAGTCAAACGTTTTTGTTGAATTAGATTAAGTACGTTAGAAGACAAATCCTCCTCCCATTCTAGATACAAACCCTTAAGATAAAAGGTTAAGAGTCAGGGCTCGTGGAAAGCTGTGGTCAACTATTACGTTGAAGAGTACTTGATCCTGCCAGCTACCACCTACCTGGAACTTTTAACGAACCCTAAACAAATGCACAACTATGAATAATACGTATTTCCTATACCTTGTCTTTATCTTGTTATGGTCCCATTTCTCAAGCCTTTAATAGACAGACGCACTGTAAAGGTTGAAAGGGAGGGTGGGGGGACAGGGGTTAAATGCCAAACTGTGAGATGGGCCACGAGTGTCCCAATCTGAAGCAGTCTTAGTTCCCAATGTAAAGAGCCCTCTCTCCATCTCTACTTCTCTGAGCCTCCCAAAATAAACCTGTCTCAACACCATTTAATTCTTCCACACGGTAACTCGGAAGTGAGTGTGAGCGGAGAGGGAGCTAGGTAAGAAGGCACAACCATCCTCCAGAACCGTGGCAGGTAGGCTCGGGGGCTGACAGGCTCTGCGGGGCCGAGGGGCGCGGTGCAGAAAGCCAGCGAGGCCCCCGCGGCCCGCACCCGCCCCGCCATGGCTCCCCCCATCAGCCTTCGGGCCCGGGGACCCCGGCCTCACCTTGAAGCGCACCGGCATGTCGCCCGGCGCTGGAGCCCCCGCCACTCCGACAGTTAACGGGACAAAAAGCCCCGAGGGGGCGGGGCAACAACAGTCTGTTCCCTAGCAAAACCCTTGGCCTGGCGTCCCCGACTACGCGCCGGCGTATTCCGCGCTTCCCTCCTTGAGCCCTGTCGCTCTGCCTTTCCCCGCCCATTCTAAAGCCTAAGAACCAATAGGAAATTCTTAAAACGGCTTGCCCTCATTAAGATTTGACCAATCAATGCTCGAAGTGAGGACGCCCGCCTCCTGTGCGAAATCCCAGGATTACTAGAGATGGCGGGCGGAAGGCCGGCCAATGAGGCTCCCGGAACCGAGGTGGGCGGGGCCCCGCGGGAGCTTCGTCCTGAGGAGAGGGCCCAGGCTGCTGGTGTCGCCGGCTCCCGTGCGACAATGGGTCTCCTTACTGGTGGGATCCGTGTGTCGCCGGGCTCGCTGGGCCAAGGTTCTTGACGTCATAAAACATGAAGGAGTGTTCTTAATTCCAAAATACATGATGGAACCGAATGTTTGTTTTTATGAAGTGAAAATATTTAGGTCTATTCTCCTGAGTATCGGTTCCTACAACCGACAGCCATGTTACACTACTTACTGTCACATCGAAAGGGATAGACCAAAAATAAATATAGCTTAGGCAGGGCAAAAAATATAATATATTGACTCTTGAAAGACAAAATGCTACCATATTACACTACTTACTGTCATATTACACTACTTACTGTCACATCGAAAGGGATAGACCAAAAATAAATATAGCTTAGGCAGGGAAAAAAAAAAAAAAATATTGACTCTTGAAAGACAAAATGCTGGCTTCCAGTGATGTTTTTGTCTTCCACACCCTCCCCCAAAAGTACGTACATATAACTCTTAGATTAAAAACATGAAGGGTGCTTGTGAGTCTCAACTTGCAAAGCTTCAGCCTTCTCTCCACGCTTTTTTAAAAAAAAATTCCATCTGATTGTAATACTGTTGCTATTAATTACTTCTAATTGTCCAGACAGTTCTCTAATATACTTGAGAATGAACATATATTTATTCAATAACAGTATAACGTATCGTGCTAAATTTCCAAATGATAGGTATAAATGATAAGGGCTGTCAGAATTGGAGGAGGGAGTCCCTGAGGGCAGAAATGATTAGAAAAAGCCTCAGGAAGAAATATTCAGACTCAGCCTTGAACATTAGAAGGACTGAAGTAAGTTAAGAGGAAAATGGGACGATCAAAAAAGGCAGATGTCTGAATGGAACGCTGCCAAACTTCTTCCAGGAACAACAAATGCAGTGCCTTTTACTTTCGTCATTTGTTGACTGAAGAAAAGTACACCCTCTTTGAAACTTTCAAATATTAATACCAATCCTTGATGCTCTCCTTTAAGCATGTTCTGCAAAGGCTTGTCTTCCTGAATTCTAATTGATGTCTCTGCTCTATCATCACTGAGATACTTAAAAATTCACTTGAAGGAACCACCTGGTATCTGAAACAAAGAGAATACTAAATCAGTCCCAGTGCTATGCATCCAGGGGGCCCTTGAAAAATGTTAATTGGTGATGACAGCGTCTCTCTCGTGTAAATTAAGAATGGTACACACAGTGGAACATGAAACAAAAGTCTTCTGCAGGAAGTCAGCCCAGATCTTACAGGGTAGGAAAGACACAGCTCTGTTTGAACACAGCTTTGTGACCACATGATGCTATGGTGAAATCAGTAAAAGCAAGCATGTGGAATGTAGCCTATCTGCTAAACAAGGGCAATGAGAACTGCAGTAGAGCTCTGCTGGACGGGGAATGAATGACAAGAAAAACCAAACAGCAGATGGTAAAAATGACTTAGTCACAATCTGAATTTGCCGAGATGTGTTAGTAGGAAGAAGAATATTTTACTTTGTTATTTTACACTAAAGCCTACTCTAGTTTATGAGGAAAAGATGTGATCATGAAAAAAGGGACAACCCTCGCAAATGAGAGTTTGTAGCCTGTGTTTTACCAGCTCTTACACTCTCTGATACTGCTATAGGAAACAGACCCAGGACCTGCAAAGTTCCAGCCAGGTGTTTGGGGAATCCCGAGGAGGTGTCTCACATGTGCTTATAGCTACCACATAGGGTATGCCCAGCAGCACTGCCAATAGCTGTGCTAGTCCAATAGCCATGCGTCTGTAGGTATCACTCTGGCTGCTGGCCACCACAGCCACATTTGCTAGGTACTAAGTCTCCAAGGGGCACAGCATGAAGCCTCCTCAGACAGCCCAACCCTGTTGGTGATCTGTGGCAAAGGACCTCTCTCCCCTTTTTCTGTGTTACCCTTCATTAAGCGAGTACCAAAATACCAAAAAGTACTTTTCCATTTGTATTTTAGCTTCCCTTCTCTCCAAGCGGCTCAAAGTGAAGTCCATGGAGTCTAGGCCAGAAAGTAATACCTCAAGTGATCGATCTCATTCTGTGCTTAGATGAGCGTCTCTCTTCTATCTTGTCCCTCTTACTGGGACAAGGGTGCCATACCAGCTGCCTCTTCCATTTTTTGAGATCTCTGTTTCTCATGGAAATGAATTTCCGTTTATGGCCTGCGAGAGACCAAATTGGTATAACCTCTATAAAGGTTAATGGGGCAATCCTTTTGACCCAGCAATTCTACTTTTATAACATTATCTTAGAGATATACTTGCCCATGTGTGAAAAATTTTATTTGAGGTTGTTTATTGTCTATAGTAGCAAAAGCCTGCAGTGGTTTATGCCTTATTGAGAATTGCTTTCCTCAGCCATAGCTTTGTATGGCTAGGAGTCCCTCAGGCTCACCCGAGAAAAGAAGTCCATGCTATCAAGAGAACCTGGAATCTCTCCAAAAGGTGCCCCACAGATTCAAAAGCCAGACACTTCTTTGTCAACAAAGGCAACTCATGGCTAAAAAGTCTGAGGGGCAAATTGCACTTGACTTGTTTGTAAGTCTTAATCATAGACCCTGTTTATTCTTACTGACATTAATGTACAGGATCAACAGTTTTGCTTCTGAGACAGAATCCGTTGATTTAATTTTGTCATTTTTTTCCAGTTGTGCAATCAGAAATTCATTCTTATGAGGAAAAAGCAGTTAATACCTATGGGAAAACGTCGAAGAAAGCAGTTATCAAAGTGATTGCTTTTTGGCAAAGGCTGAGCTAAAGATTTATTGGAAAACCAATATTAAGTGTGACGTGAAAGGAAGCACTCAAGAGCATTACTAAGCCTGGAAACTAGAATTTCAAGTTACCTTGTAAGGTAGTTCAGAGAAAATTATATACCAGGGGTGCCAAAAAAATGTATACACATGACTTGTATTCATCTTTTGTTATCGGTATATATTGAGTATTACAATTTTAATACAGTTTTTTCCTTTCTTAAAATGTGTATACATTTTTTTGGCACCCTCTGTATATATGCAGACACAGGCTGAAATATCTCTGTGTTGAGAAACAGTCATTTCTAAAATTGTTTTACTCTGATTTCTGAAGCAACAAGGAAATAAAAGAGAGACAACAGACGGCACGTAATTTACCTTTTTGGGAACCAATCTTGAACAAATGTTAGTTAAATCTTCCCCAGGATCGTCTGGCCTGGATGCAGCTACCTTGGACAGAACAAAAGAGAAAGTGGAAGGTCCTCCAGATCAGGTGTTTCCCAGGATGGAATTTAAAAGCAGTTCCCTTATCCTGTCTGCTCTTTAGTCCTGTTTTGGATCAAACTTTCTGGCACCAGATTTAAAAGCATCTTCAGAATAGAAGGGTGCTCACATTTAGCCCCTTCTCTGTTTTCTTCTTTCTATTCATTTCCTGTGGTCTTTGTGTACGTGTCTGTCCCCCACAAATTGACTGTAATCGGATTTGAAGGCAGGGGCTGTCTTAACTCATCTTGGTATCTTCTTTCTTCAACGCTTGTTGTCTGACAGTGTTTTGCTTATATAAATCCTTCAAAACAACTTTAATTTGCACTTGAAATATAAATATGCTACTCATTCTATTAAAAACAGGAAGTCAATCACTTCATAAATCTAACATTCCTCCTTCACGATGTGACTTTGTACTAACTCCTCCCATCCAGGCGTTGAATCTATTTCCCTACACCTTGAATCTTGGCTGGCCTTTTGACTTGCTTTGGCCAATGGAATATGCTAGACACACGTTTTTGTTAAACAAAATTAAATAGAGTTAGAAGCAAATACAAATTATCCAGTGTTTCAATTGCTACCGAGACCATGGTGTGTCATTTCTAAGCCTAATCCTCAAGAGGCCTTGCACACTTTGCTCTCCCTCTTGGAACTCCATGAACACAATCCAGGCTAGCGTTAAAATTAAGGCGTTAAAATGAAAGGAATTTTATGCCCCCCAAATTTTGTTCCCTGAGTCTTGTTCAGCAAAGGCGCAACATATTATTATGGCCTTGGGGACAGTGGCTCTCTGCAGTGGAGGTAACCCCTAAAGGGCTGACAGCACAGAACACTCCCAGTAGCCGCAGCAACTATCTTTCCTTGAGGCAGGATATAGACAGTACATCATTGTAAGCATGTTCCTACCAAGCAGCACATATTCAAAGCCATAGACAAAAATACCTCTGTTCCCATGGGGAGCTGGTCTCAAAGCAGCTCTTAGTGTCTTAGTCTCCAAACCTTCCAGCAGTGAATGAGGGTACCTGTCAGCAATGGTGCCCTCAGTTCTGACTCAAAACCCCAGACACAAAACACTGGACCTGAATCTCATTGTCCCTTTGCCCTTCCTTGGGCTGTCTCTTCTACATTACCATGCGGCACTATATTATGCTTTGCCCTATGGCAGACCATCCACAGCCTTGGACTTCCAGAGATTCTGGTGGTGTTGGTACCACTGAAGCAATTAGAAAAGCCCGATGCAGGGGCCACCAGGACATTCTTTGGATGAATTCCACAGGCAAAGGAAGGACGGGTATTGGAGCTGAGAAGAGCACAGGAACCCCAACCCTAGAGGGAGCAAGGGAAAAGAACTGGACCTGAGCGGCTGAGCCCAGGACTTGTCTTTCTACTCATGGGTGTGTAAAACACAATACTAAGGAAAATTGTCAATCTCAGTGAACCAAAAAGAGAAAAAGATGTTGGCTCCCTAAAGATAATCCCAATTATAGTCACTTGTAAACTAGCTACTACCATTTATGTCTAATTACCATACAGCATGATAAGAAGTTTACATGTTATAAAGTGTGTGTTTAATAAATCGATTGGAAATCTAAACCCTGCACTATATGGACAGCCATCGGGGCTTGTTACTTCTTCCTTGTGACCCAAGGCTCCACCCATAACACTAGAGAGCACACTAGCTAGAAGGCAACTTCATTCTCTGATAAGAGACAACTCTATGGAACAAATCCATGTTTCAAATAAATATTCTCTTTATAGTGTAAGCTATTTGATTTGTGATGCTCTCTTAACCATGGGCTTTTAGTGTTAAGAAAGCAAGTGTCTGTTTCCAATATATGCTTCATCTTAGCCAAATGCAGTAAGGTATGTGCAAATACTTTGTGAACTGAAAAGAAATGTGAGCAGTTAAGAGTGGCCTCCATTGGTACCACTCCTCACCTTTGCTGGTCTTAAACAGTGGAACTCACTAGCTTAACACTATTAATCTATTAGTCTCAAATTTATTATGAACAATATCTTTCTTGTTATTGTCTAATGTTTGTTGAGTGCTTGCTACATGTCTTAAGACTATATGCTATATAGGAATGGTTCTGGCACCCAGACAACTCTAATATCTAGGAGGTGTTACTGTCAATATTTTTTGGCAGTGAAAATTCTGAGATGTTCAATAACTTGCCTGAGGTCACACACTAATAGGTGGCAGACCTACAACTCAAACACCAGTCTGTCTGATGCCCATGGTCATACTGAATACTTTCAACAAGTATTCTCTAATGGCCCTTCAAAATCTATATAAATACTGGTTATCTGTCACAACATTTCTTTTAATATTATTTCCTGACCCTGTGAGTACCAGAGGCATAAGTTTTGACTATCCTAGAACATTGTTGGTAAGAGATACAGATCTCAAACTCAAGTGATGTGTCAGGGATGCATGTCTCCTTTGGGGCCAAGCTGGGACATTTCTGCTGCCTGTGGTATCAGGTGAAATGTTAGGCAGCTTACAAAGCTACATTCTCAGAAAGCCTCTTTTCTTCCTCTGGGTGGACAAAAAATTAATATCTGCACTCCTCAGTTCTCTAGTCTTTCCACATACTGTTCCTTACCCAGCACTACCTTGAACACTGCTTTTGTTGAACGGGAAGAATATGATTTCCATTACCTCAAGCTGAGTGTGAAGAGCTTCGAGGGAACATTTGGAGAGCTTGACACATGCTCCCTGGACTTTGTGAAACAGAAAGGCTGTGTCTCATTCCTGCCTGAAGAAACACAATGGTGAATGATTACAGCTAGAGTTGCTGGTTTAATGGCAGAATGAAGAGAGACAGGTGCAGTAGGAACAAACCACACTTCTGCCCACAGTAGGACACGAGTGTCTGAATTCCCTTGTGGGCCAAGCTGGACAGATGGGAGGGAGCCCACTTGAAGTCATGTTCACTCCTACCTAAGAGCATTGCCCAAAAGGAAAATGTGACATGCCGGTGATTTGCCGGAAGTGCAGGTGCTGAGGGTGGGATCGTAGTGGCTACAGAGCTGCAGCCCCACCCACACCACGGGAGCTGCAGTCAGAGGTCTTCAGTGGGCACACCTCCAAAACATCCCTCTAGGGAAAGAGCCAGCAATTGTGCACCTGCCACCTCAGAGGAAATCATCAGATTACAGACTGCACAGCCCACAAAAGGTCTTTTTCATTAATCCCCTCTTCTTCTAAGCCTGGCCCTGGAAAGGTCAGAAATGGCACCTAGAAAACAGGGAGGAATGGAAGGACAAGGTAAAACAAGGAAGTAGAGAAGTCTATTATACTTTTCTCCCCAGTGAGGCAGTTTGGGGGGATGGGCGGAGCATGGCAGAAGGAAAGAACAAAGGAACTGGATCAGAGTGTTGTACTACATGGCAACTTAAAAATCACCACCAGGAGGCTGTTATTGTGACTAAAAGTGACCAAGGGATTTTTTTTTTCCTGTCTAATAGTTACTGAAAAAATTTGGGACCTAGCTGGGATTACATCCAGGAATGAGATTTCACAGGGAGACATGGGAAAGAATTAAGTTGATTTTTGCTTTACTCTATTCAGTCCAGCTTGTAAGTAAAAAAATTATACCAATACAATAAGAAGAATGGGAGAACATAACAGAACCCTTAGCAACTATAAACATTATAGCAGAATCTTAAAATGGCATATAAGCACTGGAAAATAAAGTTGATGGTACCTCTTGGAAGTTAGATCAAAAAGAATAAATCCATAAAAATAAATAAAAGATAAAAATCAATAGTCATTGAGGAGGTCCCAAATCTGACATTATAATAGGAGCTTGAGAAAGAGAAAACAGGAAAAAAAACTAGAGAAAGAAGTTACACAAAAAAGAAAATGCAAATCATCCCTGAATTGAAAACATGAGTTTCCAAATTAAAAGTGCTCGCCAAGCATGTGCATTAATTCATTCAGCAAATATTTGAAAGTACCGTCTATGTGCTAGGCCGTATTCTAGAACTACAGCAAAGACTAAAACAAGCCAAGTCCCTCCCAAGGAGCTTCCATCCTACTTTGATGAGACAGGTAATAAACAAAGAAATAATGACACAATATGTCAGATGGTATAGGTGTTATTAAGGAAAATAAACCAGAAGAAAGGACTATGGAATAATGGGGTATTGTAATGGGGGATTGCTATCATAAGTCAGGTGGTCAGGGAAAGCCTCTCTGATAGGTGACAATTGAGCAGAGGGAACGAGAGATGCAGACGCTGGAAATGTAAGCACAGCAAGGACAAGTTTCTCTCTGTACATTGTGTAGTGATATGTCCCAACTACCTAGAATAGGGCCTGACACATGGTAGGCACTCAATAAACGTTTGTTCAATGAATGGCTCAAGGCATGTGCAAAGGCCCTGAGATAAGAACATCCTTGGCTTGTTCAAGAGTACCCATAAAGATGGAGCCGAGGAAGCTTTCGGAGAAATGGTAGGCAACGACTTGTATGCCACGGCAAGGACTTTGGATTTTATTCTGCGGTAGATAAAATCCATAGCAGAGTTCTGGACATCAGAGTGTCATGATACAATTGACATTGCTGCAGAAGTACCCTTGTTCTGCGAGGCAAACAGACTGTAAAGAGATCATGGTGGGAGCAGGGAGACCACACTAGTCCAGGCAAATATTAGTGGCTTACAGTAGGGTAGTATCAGTGGAGACAGTGAGAAATTGTCTGATTCTCAATAAATCTTAAAGAAAGCTGGACAAGACTTGCTGATGAATTAGATGTCCTGTGAGAGAAACAGAAAAGTTAAGGATGAAGTCAAGATTTTTAGCCCAAACAACTAGAAAGATGGAGCGGAACACTGTTAGATGCAAGGTGCAGATGCAAGAACCAGAGGCAACGGTAAGAAATTATGGGATATTTTGGATTTATTAATTTTGAGATGCCTAAAAGACAAACAAGTGGAGACGCCACATGTATTTCTTTGCTAGATAAATAAATTTAGGGGGAAATACATATTCAAGTTTATTTTTCTCAATACGGTGTGCATCTATCTCAAGGCCCAGAGAAGTGACCAGATTTTAAGGCCTAGTTCCAACCCTGAGACTTGACTTTCCAATAGTCCTCTTCTCACAACTAGAGTAAAAGCTGTAATTCTCTCCTTTTATGACTCCTACAGGATATTTTCTTTCGCACGTGTATTCTTTTTTTCCACATTGCATTCTCCCTCTTTCCTCTAGTTTCTTGAGGTAGAGGTCTGTCTTATTTTGGAAAAAAATGAAAAGAAAAACAAACCCTTCTCTTGACCATCCTGTTCTTTCTTCTTCATTTCCCTGACAAAACTTAGTCACTTCCCCTTCAAGGCTGATGAAGCTTTCTCTCCTAACCTTCTATCTGTCTCCAGACCCCTCCCCAAACCAGTCCTTTCGAGTGCAAGCCTTAAGCCTGTTTGCTGATCTGTTCACCCTTACAGGCTGAGGCTCTGCACCATTTCCTGTGATTGCCTTCTCAGTGAGGACCTCTCCCAGGATTCATTCTCAGCCATCTGCTCTCCTTCCTGCATGCTTTCTCCCTCAGAAAGCTCATCCATCCCCATAACTGCAGTTAACGCCTGTTTGCTGATGACTCCCAACTGTCATTTTCAGTCTTGACTTCTTATCAGAGTGGTCTTCCTGAGTGTAACTAAGCAAGGTAATGATCTAGTATAAGCACTGGAGTCAGATGGTATGAATTTAAATCTCAGTTTAACTATATAAATTGGGAGTCATATTTAACCTCTCATCCTTCAAAAAATGGGAATAATAATAGTACCTCTCTCAAACAATTTCCATGAGGATTAAATGAGTTTATATGTGTAAAACACATAGTGCCAGGCACACAGGGAATAAATGTTAGCTATCATTACTGGAGATCACACTATCACTGCAAACACAATTTATGTAACACCAAACTCCTCATTTGCTTCTCTCTCCTTTCAACAGTTCTCCTCGTTTTTCTTTGCTATCTCTAATTCTAAGACCCACAGGTTTGAACACTTGTAATAATCTTTGATTTACTCTCTACTTCAATTCCTTTATCCAGTCAGTTGACAGATAGGTCTTGCTAACTTTGCTACTAATCTTTCCTTCAAGTGCCACTCAGCCTTTTTCTTTCCTCTTCATCCCTCTGCTTTGCTCCAGACCAGTTCCCATCTCCTCATACTAACACAACCAGAGCAATCGCCTCCTCACTAGTCTCCATGGACTCAGCCTCCAACCCTAAAACCATGGAAATTCTCTCTAAGTCCCCATCCGTTGTTCTCTCCTTTACTCAGAAACTTGCAGTTGCCCGTTTCCATTCCCATCAGGTGAAAAATCCTCTTAAGTAGAGAGAACTTTCTAGAACTTACATAATACAGCTCCATTCTGTGCAATCTTATTTCCTTCCACTCACCTACTTTACCAGCTCTGTTTCCCCACTGCCCCAAGACCATGTCATGCTCTTTCTGGCCTCTCTGCTTTCTTGCATCTGGATTGCCCCCTCACTTTTCTCTACCTATTCCAGTCCTACCTGTTCTTCAGCCCAGCTCAATCTCAGTCTGCTCCCTGAGGTGTATAAACCCATTTGATCTTATTCTTTCTATTACGGCAGCACTTGAAATCAGCATTTGATCCCAGTTACATATGGTAACATATTATTCCATGTAGTTTCCAATATAGGCCATTTTTTGCATGTTTTAGATTATAAGATCCTAGAAAGTTGTAGTGTTTCCTTAACTTTAGTGTCTCTGCTCCACTACTTCCCTACCCTGAGCCTAGGAAAGCCATAAGTAAGGGGGAAAGACTCTGAAAACCTTGATGATAATATAAAAATAGTAATAGCAACACATACCATGCTATGTGCCAAGTACTCATCTAAAGAGCTCTACATTTGTTAATATATTTAGGGCTCACAATAATTCTGTAAAGCAGAAATATTATTATTCCCATTTTACAACTAAGGAAACTGAGGCACTGAGAGGTTAAGTAACTTGCCCACGATTGATAATTGACCCAGAGTAATCTCCACATAAAGATACATGAAGAAATGTAAAATATAATCTAGGAAGACTGTATTGTAAAAAGTATATTAAAGACCCAAGAAAAAAAAATCCTAGGACTCACCCTCATTTCAGTGATACAGAATAACTGTTTTTCTGGGTTGTGAAGGGAAAGGAGTAAGTAGGGAGCACATTTTAAAAAAATAAGGTGCAATTTGTCATTTCTTTATTTCTCTGATTGTAAATGAATCACAGAAGAGACCTGAAAAAAACATCTGGTCTACCCCCACCACCCCCTTCCATTTTATAAATGAAATCACTAGAATTGCTTGGAGAGCTCACCCAACCACAACCAGCAGTCCTTTATGAAATAAGCATCTGTGTAAATTGGCAACTGCCCTGACCTAGAAGGAGATCCATGAGACATGTTATGCTCTGAAAGTCACATGCTTCTCTTCTTTGCCTTGTCACAAGGATGTCTGGGATATGCGTAAATAATGAAGTGCTGTGTTAACTTGTGTCTGTTTGAAAGTCAGTCAAGTATTCCACACAAATAACAGGTCATCCACACCCACCTTGAACTCGAGGTCGTCACTCTTTAGAAGTGAGTACCACAGCGCTGAGTGATCCCTTGACGGCTGGCTAAACAGGCTGCACTCTTAACAGTGAAAGCAACAGCCCCAAAAGCTGGGCTCTCCCCTCCAACACTCATCACCTCCCGGGTATGAAGGAAAGACTGTAGCTTGACTCCAGCTCATGACTAATGTGGTTAGTTGAAGAGTCAAACAAATCAGTCATTTTCCTGTGGCCTAAGTAGGAACTTGTACCTCTTGGCTTTTCTTTCGAAAAAGAGGGAAAAACAGTGGCCTATTACCTCAGAAGACTATGCCCAGTGAGAGGTTAGCCCTTTAGAGTATCTGCCCTGGTTCCCACAAAAAGGTTTTACAAGCCTGGTTTAAAAGTTCTCGAAATAGTTATTATCTTTGCTTTAAAAACATGAAATATGAATTAAGAAAATTTGCGATATAATTGATATTTTATAACACCTCATTGGTACATAAATATGTTTTTCTAAGCTCAGATGATTTCCATATGGGTGGAAGACTTCATATTTAATTTTATAAAGACAATTAGCATCAATTTGTAACAGTAGTTATCTATATGCCATTCTACCTCCAGCAAAATATTTGTGTATGTGGATGTTTCAGCTGCTGCACACATACCTGACTGACATTCAAGTGGATTAGTAGCTGTCTTGCCTCTAGTGTCTCTTTTGCCTTAATGGAAAAGTTCCCCCTAAATCTTTTGGGCTTTGATTGTCTTCAGCTCAAAATAGTCTACATGCCAAAGGGCCACATTCTGGGGAGACTTTTTCTGAACCCGTCAGCTTCTATCCTCCAACACTACTGAGAGCAACTTGAAGAACGACATATTCCAAAGGCAGCCTGCCAGGTGAAGCAGAAAAGCCGCAGGAAGCATACATTGTGAGGAGAAAGTGCGTCCAGATCCCCTGAGGTAGGTGTGCGTTAACGTAACCATGGTTTTTAATCTCCTCAGATACTCTCTCTGTAACTATACATGCCTTGTATAGTACGTTCCAAAGAAACATGATAATAGCTAGCAGCTGGACTCTTTCTAGCACTTTCTTATCAAGTGCCTTCAGTTTGCAGCTTCCCAGAACAAAGAGTATCTCTAATGCTTAAGCCCAGAAGCTTGATTTATAAACTTCGTGTAATGAACCCTGTCAAAATTTTATTACCGATTGGTTTGTACTATAATATATGTATGAGCAGCTATTCTTTACAAGGATGACGTATGTTCAAGCACCAGAACTTCCCATTTGTTAACATTCTCTTAGCGCTGGGAATTACAACGTCTCCTTTGTTTATATTTAGATAGTCGCCATTTAGCCAGCTGCCATAAAGATGGCCATTTCCATCTGTTTTCTTTGGAGCTGCAATTCACATCTAAACTGGCATCCATATCTTTTATCCACCTTGGGTGCTGAACAGAAAAGATCCATCCACAATTGGTCTAACATCTGTGTGTTCTCTCTTATAAAAGCCAATCCCAAGTTAAATCTTGGACTTTGTGTAACCATTACAGTCCTTCTGGAACCCACGAACGCCAAGGCATTTGTTACACAAGACAGCCTGGAACCAAGATGTAATCAAGCCTTTCACTTGTCCCACTGGACTGGGCTATGAATCATCTCCCTTTCTTACCCAACTGGCACAGATAAATAGCGACTGAACAGCATTTTGTGTCCTGAAGAGTATAATGTCCTTAAATTACCATAAGGTAGTAGTTGTTGTATTCACTTGCAGCTTTTATAAAGCCAGACATATCTCAGGAAGGCCAAACTAATCTCAGGAAGCAGCCCACATGTGGAGAAATCCCACTGCAGTTCAAAACCTCTTAAGGAGATGGAGTAAGCAGAATCATCCTCATGGTCACCTGCCTGGGAAACTTGAGCCAATGGGACCTGAATAGCACTGGGGCTCCAAGCAATGAGACCATCTTTTGTTCTCAAGTTCATTTCACTGCCTAAATCCTTCTGTCACCTGCCTCTTCCCTAGGGGCTGAGCTGATAAAAGATTGTTACATCTATCAGCGACTCCATCTGGTTCACTGAAATTTATCTCACAAATAGCAGCTAGTCAAAAGATGGGAAGAGGGGCACAAAGTGGTCTAATTTCTATGAGTACCCCCTAACTTTGTGAAAGAAAGCACTAGCTTCCCCTTCACTGCAGGAGCAACCTGTAAGGTAATGGATCCCTTCAGAGCATTCAGATATGGCCTAAATTGGGGCTATTTATCTCTCTTGTTCCTGGTATTTTATTCAGGTTAAACTTGCAGTGCTTCATTCCTCCACTGAAAGTGACTTTCTCAATCTTCATAAACTGGAGGGGTGAGAATCATTTAGGCATATACAGACGGTAGTAATGCATTGACGATATAAACAAGGAGCTTAGAAATCTGTGCTTTTGCCTGTCGATCCCTGCTGAATATTTTGAGTCAGTGGGGGTTGTGATACTTATTCATATTTTTTCCCTGAGTCACATGTGCATCACTCTCCTCCCCTAGTCTGTGACAGACAGAGTTTCCCAAATTATCAGCCATAGTGGTAAAGAACACACATTCTGGGTCCACTGACCTGGGTTTGAAGCCTACCTCTAGTACACTAGCCGTGTGGTTTTAGGCAAGTTACTCAATCTCCACGTGCCTCAGTTTCCTCATGTGCAACATGGAGGTAATAGTGCTGAGACCATGAGATGGTGTCGAGGATTCATTTAGTTAATATAGGTGAAATATTTAAATAGTGAGTGGCTAATTGTAACTGCCAGATATTGTCATATTTATATATTCCACAGAGCACTAGTTTCAAGAGATTTTCTTGGGCAAACAAGAGTCTGTAATCAAATAAGATTGAAAATGCTTCACACTAACATATTTCATCAAATCTACAAAGCTATTGATTGACTACCATTAAGAAGGCAATGACCACCAGGGCACACCTGCTACCTGGCCAACAACTGCTATAAGATACCCTTGTCCTTAAGAAGCATTCTAGTCTTAGAGATGATCAAATGTGGGAGGCAAGTACTGCTTAGAATTGATGAAATATTTATGCCCCCTTTAGAAGATCCCCAGTGCACATTAGCCTACTAAAAGTGGGAGGAAACCCTGCAGTGAAGAAGCCAGCTTCCCTGATTCGAGCCAATATGTTGGACCACACAGCCCTCTTTATAAGTCATGCCTACCAACGTGTTGGCATATGTTCAGATAGAATCTAACAAATCTGAGCATTACAGAATAATCAGAAGGGTTTTTCCAGCCACTTTATAATCAAGCAGCAGCAAAGAAAAGGAAGACTGACCCTGATGGAGTTCAGGACATGTGACCCAAAATATGGCACCTTGGTATATTGAATATTTTAACTGAAGGCGTCTGAGAAAATGACAGGAAGTTCATGTTGGCTCTTCCTCCCCCACTCACTCTTCTCCCTGAAACAGGTCATAAACCCCTAAGGTGAGAGGAGCCCTTCCTATACCCAGAGGACAGGAGCTTCCCACTCTCTAAAGAGAAACAAAGAAGAATGCTAACAGGTCTTGCTAAGTTTCCCCCAGTTTACTACACTTACTTCATGTTCCTTAACCCCATATTTCTATACAACTGCCCACTCTTCATAAGCATAAAAATACACAGGTCAAACTGTTTCTTTGGGTCTTCATTTCCTTATGAAGTTTCTGTATCACATACAACTTTTATTCAATAAGTGTGTGTATGCTTCTCTCCTGTTACTCTGTCTTTTTCAGTTTAATTTTCAGACCCAGCAAGGGGGCTCTAAGAGGGTCAAGGAAAACTTTGTCCTCCCCTTCAATCCTGTTGTGGGATCAGACATAAAACTAATCCCAAAGAACTCCTAGAGATGAGTAATGAGTCCATATCGCCATACTCTTAAGGAAAACACTTGCCTTGATCCTAGTCCAGGGTCTCCATCATGAGGAGACTAATCCTTAAAACTGGTCAAATTTCAGTTTAATAACAAACATTATTGAGCCTCAATATGCACCAAACCCTGAGCTCCGCTCCAGAGCTAGAGAATGATTATGGAATGTCTATTTCATCATCTGTAAAAAGACAGTAATAATAACACAACAATAATAATGTTATATAGGTGCAACGAAGGAATGTACGAGTGTGTAAAGCACTTCATAACGGTGCCTGGCACAGAGTGCTGCAGACTTCATTCCAATGAGGGAGATGGAAGGGAAATGCAGGAAATGCGGAAAGAGTATGGACCACTATGAGCCTGTCCCTTGTTCTAAAAGGCCATATCACAGAGAGGCCACCAAGCAAATGACCTCCTGTCCTCCGGTTAGTTTAACTTGAGATTCAACTCATTCTAGTTCCTTTGTGCCCGCAAAACACAAGAACTAAATGAGGCTTCAGCCTGCCTCGCATCTGGTCATCTGCCCCCTGCAAATACTGCCATTTGGCAGAGCAAAGCACTGACTTATTCTACCTTCAACTTGGTGTTTGGGATGAGAACCAGCAATGAGAAGCTCATTTAGCAGGGGAGAAAGAAGGTACATACAGACATGGAGAGGAAAGCCAGAAACAAAAGTCACCTCAAGGCTTTCACTTCAGCCCCAGAATGGCAAGCTAAGTGAAAGATGGCACCTCAGGTACTGCCTGTCTCCCCGCACCGGTCCTCCGAAGTGGGGACCACGAGAACTTGGTGACATATTCAGACCCACTTTCATTGGAGTTAGAACCAGACTAGGTACAGAGATTTTAAAGACTAGGATACTGTCCTCAGGGCACCCACTGCACAGCCAAGCTTTCAATTCTTTCAATTCTTTCTCCCTGTCAGGGGCTCAGCCAAGCTGCTCCTGCAGCTTTGTGGTGCTTCTCACATACTCACAGCTGCTCTGAAGCAAGATGTCAGATGCTTAGATGCTTAGCCTCCTGCTGGGGAAGAGAAACTAAAGTGAAGGAGAATGTTTTAAAGGGGATTAGATGGAAGCTGAGAAAACTATTAAATCAGCATACTTTTCCTGTTTTTCTTATTAAGTGACTCAAAACGAGGGGAGGGGAAAAGACATTGAAAAATGACTTACTGGCAGAAAGTTGCAAGAAGATTGGTTCTGAATGCTTCTTCAAAGCAAGGTACTGTTTCCTGTTACTGTCGGATCAGGTCTCACTGTATTAGTTTGATAACTGAAAGCTACTTGGTAACATGGAAATACTTATTTAAAATATTCACTGGGAAATGCATATGATTCATCGCTCCAGATTGTGTTGTAACAAGGATAGCTTGTCTTCATGTGCCAAATATCTCTCAAGAAAAGAAAGAATATCAGATTTTCAAAAATCTAGTTGAACTCATTTACAAAACGTTAATTAATAATACAGACAACCTGGGATAATATCCATCTGATACCCTATAGTTGATACCTAGTATTATTGATTTGATTTCACTAGTCTTTTAAATATTACAGTTACAGCCGTCTATTTATGGTATCTTCTTAATTGAAGCAAAACACACATAGACATTGAAATTTCAGTAATTGGCAGCCATAACAAAATTGATAACTTTCAGTTGGCTTGGTTTCTCCATGCAGACATTAATAGGGATACGGAATAACTTGTTGAATTAACAAAGATTGTTCCCACATACAAGGAGGAAAGGAAGAGCAAGGTAGAAGAGAACAGTAAAATACCTTGCCCATTATCACAGCCGTAAGAATGGGGTGGGGAATAATACAAGAGAAGAAAGATGTAGGTGGAGGTATAGAGACATATTCAAGGAAAAGTTTGGTAGAGAAGGTATTTGCAAACCAGAGAAGGAAATTAAAGATGGTAAGAAAAGAGAACTAATCTTATTTTTGTGGCAGCCTATGGAACTGCCTTGAGGATGGAGAAAAAGGAAAAAGATGGCATATATCATTGGTTTCCATGGTGATGACTAACAGTGTCACCATCAGAGCATTATGTCTTCAGAATAGGAATGAGGATATAAAAAATAGCATATACTGCACTACCATATCCCTTTTAAATCCCTCCCCAAGCTCTTAGTATTTACTCATTAATTTTCATAACACCTGTGAAGTAGAGTATTATCCATTTTATTTCAGAGATTAAGAAACCACAACAGGAGCAGTCCAAATGGACACAAAGTCTGAAAAGCTATATTGCTGCTCATCTTTTACCCTACATTATAAACTTGTGAAATAATTGATATGAAAAGACTGTTTCATTGGTTTCATGCTAATCATTTTTGAAAAATGTACTAGCATTGTATGGAGGAAAACCCCTTTCTAACAACGATTCTTATATTTCTCCTTTGCTTACAAAACAAGAAAAAGCAGACATTTCAAACTTTTCGACAACTCAGCATAACTTGCCAAACTTTTTGTGTCACAGATTGCCGGTCCATCTTCCCCACAGGTTACTTTTATTGCAACTGGCATTCTTTCCGGCTTTTTACATTTTTTCTAGGCGTTGTTTCACTTTGGTCTTCTGTCTCCTTCTCCCCCCCCCTCTTCATTCATCTGCCCTTCAAACACGTCCTCAAAACCAGGGGTGGGCCTGTGACTGTATCACTATAAAGTTCTTAGTAGAATCTAATATACATGGAAAGGAAGTTTGGCAGTTAAAGAGGCTTTGGAACCAGTCAAACTGAGTTCTAATTCTGCCTCTGCCACCTACCATCGTGGTGACCTTGAACCAACTACTCTCTAACCTTAAAAGATTATATTAGTATATACTTCACAGGGTTGTTGAGGATAAAATGGGATAATGCATATAGAGCATTTAATAATTTTTACTTTTTTATTGTGGTATATTTGACATATAACATCATATTAGGGTGAGATGTACAACATAAGGATTCAATATTTGGGTACATTGTGAAATGATCACCACAAGAAGTAAACATCTCTCACCATGCATAGTTACAAAAAAACGTTTTTCTTGTGATGAGAAATTTTAAGATCTACTCTCTTAGCAACTTTCAAATATGCAACACGCTATTATTGACTATAATCACCATGCTGTACATTACATCCCTATGACTTATAACTAGAAATTTATATCATTTGAACCCCTCTACCCATTTTTCCCACCCTCCACCCCCCACCCTCACCTCTAGCAACCACCAATCTGTTCTCTGTATCTATGGGAGAGCATTTAGTAATTGTTATTCCCAGGGCTATGAAAAGCCAGCAATCCCTCCCTAGGTGGCTTTCCTGCCACGTTCTGTATTCTATTTTCATGTTCCCCACCTTAGCTCTAAAGCCTTTTGATACTAATCTCCTTTTGGAGATTTCTTTCTTTATTCACATCTTGAGAACAAAGAGAGAGAATGCTCAGAAAAGCTATGGCCATGCTCAATATCTATTAGGACCTCAGGAAGTGGCTGAGGGACTATAGACCAGAGACCAAAGCTTTCTTTCTTTCTGTGTGTCCCTCTCACAATCATGGGATCTTGGGCAAGCTACTTAACTTCTCAGACCTTCAGTATCCTCTTCTGTAAAATGGCATTGTAATACTTACTTCATCGGTGATCATAAGGATCTTATAAAAGTTAAAGGTGATTAATATAAAAATTGCCATGTGTAGTACAGCATACAATAGACATGCCATAAAGTGTGGACTGGATATAACTACGAATCAAAAATATTTTCTCCATTCTCACTTTCCTCAAATTTAACAGTAATTGAGTAAATTCTGTTATATCCTATGATGAAGTTACTAAAGTCACGTAGTAGGAGAACATTTATTGACATGAGGAAACACTCATGATCTATTACTAAGTGAAAAGAAGTATTTTATATCATTTTTGGGTTTTGTTTTTTAAAAAACCACAGGTGCGCACGCACACACACAGAAAAGTGGTCTGTAAGGATTTTTGCCAAAATGTTAAACAATGATTATCTGTAGGTGATGGTCTTATGTGTGTGTGTGTGTGTGTGTGTGTGTGTGTGTGTGTATGTGCGCGCGCGTGTGGTTTTTCTGTTTTCTAAGTGTTCTGCATTAAATATGAATCCTTTTCCTTTTAGGGAGAAAAAGCAAAAATGAATTTAAAAAGGAAACTGTAGCAATTTTTTAAAAAGTATTATATGGTGATTCATAGGTACACAAAGCATAACCATGGAAGAAAAGCAATAAAAGTATCAGGGAATGTGGAAAGAGGAAGGAGCAGCCAAGAGGTGGGGGAAGGAAGAGGGAGGAAAAGAGGTCAGAGAGAGGACATGTGTTAAGTTGGGGCTAAGACTCAGAAAGAGCCTTGTCTTCTTCTAAGCGTTTGTTGCTGGGACTGCCAAACAGTCTGTGGGGTTACAGAGCTGTGTCCCAGCCAGGCAGGCCACCACCGTTCAAAGTTCACTGGGGAACTGAAAGCCCCTCGGCTTCTGAGCTTCAGTGTCTTTGAACCACCCTGTCCTTTCCGTCTCGAGTTCACAGAAAGGCTGATGTCCTTGCCTGTGTACTTAAAAGCTATCAGATGACCTAGATGGCTTCTCGTGTGGCTTTCGAGCTTAGGAGACTTTGATTTTACTAGGGTTTGATTTACTCTCTTCCCATGAGCAATAAACCAAAACCTGTCACCACTAGGTGGCATGCCCCAAATACTATTTCACTTGGAAACTGACAGAAAAGTTGGTATGTCGAAGACCATTTATGGTTTCAGTTTCTCTCTGTTAAAAAATGAAAACAATCACCACCACCACAACAAACACTTCTCTCCAAAAGAATAAATTCAGTGTGTTTCTTATAGACCCATCTGACTTTCCCCTCACCCCCAACTCCATCAGTGTCTCCAACCAACAACCCTGTTCTTTGCCAACCAAAATAAATTAAGTGGCCCATATAATACTCCAAAAGTGGAAATAGGTCCCTGGTGCCATCATAAAATATAAATGTAACATTAGCAGTAGTAGAAGAGGACCAGAAAATTCCCCATGTAGAAATCTGTTATAGTTGAGGAAGGACTACAGCGGTATTCAGCCCAGAATGAATATCTCCTTTTGATCTAATAAGCTTCTCTTTCTAAATATCAGGGCTACTGCCAAGACCTCTATATTTAGCTAGGGCTATCAGTCATTTACACCTTTCTGTGGATTAGTTTTCTCTACTATCTTTTCTCCTAAAAGTTACATGCTATTGGTTATTCTGTGAGAATAGGATTTGGGTCAGATGGCTAAAGAGAGGGATAATTTTGGATCCCATGAAAGGAGCACCCAGACAGGATAAGACAGGGTGGAACCTTGAACTTGAGAGTTCTGTATGCGGCTGCTGAGGCTCACTGAACTCTTGCCATTTTTGAGTGAAGAGAGAAGAGAGTAGATGGAGAAATAACTAAAAGGAAGTGCTGAAATAAAGGGATGTGGCAAGACACATTTTGCATAATTTTCAGATTTGCCTCGGTCTATCTGAATCATAAAGCCTAAGTGATAAAATGTGAAAAAATATAGGCACTTTGGTATTTTCTATTTATATAACCCTAACAGGAAATTCCCTGTTATTTAAATAAAGTACATATATGATGTGACAATAAATGTTAAGGACAGAATTTTTTTAAAGCAAACACACAAATGCTACCCCTTTCTAAGTAGAATCCTTCAAAAGCTGATTGATCGCTCATTTTAATGATGTAAACAATTTTAGGAGTTCCTCTTTTTAAATTAATTTTAGCAACTGATACATACCTTTTGAAAAACCACAGTGCGAACATGACATCATTCTTTTTTAAGATGGGTTTTGTTTGTTGATAAAACCAAAAGTAATTTGAAGCTAAATTTGGTAAATAGGAAGGACGATCAACAAGAATTTTGATTTCCGGTCAAAAATGAGATGTGATTTTGAAATATTGGTTAGAAGTATATGCTCTGGTATCAAACTAGGCCCCAATGCCCAGTCCACTATTTTATTAGCTTTGTGAATATAAGCAAGAAATGAAATCATTCTGTGCCTTAGTTTCCCCATCTATAACCATGCAGATGAGAGTAGTATCTACCTGATAATGTTACTATGTGATTAATGAGATAATGCATATAAAATACTTCCATGGTGCTAGTACATACTATTTACTAAATAAATAGTAATGTTGGAAGTAGTGGCAATGCAATAAAAGTAGCTAGCACCACCATAATATGTGGCTTATGAACTCAAAGAGGCAATTAAGAAAAGTGAATATAAGCAAAAGTGAATATATACAGTCTCCCAAAGTAGCAACTTTCAATAACCACACTAATTTGCATGTGTTCTTACATATTTTTTAATCTTCCGTGCTTATTAGCCAATCTTATTTAAAGCTCCTCCGTCAGTAGAGGAGTCAAATATTCAAACAGGCAGTTTCTGCATCAGTAGTTTTAAATTATTGAACCAATACATTAGAGTTAATTAAGATGCTCTGTCCTCTAGACATGTCAAATTGTATATCTTTTGTTAACTCACAATAAAGGTGTACCAAGCTTATGCAAATCATTTTAAAAACTGCTGAAATAAATCAAGTCGGTCACTGAAGCAAATCAATCTAGTCAATCAACAAATAATAACTGACCATGAATTTTGGACTATAGGGGCCGGCCCCTGCACCAGCCACGGAGATATACTCATATGAATGAACGAAACAGACATAGCAGACCGCAGAAAGTTGGTGAATTCTGAACACTACTTCTAGCTAAGGAGCGCACGCGCACACACACACACATACACACACACACATACAGCCTCCCTCTGGAAGAACACCCAAGACATTGGCAATTTAATGGTTGCCTCTGGGAAGCAACCATTTCAGTCTATTTTGTTCTGTTTGAGATATCATGTGCGTGCATTCATTACCTTTTCAAAAAGTAAATAGAAACTAAAAACTAAAACTTTTACAAACACTTAAAAATGTAGTAGTGCATATTTATCACCAATCCATCTATTCGAAATATGTGAGATCTTTGTGCTTTTCTCTTAACTCAGAAAGAAAATTAAATCCCTCACTGCAACACTGGACTGCGATTGAGCTTCAGCCCATTAATTACTCCTAATTCCCCTTGTAAGCGCGAAGTAACAGCTGTACAATCCATCCATCCATGTGCCACAGTGACGGCCTGTTGACATGCCTTGCTAAATGAATTTGGTCCTGGTGAGGTTGTCGGGATCTTGCTGTCTGGCTGGGTAATCATTCCATCGCTAGCCAGCAGGGTCTGCAGCCCACACAGCAGAGCCGTCCGGCAGCCTCCATCCATCAGCAGCTGTCTCCCAGAGGCGCTAAGCAGTGACCTTCCCCGTGAATGCTCAAGCTCATGTTCCTCTTTTGAAGTTCATTGCTATGTGCTTAACTCCAGAGCACAGTACGTCCTTCAGCTTTCACCTTGCCCAGAAATCCGTCAATCAATCTACCAGCAAACACGCATTAATCATCTCCATGTTCAAGGCACCATGATGGATGCTTTGGGGGATGTCGAGAAATAGAAGATGTAATTTCTAACTTCAGAGCTTTTTGTCTGGTGCGAGAGATAGAACACGTAACAATTGAAAAGGTAAATCCTAAAAGGTAGAATATCCAAAGTAACAAATGAAGAGGGGAAGGGAGAAAGAGGACGGACGTTTATCAAATGTCTGTACACTGTGTTAGGTTCTTCACGTATGGTTTTCATTCAGTCATCCTGCCAGCCCTGCTTTTAACTCCATTTTATAGTCTTAGAGATGAAATTTGCCCAAAATCACACAGGTAATAACAATGCCTGCATTAAAACTTCAGTAAGTCTGATTCCAGGGCTCTGCTCCTCTGACTCCAAAACCTTACTCTTCCAAGGTGTATCATATCTCCCCATAGAAAATAAACACTTTGAGAATTCATTGGAGTGAGTTATCACTTTAATGGTAACGTAAGATATCTTGAATAGGTGATGAAATTTAAGGAAAGCTTTAAAGGAGTTTAAAAAAAGGGGGGTGGGGGTAGAATGTTGTAAACTAAAGAAAGAAAGGTATGTTTCCATTTGTAAGAAAGGGCTTCCACTATTGCATAGAGATGGAAAAGCCCAAGCTGGTGAGAAGAGCAATGAGGGTCGTACCTGACCATGCTACCGGCTCTTCTCAGCACAGGTATGCAACACAGCCTTGAGAGCACACAGGTGTTTCAAGGACCAGCCAGTTTATGAATAAGTGAGCTCTTCTTCGGAGGCAGTACCCCTGTGTGTACACTGGGAATGGCATGGGCCTGAGTGTCTCAAAACCACATATGTCTCCTTAGGGATTCTTGGTGTATGGCAGGGACCCATCACCCAATTGTGGATGCAATATTGTGGAGGCAAGGGTGAAGGAAAAGGGAGTCCATAATACTGCTGCAGGTCTCCTTGCTCTAGTCTCCCTTGTTATTCATCCTCTCATGTTGTTTTTATTTATTGTACTAATTAGTAAATCTCTCATTAGGAACATCCATGTGTTGCTTTATCTTATAAATCATTCTCGACTTTGCTCTTTGTCTCACACCCCACATCTGATCCATAAGCAAATCCTGTTGTCTCTACCTTGGAAATACACCCAGAATCCAATAATTGTCACCACCCCCTGCCAACCCTCCCGGCCCAAAGCTCATCTTCACTCCCCTTGCATTGTTACAGAAGCTCCTCACGGGTCTTCCCACCTCTGCCCTTGCCCCTAGAATCTGTTCTCCACAACAGCCAGAGAGATGACGTTATAACCTACATCAGATCATGAGAGTGCTCTGCTCCAAACCCCCGTGGCACCCTGTCCCGCGAGTAAAAGCCGAGGCTTCTGTGACTCTGTCCCAGAGTAAAAGCCAGAGGCTTCCAAACGGCCTACAAGGCCCACACCATCCTTTCCAGCCACCTCCTCATCCTCTCTGCCTTCACCATTCCCCAGCCACACTTGCCGTTTCACTGTCTGAGCAAGACAGGTACCTCCTTCCTCAGGATTCTAGCACTTTCTCCTTCTAATTCCTGGGATACCCTTTCTCCAGACATCCACCTAGCGTTACCCAGCCCCTCCAGATCTCAGCTCAAATGTCACTTTTCTGCTGAGGCCTGTCCTGACCTTAGGAAGCCCCGTCATACCCTCCTAGCAACATCTGACATACCATGTGTTATACTTATTCACTGTCAGTTCCACAAGGGCAAGGATTTTATCACTTCTTTCACTCCCCGCATCTTCAACAGAGCCTGATACATAGTTGGCAGGCAACAAATACTAGTTGAATGTATGAGTCTGGTAGTCTTTGGCTCAAAAAAATTTTTGTTTTTATAAAGCACAGATCAAACTAAACTACCTGCCAAGAGGCAAACAGAAATTACCTTTAAATAGCATTTAAAACAAGCTGCAGAATTCATATAGTATAATCTCACTTTTTAAATTATATGTTTGGGTACATATTATTGAACACTGTATGCTAGCAGCTTGATAAACATAATATGCACAGGCCATGTAATATACTCATTTAAACATAATTGTATGATCAAAGTTCTGGAAAATACACACCAAACTATTGGAAAGTGGAGTGAGGTTTAGGAAGCAAGAGGAGCCTAGCTTTACTTTAGACGTTTCTCCATTAGTTGAATGATTTTAAATGAAAATGTATTCTTTTATAATTTAAAAAGAAAAACATCTGAAGAAACTGAATTATCAGTCTTATATCTATTGAAAACTTTCCATTTTCATTTTTAACTTCTCACAGAACGGTTTCCTGTGCTAATTTACATGGTGTACTCTCTCAGGAATTCTTTCTTGGCTGCTATAGAAAATAAAACAAGTGTCGGTGCCATTCAGAAAGCAAAGGATTGTGGCGCTTTCTTTTTTCTTTTGGGTTGCAGTTTTTTTTTTTTTTTTTTTTTTTTTTGCTTTTTTTTTTAAGATTTCTCGTTCCAATTGGCATGGTTATGAAATGGAAAACATTACATACGAAATTGCCACGATCCCCATTTTCAGCCTATCTTTATGTTCCACACACGCTTCAGGTTCCTATCACCTCACTATCTACCATTTCCACATCTGCAGCCTAACAGCATGGGGCAATTGTCCTCTGCAATGCTGAGGACCAACAGCCAGTTGCCGAGTCCTGCCGCAGTTTCACAACACACAGGGTCTTTCCACTTCAGCTGGACAGATGCCCAGAGAGGCCGAGCAGAGGAGTCTTCGATGGCCACATAGAGACCAGGCCTGTCAGAACTGAAGTGGCTCCACCCAGTTAGCAAGGGACACTGTATGTGGGCCAGTCTGCCTCGGTCCCTCTGTCTTATGTTTGTTATTTAGTTGGATTGTTGTTCACAGGGCAACCGAGACTCCACCACCCCCCGCACAACTGGGCTCTCCCTGCCGAGTTGAGGAGAACTACTACCGCCTCTCAGTGACCACGCCCTTTCCCAGGCGGGGCCCACAGGAAGTCAGGGCTGCAGGGGAGGAGGCCTTGCACGTTGTGGGAACCACACAATCTCCTGTACTGCTGA